>NC_137498.1:2647500-2652500 GCF_041902795.1 Electrophorus electricus
TGTAAACTGTTAGTGGATGTGTCTATATATGAACCAATTAAACCATACCCGTGTGTATTCTGTTAACTGGAGATGTAACTATGGGTATTCAGCCCTACCTAGATGTGCTTGGCTTTGTTTTCAGGTTCCAACACTAGAGTGGAGAGAGAGAGAGAGAGAGAGAGAGAGAGAGAGCGAGAGAGAGAGCGAGAGAGAGAGCGAGAGAGCGAGAGAGCGAGCCATGTATGGTTCTGTCGGCGTCGGTGAAGGTACCCGTTGACGTTGTCTCCTCCTTCTGGCTCTCACCACCCTCTCCAGACGTGGACTCGTGATCCTAATTAACCAGAAGCAAAAGGACAACAAAAGTCACACGGCGGATGATGGCCATGCGATATATGATCTGTGAGTCCGCGGCCACTTATATGCAATACTCCGAACACGCGCGCTGGGGTCCACGAGGTCCACCTGTGCGCCGCATCTCTTTTCCTATGCCGTTGATGTACTGATGCAATAAGCTTTGCTTTGCCATAAGCTGTCCTGGCTCCTGATCGGAGGATCCGACCGTTCGACAGCTGAGCGCGTCTGCTAGGGCTTCCTGGGCCCGGCGCTGCAGTGCAGGCTCGGGGTGCCGTAGTTCGGGTGGCAGAGCCCTTTCTTAGCAGCCGTGACCAAGATGGGCAAGCGCTGAAGTACAGACGGCACGGAACCTCCGTCAGACCCGGCTGGACATCTTTAAGCCTGAATAGTCCAAGCTAAAGCTACACAATGTATTGTTTTTTTTATAATATTAATATCGCAAAAGCCTACAATATGCAAAATGAGTCCTCAGTCAAATCTGCTTTTTTACTGGCATTCCAAATGTCTCCAAGACGGTCCGGGCAGGTCTTCTGATGATCCCACAAACTTCAATATTTATAAAATACCGCAGGCTAGTCTTTAAGCATGTAACACGACAGGTTCGCTAGTGTACGTAAACATATTGCGACCATAACGTGCAGCGATACGCCGCCCCTAATCTGAACACACCCAGACTGACCATTAGCTCCCTTTTGGACATCAGTTTTTGACTACTTTTGTCTTTTTGATTCACAATATTTATCATCAAGTATGACAATGTGAGATAAAATATCCCTGGAACTTAGTGGTTGGAATAAAAGTGACTCCCCCATTAGTCACGCAGCAGTTCTGATTTTCTGCTGCTGGTTGCTCTTTAGCTCAAAAGTGTGTCCATTCACTGAAAATCACAATTTATTGAGGGACTGCATTAAAATAAACAATTTATAAAATCGCCCATCCGAGAAAGCGGCTCTCTGCAGTTTCCAGAAAGCTCCAGAGTGTAGTTTTAAAAGAAGAAAAATCCATTCTGCGTTCATAACAGTAAAAATATGAAAAAAGACATCGGTGAATAGTGTTTTAATATTCTGTACTATACCTTATCCTAATTAGCATTCTGTGTTACACTTCATTCTCTGGGAAAAAAAGCATTTCCAAGACATTTCTCACTTCCTGTATTTGGCTTCCCACGTGTTTTTAAGAGCATCAGACTAAGAATTCGAAAATATGACCAGGAAGTGTTTTACACATACAGTTAAAACTTTTTTTTGTTTTATCTTCTTTTTTTTGACGCACTTCCTCTTTCAATGTTTTAACATCTACTGAGCTAAAGAGCCAAAGTGTCGACGTCCAGTCCCAATCCAGTCTAAAGCAGCCACCATTTGCATTTTGTGTTAAACACACCTGTGACCAGTAACCAGAATTCTACAGCACTCTGATTACCTGGATCAGGTGGGTGTCAACGGGCAGTCAGGGTTAAAATATCAGCGTACTGACATTTGACCTCCTGACCTCTGGCCTGGCACCACTCACCTTCGTATCGTGGGCGGGGACAGGCCTGAAGATGTCCCTGACGTTGGGGACGCTGTAGGGCTTGCTGCGTTTGCGTAGTGTCTGGCTGAGCGTGTCCACTCGTCTCTGCACGGCGGCGGCCTGTGTGCGCGTCAGTGTCGACAGCAGCGCCATGCCGTCCTCGCCGTCCGACGCCGACTCATCAAACAGCGTGGCTAGCCCCGCCTCTGTCAGCCACGCCTCTTCTTGCTCACCCTCTGCCAGAACAGAAAAGGCGTGGCCAACTGTGAGCTCCGAAAATTCATCCAGAACATTAAAGGCTCTTTGTGGTGGCTTCAGGCGTAACTCATTGATCAAACATCGAACCATCGAACTCATCGAACCACAATTTCCGAGGTTACATAATGAAAAACATAATGACATACTCCAGGTGTCATGTATTTACCACACTGGTGCTTCTGTGATCACTGAACCAGGGTTGCTTGTCTGAACACTTTGTTTTAACAGCCTAGTTTGAGTTTTGGCCAAACTACCAATTCCCAATTTCAAAACATTCATTTCAAATGCCGCCATACGTTCAATGCTCAGTCCACGCTGCAACATACTGGGCTTCTCAGATTAATCCTAAACCTGGATTTAAAACGATTCACCACTGGCACTGTAATTCAGATCAAGGCTAGCCCCGGTCCACGCCTGCAAAACCAGCCCCACTGAGTAATGTGAGAAATTGACCAATAGCTGACTGGTTCTGGGCCCCTTGCGAAACCTTTGTCTGACAGCTGTGCTTGTAAGGAAGAACTGTGGATGATGAGGTCCTAAAATTTAAAGAGTCTAAATGGGTTGCCTTTATCTAGATATCAAGAGTGTAGGTCTAAACTTGTTTCCTTTATCTAGATACAGAGAGAGTAGGTCTAATCTTCCTATATTCAACTCAGTCTGGAATTACATTTAGAACGACTGGAGGAAGTTGTGGCTTTCATTTCCTGTGGAGATGTGCATCTATTTTCTGTCTGTAGGAGCGTGTTATGACCTCTTCCTGCTTTTTATGGTCATTGTTTTAGTCATGCAAGAGAACAATTGAGCACAATACTCGACGATGATGACATATCTGACAGGATACTGGCTGTACAACCTTTAAAAACCAAGCGTCAGGGGGCCCTCTCAGACATGAACGGGTCAGGAAAACAAAGGTTTGGGTTCCTTCCCCACAGAATGTTGTTGTGGCCCAGCAGGCCCTGGGTCTGCTCTCTGCCGGGAGAAGCCCCGCTGGAAATCGCACACATTCAGTTCAGATGGGCCATGGAAAATTATGTGTGTGTCTAAGCATGCGTATGGGTGAGCATGTGTATGAGAGAGTGTGTCAGTGTGTGAGAAAGCGTGTGTGTGTGTGAATGTGCATGCACATGTGCATGTGTGTGTGTGTGAAGGAACGTGTATATGTACATGTGAGCATGTGTATGAGCGTGTGTGTGTGTGTATGTATGTACGTGTGAGCATGTGTATGTACATGTGAGTGTGTGTGTGCGAGCGCATGCGTTTGTGTCTGTATATGTGCGTGCGTGTGTGTTTGTGTGAGCGTGTGTGTGCATCTATATGTGAGCATGTGTATGTGTGCGTGTGTGTGTGTATGTTTATGTGTACATGTGTGCTTGTGTGTGTGTGTGTGTGTGTATTTGTGTGTGTGTGTGTGTGCTCACCTTCAGCCACTCTGAGCTGCACCTCCTCCTGAGGTTCTGGGTCCACGCTGTACTGGATCACCTCCATCTCCTTCCAGTAGTCATCCAGGGCCAGCTCCTCCAGCGAGTCCTGCGACCCGCTGCGCCAGTATGTCGGCGTCTCGCCCGACACGCCCCCACGGTTTCGCTGCACATTGTAGATGCCCGCCCTGCGGCTGAGGGAGGGCAGAGGGCGGGGTTAACACAGGAGGGGGCGGAGCATTGTGGTGCCGCTGAAACGCATGTAACTACAGTAGAGCAAACGAATGAGATGTGGTATGGAGAGAGAGAGAGAGAAATGAGAGTTGCAGGTACATCCAGCTCCAGGTCTCCACCACTGGAACTGCAGTCAGAACCAGAATCAGCTTAGAGCTTGTAAAGCTGAAGTAATAAAAAGCTCCTGCGTGATTGGCTGAAGGAATAAAAAGCCCCTTTGTGATTGGTTGCTCTCACTGCCATGCTCCAGTCACATACTACGCACAAGCACAAGCGTTATCGCACACCAAAGTCCAGCCCTGAGCGGCAGACGTTAGCACAAACCGATTCTGGGCTCTGTTGAGGGAGGGGCTCGTCATCACTAGTTTGCCTTCATACACAAGATCTCTAGACGAACTGATCGATTGCACAATTCCACACGTCAGGAGACTTCTCCAATTGCCACTTTTTATTATTTTGAGATAATAAATTATGAGAAAACTTGAAAAGGGAAGTAATACGATAAGTCGAAGCAGTCACGTTACAAAAGTAACTGGTCACGCACGGTGTGAGACTGGGTGTTAAACATGGTTGAATATAGTAGCAAGGCTGATACTGGGTGGTAACGCAGCCGACCCCGTGCTGACCCCGTGCTGACCCCGATGAAGTTCGAGAGAGCTGGGTAAAAGCCCTAATGGAAGGACAATGGCAACATTTCAGGAGAAAGATGAAGACCATCAGATGAAGACCATCCACATCTCTGCATCGGATTCCTGACTTTGCAACTGACTTTGTACTGTCACTTCAAGAAGCCTCCTGGAGAATGTACATACTTTGGCTGGACTGTGATTTTTTTTAGCAGTGTGCGGGCAATATTTCTTCTATTTAGGATAAAAAAAAAAGTTTTTTGCCTAACGCACCTGTATCCATTTATTTTACATGTCACATAAAGTGCAATAATAATCTTTGCTTTTTCCAGGTTAGGAAATATCTTTTTAGCTTTTTTAAGGGGTTTTACTATTTCTGAACAAAATATCCTGAACCACAGCATTTGATTCCTGCTTTTATAATAATAATAATAATAATAATAATAAATTAAGTAAGTAAACAGGGTGGAAGACACCATCTAAACAACGTCAATCTCATGCAGATGGTTCAGCTTTGTTTACATCCAGTAGATTCTCTAGACATCATTGTTCTGTGTTCTTCAACACTGCTATCGTAAAGAAGCTGGAGCATTACTCTGTGTTGAGTGTTAGATACTCC
>NC_137498.1:2657500-2677500 GCF_041902795.1 Electrophorus electricus
CTTACAAATACAAATTGTCATATAGATACGACCTGTCTTACAGATATAACCTGTCCTACTGATATGATAGCGACCCATATACTGACCACTGCTGAAAAACTAGAGGACGGCCATCACAAACAGTGCACCACAGCGGTATATGGGTCACTATCATATCAGTAAGACAGCTAGTATCTGTAAGACAGGTCGTGTCTATATGACAATCTCTATCTGGACAGCTACCAACATGCGCCCCCATATGTGATTACACTAGGTACACTGGCCCTACAGAATCCGTATGCAGTAAGACTCGCTCAAAACCTGTAATGGCAGTGGTCCTACACTTAAACACATTGTTCCAGCTTCTCCACCACTGGGCTCAAGACCCCAGAGACAGTGAATCATAACAAATCTTAATTCCGTTCAAGCTGATGTTTGTACAATGGAGGTCATCTGTGTGAGTGCCCTAGTTTTTAAAATGGCTGACTTATGCACAAACTATGATGGAGCTCCTCGGTTTACATTACCACAAAAGCTACGTCTGACCCCTAAACTAAACTACAAGAGTCCCACTCATAAAGACCACATTACTTATTAGTGGGGATTAGTATTAGTGTTTAGTATTAGTATTAGTATTTGGGGTTTTTGTATTGTAGTGGAACACAATTTACTCTGAAAATGCAAGAAATCTCGACAACATCCTGCATAACTATCACTTTCCGCCCATGTTACCAACATGACCTGGACATGCCGCATTCTCTCACGAAACACCAGGAGGATTTGGCCGTTTCTGTGCAGACATGCCACTCAGGTGGTTTCCCAGTCCTTTGCATCTCAGTACCGGACTACGGTAACTCCCAGACCCTAACAGCTGACCCAGTGTACACCTGCACGACCCGTGTTCAGTCCTCCCATGTTCACATATGTCACTGCTTTGCTGGGTCCCTCCGCTGGCTTTCTGTAGTCGCTTAATGAATCTATGTATGTATGTATGTATGTATGTATGTATGTATGTATGTATGTATCTATCTGTCTGTCTGTCTGTCTGTCTGTCTGTCTGTCTTTATACACACACACAGAAATATATATATATATACATACATTCAAAACTGTATTAGTGAGGTACACAAGGTCTCCAGAGAAATGAGACATCCTTCATCAGCTGTGCAAGCAAAGTGCAGGAGGAATTTGTTTATATTTGAAAAACTAGAAGCTTAAATCATAATCTTCATTCAATGGGCTTCTGAAGCTCTCCGTCGTTAGGCAATGTGATATGGCATGAGATCCACAATCGTCGAGTGTGTTTAGCTGACCGAGCGTCAGACTGTGCGTAGATGAGTTGAGAGTCAGTGTGTGCGTAGTTGAGTCAGAATCAGACTGTGTGTGGTTGACCCAGAATCAGAGTGTGTGTAGCTGAATCAGAGTCAGAGGGTGTGTAGTTGGCATATTGCTGTGTTTATCCCTATTTAAAGGCTTCATGGCAGCCAGTTCCATATTCAGGCGACAGAGCACCTGAGACTATAATTAGTGTGAAACTGGTGTTTCATTAGCTCCAGTCCACGGGAAAGCCAACGCCTACTATTACTGACCTGTTTTAAAATGGATCATTACAAGGTATGGTGTGTGTGTGTGTGTGTGTTTGTGTGTGTGTGTGTGTGTAGACTGACAGGTTCTGGTTATGGGTCAGTTACAAAAGTATAACTTCCATCTTACAACAGAAATGAAAATTGAGCCTTACAAACACATGCTTTAAAAAAAAAAAAAAAAAAGTACATGTAACAGGAACATAGATGTAAATGCAAATGAAAAATCCACCATTTCTTGCACCTGATGTGTTTAAGGCTATGTGGGTAGCAGCAGCCATCATGAACGCTTGGTATACAACACTGCCACCTGGTGTTCAAAGTAGGAACCGTCCTAGTGTGTGTGCAATGAATGTTTCCTTTGTGTGATCATGTGATCTGCCACAACGGCGTATAAGGACCAAGCTGTGAAAGCAAAAGGCAAATATCATAACAAGTACACAAGAAAACCCCCACCGTTGAATTAGCACTGGCCAGCAGGACGTAAACAGCGTTGGAGTCTTTAAAGGTGAGGTGTGCTTTGCATCTTAAAGACCTGTGCTGAGATTAAGTTCATGTCAGCTGTATGGGCCATTTAACAAAGTCCAGAATCTCCACAGAAAAGCATCTTATATATTACCAGGACAGTAATACCAGGAAAAGAAGGAAGCTTGGTGACAGCGGATATAATAATAACTCTCATAACGAGGGGTCATACCGGAGACAGGTATGAGGGAAAATTCTGTAAATATGGGTGGGAACTTAGAATAGAGGAGGAAATTAAACTGAGTCTTAAAATTACTAAACCAATCTGATGTCTTATTTCAAAGAAGGGTCGGTGATTGAAGTACAAAAAACCAAGTAATTTTAACAAATTTTGTAATCTAACTGTGTGCAATACGCACAAATGTAAATATAAATGTAAATGTAAACTCAAGAAGAACTTAATCGACAGGGATGCCTGAGGCATCTGTTTTGTAGACTGACTGCACTTCAGATCATAAACAATAATTTACTCTGTCGTCTAAAATTCTCTAGCTAGCAAGTTGTTTACATTTTATCTTATGTTCACAGCATTTAGCATACGCTCCTGCCCAGAGTGCCTTACAATTGTGTTTGTTGTCTCCAAGGAACTAGTCCTTATGGTAGTGTACTAGACTTGAGTTTGAAGACAGAGGCTCTGTTGGAAATAGCCTACTACATACTGAATACTGCATACTGAACTCAGTATGTACTGTATCCTGGACACTGGGCGGCCTGCAAAGATGGAGTTATTGTAGTCCAGTACTGAGATGGCGAGAGACTAAGAAGAACAAATGAGTGACATCTCAGGAAAGAAACGGCTGAATCCTCCTGGTGTTATATAAGAGAATCCGGTATGTCCGGGTCATATTGGTAACGTGGGCAGAGAATGACAGCTAGTTGTCCAGGACCACAACCAGGTGTCTTCATTTTCTGATTATTTGAACAGTGAATTTTCAAATAAGTCGACAGTATGTTTTGCTGTGGGTAATCTACTTTTGAGGATTACGCTCTGGACTATACTATGAATTCTAAAGTGGATTGTTAAAGATCCCATCTGGGATCCTTTACTTTCCTTTACTTAAATATTTGCATGTTCATCTTGACAGTTTGGAATTCATGTATACTTGTCACATGTCTCAGTTCATGTTTACGCAGAACCAACACCAATCAACCACCTAGGAAATTCATGGTAAAAGAAAAATGTCTGATGATAGTTTGTGTCTCTTGTTTAGGTAGGGACTGATTCTCTGTCCCTGCACCATCACAGGTCAGCGTGAGGTAGCAAATCCTCTCAGAGCGATACTGCCGCTGAAACTGTTAGGACCACACAGCAGACTGCAAGAATCAGGGTTAAGAGTGTTTCTTTATGTTGTAAGATCTCAGAAGGTTAACTGTCGGGTGTCACATTGTGATGGTAAGTGGGGCCCAATCTCCTGAACACATCAGTGTTTCAGATCAGACCACTGAACATACAGTGTTTCAAGTGTTGCTCATTCAGCCATTCCATGTGTTAATGTAATATGGCATAGCGCAGGTTTGACACACCACAGATATGACACAACACAGCTATAACACAGTGTAGGTATGACGCAGTGCAGGTGTGACACAACACAGGTGTGACAGTGTAGGTATGGCGCAGTGCAGGTATTACACAGCACAAATCTGACACAATGCAAGTATGACACAGTGCAGGTATTACACAGCACAGATATGACACAACACAGGTATGACACAGCACAGTTATGACCCAACACAGGTATGACACAATGCAGATTTGACACAACACAGGTATGACACAGTGCAGGTATTATACAGCACAGATATGACATAACGCAGGTATGACACAGCACAAATATGACACAACACAGGTATGACACAGTGTAGGTATTACACAGCACATATCTGACACAACACAGGCATGACACAATGTAGGTATGACACAATGCAAATTTGACACAACACAGGTATGACACAGTGCAGGTATTATACAATGCAGATTTGATACAACACAGGTATGACACAGTGTAGGTATTACACAGCACAGATATGACACAACGCAGGTATGACACTGGAGGTCTGACACAGTGTAGGTATGACACAGATTACCTATATTATACAGTGCAGGCAAGAGACAGCACAGGTGGAAAGTGTTGCTTATGAGACCAGAACCCACATCCACACAAAATTGCTGGACATGATTTTCACATCTTGGACATGACGTCCACAGCCTGTCTCAGAGCCTCTCCCATGGCCTACCTCCCTCCGTACTTGTTTATCGCTATATTAACAGTTACCCGACTGAGATCCCAGTCTCTTCCTCTCAGAGAGGAACTGAGTCGACACAAACCAGGTGGGGCAGGTGTTTTCGACAGTGTGTGAGACGTAGATGAGGCCGGAAGTGCCTGACTCGCCAGCGGCATGGCCAGTGACGTCTGCAGAGTGTAACCCACACCAGGAGCTGTAACCATATCTGGCTTCAACCAATGTGTCACTGGCTGGCGTCATCCACACACTCAGGAAAACACATCATTGTGAAAGCTTCCTTGGTTGGTGTAAAGGTTTTCTTGGTAGCTAGTTAGTTAGACAGTTTGCTTGCTTGACAAGTAGGTGTGAACGTGGTTGTGAGCTGTGAGGATTATTTTGTTTATATAAAATATTATTACATTGATTTGATGTACTGTAAGGTCAGTGGAAGCCTACCGTTATATCACCACTGAACGGGAGGACAGTGTAATTAATTAAGATTTTTGGTGCCATGAAACTATTTCACATTGGGCCCCGCCTCCTAATGATCTAATAATCTGCATTACATTGGGCCTTGCCTCCTAATAATCTAATAATCCATATCATATTGGGCCCGCCTCCTAATAATCTAGTAATCCATATCACATTGGGCCCTCGTTCTAATTAAACAATCTTTTTTAGAGCCCCTCTGTCACAGGCCATCCCAACCCATACAGCACACACACTCCTGACACCGATATTACATTAATATGGATGGGGTTTAGATGGAAATAGTTTATTTTTATAACAAATAATGTCACGCAGTCTGACGTTTTAGATTACGATAAAGTCCCGGGTAATATACAAATTCGTAATACGATTTCCAGAGATCAAGACAGTTCTGCTGTCTTACTAGTAACGGCCTTTTTAAAGGTCAGATTTTCTTGACCTTGCGTTCAGTCTGTCCCTTTCTAAACGAAGACACTACAGACAATGACCGCGGGCTTACCTGAGCTGCAGGTAGCAAATGAGTTTGGTAACCATGGCGACCGCTCTGGGGGTCGTGCTCTCGCGGCCCGTCTCTATCCGCGGCGAGGCGCGGCACGCGGCATACCGTCTCCGTTCGCCAGGCCAGGCGCGCGCTGTCTGCACCCGCGCGCGCAGGATCTTACTGAATGATTAATACAATAAAATGCCCCGCCACGCGGCAGTCGTCACGCACGTGGGAACGCGCGAGCCAATATCTAGGCGACCGTTTTGTAAAAAGCTTTTTGGCTTATTTCTTCCTAGAATATTAGCAAGAAAATATAACATTTTTAAAATGTTGGAAAATGTATAAACCACCCATAGTGCCTATGCGCGGATTAGTTGAGGTCGCTATCAGGAATCTGTAAATGCATGATCGTTTATCGAAATTATTTTACCAATTTACCGTCATTCTCACATATCCGCAAATATAACTAAATATAAATATAAAGAAGGCAGAGTTGTCTTTCGATATGCTTGTTGGTCGCTGAAACGCGCTGTATCCTCCTCCATGTTCCTAAAGGAGATTCAACTTTAAATAACAATGGCTGCCATGTTGTTGACCCAGAATTTCCGGCTATGGCTTGAAATTGATGAATAAAAATTCTAATAATAAGAGTTATAACAATAAGAGTTTATGGCTGTAAAATTTGTTTATAATGAGAAAAGGGTAAAGAGGTATGACTGCATCCAAAACATTGTTTTCATTTATGTTTAATTTACACGTTTACAATGGTGTTACAATGTTTGTCAGTTAAAGAAGTCTAACAGACTTTCTCAGCACTCCAGGGACTCGGATCAAAACAGCTCAGGACTAGCCTTGAGCTCAGATGGAGTGGTCTTAATCCCAAGGGATTAGGGTTGAGCAGATGTTCAAAATAAGGCCCAAGTCCCTCTGTGGCCCATACGATGTCTGTCTATAAACGACATAGATGCATAAACGAACAGCCTTGTTATCAAGACCCACAATATCAAAAAAAAAAAGTCAAGTCTAATTCAAGTATTTCTTAATTTACTTTCTTATTCCCTGCAAAAATTGAGATTAAGTATATATGCTGTTAAATGAAGTATATATTTATATGAAGTGTCTTGTTATATGTTGTTACAGGAACATTGTATTACCATGGTGGGTGCCTGAGGCAAACACCACTGTTAAATACACACCTAGGATTATAAAATGCGCCCAAAAGTCTTGAATTGTGTCTCTGTTTTGTTTGGGTTTTTTTGCGTTTTGTGTGTTATGTCATGATTAATGAGAACTGTCAAAGGGACCCATTTATTGGATCTTCTGGGGATTATGATGGTCACAAAGGCACCCTATCTCACTATATTGCCATAAGAATTGGAAAACATGTTTCTAGCATTGAAGAAACCTTAAATAGGCATAAAATACAAACGCGCAATCAATATTTGCACCCATACTCTTTAGACAGCATAACAAGGGAAAGGACAAAACTAATTTTGGAGATTTATTTCTCTTCATTGATTTATTCTTTTCTTTTTTTTAATTACATAAAACAAAAGTAAATTTAGCAGATTAACTTGCGAGCTGGGGGAGTGTAGTCTCTTCAGTTCATTATGACTAACCCAGAGAGTGGAGGTGGGATATTTGACTCTGTATTTTTCCAAAACAGAGGATGGTCTAGTTGGTGTCAGAGCCCGTGAGGGATATTGCTATTGCACAGTTTGGCATTTTGCTTAACGTATCTACATAACTGAGAAACCTTGACTGGTGAACATGCCCTCAAGTTGTAAAGAGGCAAAGCACTGATATGCGTTTGGTTTGCAAGAATGGTTTCATTGCTATCAAGACTGTGCAAATAAATATTTTCCAAACAAGAATGTTTGCAAAAGGCAAAACAGTGCTATGTTCTCCAAGACAGGGTGTGTGAGTGAGTGAGTGAGTGAGTGAGAGAGAAAGAGAGAGAGAGAGAGAGAGAGAGAGAGAGAGAGAGAGATGAGCAGATATATAAAGCTGTCCAGAATCCTGACTCTGATACAGCAGAGGTTTTGGAGGTCTGAAGGATACACAAAGTTCCTCCTGAAGAGTCTGTAGGCCAGCAACTGGTCCCCAAAGGTCAACATCAGCAAGCCCAAGCCTGAGAAACCAAGCACAAGATCACCATCATCATCATCATCATCATCATCATCATCATCATCATCATCATCACCATGTTCATCATCATCATCATCACCATGTTCATCATCATCACCATGTTCATCATCATCATCATCATCTTCTTCTTCTTCTTCTTCTTCTTCTTCTTCTTCTTCTTCTTCTTCTTCTTCTTCTTCTTCTTCTTCATCACCACCAGGTCTGAGCCTGAGATAAGATCAAGACTAAGCACAAGATCATCATCGTGATGGACAGTGAAAACAAAACTGTACAACTTCAATTCCACAAAAAAAAAACTGCATTCCCAGCAATAACTAATTATAACATGATCATTACATATAAAATCATTAAATATAACATCATTAAATATAAAATGATCAAATATAACATGATCATTAAATATATCATGATCAAATGTAAAATGATCAAATATAGCATTAAATATAACATGATCATTAAATATATCATGATCAAATGTAACATGATCAAATATAGCATTAAATATAACATGATCATTAAATATATCATGATCAAATGTAACATGATCAAATATAGCATTAAATATAACATGATCATTAAATATAACATCTGTATGTTTGCCTCATTTGTGCTGTTTTATCTTTAGTCAAGAGCTCATAGGCCTTATAATGAGAAACAAATCTGTTAGTTCCTGTTCAACTTCAGACTGAATGTATAGATGGGTGACAGGGGTAAAGATCTTAACAGAAGCTTTTAGACCTTAAAAAACATCATTGTTATATCATTGTTAAAGGTAAATGAATGTTAGGAGATCACAAATAACTTGATGTTAATAACGTATCTTTTGGGTACTAGTATTCATTCCTGTATGGCACCTTTTTTTTGTTAAAAAAGTTATCAGATGACCATTTTAGAAGAGATAATTCAAAACTGGCAGTATATTATGATGTGTTATTAAATCCTTAAAACCACATTATAGTGGTGTATGATGCCATTTTAAAAGAAAATGAATTCATTTGTTTTCTTACCTCAGTGTAGCAGAGTTGTAAATGCACTGAAGAGCTTACCCAGAGCAAGCCACCAGTGTTGTGTTGAAGGGAAATCAGCCATGACTGAAACACAAAAGGAACAGAGCATGCTCAGAATGGCATGACTGAAACACAGCAGGGTTTGAACATGCTCAGAACAGCATGACTGAAACACAGCAGGGTTTGAACATGCTCAGAACGGCATGACTGAAACACAGCAGGGTCTGAGCATGCTCAGAACGGCATGACTGAAACACAGCAGGGTCTGAGCGTGCTCAGAACAGCATGACTGAAACACAGCAGGGTCTGAGCGTGTTCAGAACAGCATGACTGAAACAGCAGGGTTTGAACGTGCTCAGAACGGCATGACTTAAACACAGCAGGGTTTGAACGTGTTCAGAACGGCACGACTGAAACACAGCAGGGCTTGAACATGCTCAGAACGGCATGACTGAAACACAGCAGGGTTTTAACATGCTCTGAATGGCATGACTTAAACACAGCAGGGTTTGAACGTGCTCAGAACGGCATGACTGAAACACAGCAGGGTTTGAGCGTGCTCAGAACGGCACGACTGAAACACAGCAGGGCTTGAACATGCTCAGAACGGCACGACTGAAACACAGCAGGGTTTGAGCGTGCTCAGAAAAGCATGACTGAAACACAGCAGGGTTTGAACGTGCTCAGAACGGCATGACTGAAACACAGCAGGGTTTGAACGTGCTCAGAACGGCACGACTGAAACACAGCAAGGTCTGAGCATGCTCAAAATGGCATGACTGAAACACAGCAGGGTCTGAGCATGCTCAGACCGCATGATTGAAACACAGCAAGTTCTGAGCATGCTCAGAATGGCACTCACATATTCACATCTGTGATATGCAGTGCCTTTAGTTCAGGTACAGAGATCTGAAACATGTTGAATTAAAGCTAAAATGAGACCAAAATCTCCGCTTTTATTCACTCGTATTCCTGAATGCATGAGTTATATCCTTTTGTCTAAAAAACCTTACCCTCCCTGTACGTTAGTGCACAGTCTCTGTCTTAGGGAGTACACACGTTACTATTCTACCTGTATGCTCACAGGTTAGTGCACAGTCTCTGTCTACATAATAATCATTTCCAAACAAACTGATGAGTTTAGGATCCACTGATATTGTTACACAAGTGCTGTGTAAACAGTGAACCAATGTTATTGTGCACTTAAGTCACTTAGGACAAGCCTTAAGGCGATTTCAAATCCAGTCTGCCAGTTATATTACTAGAAGGATTACAGGCAGAAGTGGAATATATACACACACGCACACACACACACACACACACACACACACACACACACACACACACACACACACACACAACCACACATATATCCCCCCCCACACACACATCCCTGCACACACACACACACACACACACACACACACACATACACACACACACATACACACATCCATACCCCCCCACCACACACACATCGGGATTATAAGCAGGACTTGCCCAAACGTTTTCCCTAACCTTATTCATTATATACTGCAGTCTGATATAAACAGCCTGTCTGCTATCGTAATGGAATCTGAGTGTGTCAATGACACAGGTGTGCAACTCGCACGCTACTCCGTAACACACCTTGTGGAAGCCGTGAAGTGCGTGGGAGATGGTGATTTATGCTAATGGCGCTTACACAATAAAGATGGCCATGGCTCAAACACCGTATTGCAAATGGTCATGAATATTGATATGACTGCGGCTAAGGATGAGTACTTGTGGCAATGCTGTTAGAAGCTACTAATAAATGTGTTGCCTTTTCTAGGAGAATTCCAGCCCCCCAAAACTGCATATATTTATATGTGAGATGAACAAGAAGCCATTGTGGAGAACTTTATAACTGTCCTGCACCATGTTATGGGTCACATGACTTGTGATGTCATGTGATCATACTGTTCCCTTCATTTCACCACAGGGGTATAAGCACTGATGCCTCACACTGCACACACACAGCCCAGCACTGATGCCTCACACTGCACACACACAGCCCAGCACTGATGCCTCACACTGCACACACACAGCCCAGCACTGATGCCTCACACTGCACACACACAGCCCAGCACTGATGCCTCACACTGCACACACACAGCCCAGCACTGATGCCTCACACTGCACACACACAGCCCAGCACTGATGCCTCACACTGCACACACACAGCCCAGCACTGATGCCTCACACTGCTCTGACTGCTATCTTATTTGGCTCAGACAGACCTTACACTTTGGACATGCTGAAAAAGGGATCCAAACTTGTAATATTTTGACTACAGATAAAATGCTCTTTATCACTGTGATACATGTGGCAGTAGAAGATGTATTTATTTATTTATTTTTAAAATCGTATTACCATGGTTTGTCAGATTGCAACGAAACCTTGGAAACCACTGCGGAAGCAATGTCATTTGCCAGGTAGAAGGGGAGTGTCCCATCTGGGACCCTGTAAGAGGCCTGACGCTACAGCGCTGGCTCTGGCTCCAGGCACACGGACGTCAGTGACAGGCACCATACAAACGCTCCCTCAGCACTTTACAGACTTTCATACAAATACCAAACCTATCAGGAAGCAGGTTAAATGTCACGGAGCAGTTAAATGTGGTTGTTGTTTTTTTTTTTCAAACATTCTGTGTATGCATTACACTTGTTTAGATTGGTAATATCAAAATAAATGCCTTACAAATATTGTCGATTTATTTCAAATCAACCCTCCCTACCTCTCTCTCTCTCTCTCTCTCTCTCTCTCTCTCTCTCTCTCTCCCTGACTCTCCTCATGCCCTGGCAAGTTCAGACTGCTCACCTGTAACAGTCAGGGCGATGTGGATGAGGGTGATGTTGGATGAGGGTGATGTTGATGGCGTAATCTCCTCCACCATCCAGGCAAACAGGAGTCCATCCAGGGCATACGTGACCTCCATCGAGACCACGCTCACTATGTGAGGAACAAACAAAAAGGGACAGGCACTCACAAAGCTGACCAGCAGGTGTTCACAACGCCTCACCTATAAAGGTGGGAATATGGTTCTAGTGGTTACAGGCTATTTGGAAGTTTCATTTGAACCTTTTTGTGAATTTAACACGAGTATTTAACACGAGTGGTAGCTCAGTGGTTAGGGTAGTCTACTAGTAATCAGAACATGGCTCTACCACTGTTGGGCCCCTGAGCAGGGCCCTTAACCCTCAATAACTCAAGCTATATTTTGTCATAAATGTAAGATGCTTTGGATAAACATGTCAGGTAAATGTGGTGTCTCTTGCTGTCTTGATTACACTTCCTGCCCCTTTAAGAACACACCTGGGTTAATTCAAGTCCTTTTGCTTTTAGTTCATGTTTCTGGCTCAGACATCCTGCACCTGACAAAGTGGCTTGACCCCATGGCCTGTGTGTAACCATGCATTTAAAAAGATCCAGGCGAATGTAGATTCAGTTTGGTATATTCCATTAAAACTGATTTATTATGGCACAAAAACCGAGATCTGACTCTAGATTAGCAGTACTATTCAGTCCAGCTCTAGATTAGCAGTACTATTCAATCTAACTTTTTAATTTACATTTACATTCACGGCATTTGGCAGATGCACTTATCCAGAGTATCCAAAAGTGCTTTGTCATTTACTCATAGAATATATCCAAGTACAGTATAGTAGGTTAGAATTAAACATACCAATTAAATAGAATACTGTGGAATACAGGGATGAATGCTGATACCTAGAGGTGCAAAATACATCAGGTCTATCTTAAACAATGATAAGTGCTATAAACAATAAGTGCTAGAGTTTGTTAAAAAGCATAAATAGTGCCCTACAATAAGTATTAAATTAGTCAGTCAATAAGGGAGCAGGGTCAGTTGTCCTTTAAATATCCTACAAATAGATGGGTATTCAGTCTGCGTTTGCTGTCCGGACAGCAAGCAGGAGTTCACTCCACCATATAATCTGACTCGAGTACCTATTGCCACACTGAATCCTAATTCATGACCTGGCTTCGCTTAATATTTAGTTTACTTAGTAGATTGTTAGGATTTTATATTTTATACATAAAGAATGTCACAAAACATCCACAAAAACGCTTTTCTACAGTCTGGAGTGTCTTTAACCTACATATGCCGGACTGTGCCATGATGGGTGGGTGGCATAGTCAAATGGAGCTAATAATGGAACTGTCCACCTCATCAACCCAGATTCAAACAAACAAATAAATACAAACAAACAGCATGTAAGCACACTGGCACACTTGATGAGCGCGGAATACGGTGAATAAAGAGATCTGTATTTATGATAGCGATACAGACCATTCAACCTGACAGAGATGACCTTTGACTTTGCTGAGAACAAAACAGCATTGATGACAATAAACAGACTGGTACAGAATAAGATGCTGGCTTTAAGCCCTCGAAAAGTCCTACTTACTGTATGCACACATAAGGCCTGTAAAAATGATATAAAAATGAATAGGTGGTATAGAACTTGCATGTATATTTCATACTACAATTATAATCATTCTTTAACATGCACAGTACTTCATATTAAAAACATATTTATGTAGCATGTCATCTGCTGGAAATCAGTGGAAAGTGGATGGAAGGTGGCATATTTGAAAAATTACTGACAATGAAAAGAGTCATACTCATAATTCATAATATCTTGGACTCGAACCTACTGTACTGGCTAGGATGCATTCTGAGTAAATGACAAAGCACTTTTGTAAGTCACTCTGGATAAGAGCGTGGGCCAATGCCGCAAATGTAGATAATTATGTTTAAAAAAAATTTTTTTAACAACCAAGATATATAAATTCATGATCGTATATGATTTTTGCACAATTTTACCTTTTTTTTTTTTTTTACATGTCCCCACACACATTAACACAATCACAGGCAACACACTTTAATATTACAATACTTAAGGCATATTTCATATTTCGCATGTCAGATGTATTTTTCCTCTGTGTTCTGTGTGGATGTGTTTCCTTTTTTTTTTTACCACATCTGAAATCTGCAACATGCGACTCTGCGACAAAGACGCAGAGCTCGCACTACAGGAAGTCAGTCACTTTTTACACCACCACGTACGAGGTCCACACACACACATGCAGACAAAGAGGAAGTCTTTCATCTGAATATTGTGGAAAGTCTTACTTGAGCACGCCGATGCACAAACGGACCGTGACATAGCAAAGGGAATTGCACATCAGCACATTCCGAATGGCGACCTGAAACCGAACACATCACGACCGCTGTGCAGATCAGATTAGCAGAGAATAAAACAAGATGTATGCAAAAGAATTCTGGAGACTTCATCCACAGACCAACCCAGGACACATGTATGTCCATGTGATGAGAGCCACTGACTTGTCCATTTTTCTGGTGCACTGTAAATCAGGTTATCGCTAAATAAATGCACTAGTAGATGGCTACCCAAACTCACATGCAACAGTATCCTTCAGTAAACAAGGATAGTAAACAGTAAACAAGGACAGTAAACAAGTGTAGAGTAATAATCCACAAAAGTGACTTGTGACATTTGAACCTCGCAGACCCAAATCTGTCATGGCCTACTTATTAGTTTTAGCCCATTTTTAACTTCACAGAGCCTTCCTCACTGCTCCGTGGCACAACGGGCTTGCGGAAAGAAGCGGAAAGAAGCGACATTACCGAGGTGTCGTGGGGTGACTGCGAGTTGTCCATACCATTTCAGCAGAAGTCCAACAGCATGGATATCGTACAGTTCTTACTTTTACTGCTAATCCTGCACATGTACATTCACTCGCAAAACAACTGCACCACACATACAAACCACGAACAAACGCCTGGCAGGTAGCGTCTCTCTCTCTCTCTCTCTCTCTCTCTCTCTCTCTCTCTCTCTCTCTCTCTCTCTCTCTCTCTCTCTCTCTCACTCTGTTTGTGTGCGTTTGTCAACGGAGACAGGTCTTAATGGGATTAGCAACGTGCTAAAACATCTCCCTCAATCTGGGCTGGATTAAACCTGCCTCGGCCCTGGCCTACACGTCTTAATACTGTCTCAATTGGGGGCTTGACTGGAGATTGCCGTGATATTTATGGCCATGTGTGAAATTTCTTGTCTAAATTGAGGTCATATGTATTGAGTGAGGGATAGAAAGGAGCTTCTTAGGACTTTACTTCGCAGAGTCTGTAAACCAAAACTAAAATAACCCTCTATGGGCCAACAGTGTGTTTCCTCCTCAGTTTTAGAGTGGACTTTTGACTGTGCAGTGAGGGGTGCTTGTTCCCATGGCCTGGTTTCTAGTAGACACAGCAGGCCGGCATGGCATCTCCACTTCACGCCAACGCGTGAATGCGCTGTAGATGCAACATATTAAAAACTACAGCTGCTGTACCGAAGGGGAAATGTTGCTAATTTGGTGAAAATAAATCATTTAAGCCATCAGAATGTGGAGAATAGTGCAATGAATGTTAACGCTAGGGTTGAAAAATCTCTGGACTTCCAGCTCAGTCGTAGAGCTGTGAACCGCCTAATTAAGCAATATATATATATAAAAGAAAAGTGTTGCAATATACAAATTCACAGGCTTTGAGTTATACAGGCCCAACTCATGTTCATGCAGAAACTAGTCTACCTCAGCCTTCAGTAGCCATGATCTCAAATTTCCCCATAGGAGTTCTGATCTAGAATCAGGTTCCTCTCCTGTTTATACTGATCTGAATCACAAAGAAACTGACCACAGAGCAGTACTCCTACTGATATTTAGTGAATGTCAGCCCTGAATGCAAAGATGCTTGGAGGCTAACTTGGTCAAGATTAAGGTCTGGAACTGGTCTTAAGGCCTGGGCCTGGTCTTAAGGTCTGGGCCTGGTCTTAAGCCCTGGAACTGGACTTAAGGTTTGGGACTGGTCTTAAGGTCTGGAACTGGATTTAAGGTTTGGGACTGGTCTTAAGGTCTGGTACTGGTCTTAAGGTCTGGGACTGGTCTTAATGTCTAGAATTGGTTTTAAGGCCTGGGACTGGTTGTGGGATTATGTGGGTTCTGTAGGGGATATGGTTACAGTGCAGAGAGGAACGCAGAGGATTTGAAGAGCTGAATCAAATTTCACAGAATTTCAGAGTTTCTCAGAGAACTGCTGTCAGATTTACTGAGCCACCAATATAACCGTGATGAATATCCAACTAAAACACACACACACACACACACACACACACACACACACACACACACACACACACACACACACACAAATAAAAAGGCTAATAATTGGTGTGCAAATGATTAGTCAAGGACAATGTAATACATTTCAGATAATGTTCCGATTCAGGTCAAGAAGCTAAGAACATAGTAAATGAGTTAGATGGTGTCAGGCTACACCTCATTTTAATGAGCACTCTTTTGTGAGAGAGTGAGACCAGTGATTGACAGTTGCATTGACCAACGACCTCTCCCTAACCTTCATTCGAATGCGGGACTTATCTGTGGTTCTCATGGGCAGCAGACTGGTCATGAAAACACAGCTATTGCTTGGTTATTGCCTGTCACATCCATTTTAATAATAATTAAAAAAAAAACCCTGATCAATTGCCAACAGAAATGATTCAGCTACTTGCAGGAAATGTAGCCTGACCACAGATTCATAAGCCATGCGCGACGCAAACATTAAAGAGGAGAATAATATGGGACCACGGCTGTGGTAGTACAGGTCAACAGGTGAGCACCAAACCTTTGACTCACACTTTGTCCGCTGCACTTGATTAAAAAAGTGTCCATTGTTGTCTTGCAAAACCAAATACCTGTTAAACTCCTCTATTTAGTTAATTATGTGTTTAGTTTTTCATTTTCCACCATTTATTTTCATTTTTAAACACAAGGTTATCCGAGTATTTGGACGGTCTGACATTAGGGACGGTTAAACAGTGCAGTGGTTCACTGGATTTAAGCACCAGCCGTCCACAATATGCAAAGGATGGGAGCTCAGACAATTACCAGCCTGCTGATTTCACACTTACCTGATCCATGGAGTACACTAATAATTGTACATTACAGTAAGCAAGCAGTGAATGAATACTGTGACTAATCAATAAAGCAGAATGAGCTTTCTGCCAGAGAGGGTATATCCATTTATCTTAAAATGGTTGTGTGGATGTGTATTTCCTCTGAGTTAAATTTACCACCTTACCTAGTTTTCCCCTAACGGTTCTGCTTTCCATGATCCAAATAACTCCGTACGAATTAGTCTAGTTCATGCAAATATTCATCTTTAGCTCTGTCTGCTGGAAAACCGAATACTTCATGACTGTATGCCAGTTTCAAACTACTCAGGGAACAGACATTACTCGTTATTGTAAATGTCGGTGTTTTTTTTATTTTTATTTAATCGCTACTTTCGATTAATCGACAGGTGTCTTATGAGGGCAGTTCTAGGTGATTTCACCCAGATTGCAGGGCACCGCTTAATTCTGCAGCGACATTGGATTCAAAGATGCACTGTTAGACAGCACGAAAGGTAAACACATCAATCACTAACCTACCCGAGCATTGCATTAAAAACTAAGCAACTTTACATTACACAGTGCTAGCATTACACAATGCTATCGCTAACAAACAAAACGATCACAGTGCAGTCCAAGCAGCCTAAACGAATCGTAAATTCTGCATTAACGGTTGCATCATCTACTACACCAGAAACAACGTGCGCCCCGGCAGATGAAACCACATTAGGAAAGTTGCACTTTCTCATCGGATGGATTTCAGAGAACCTTATCATTTGCTCTTTAAAGCATCGCAGAACCAAAGGTCCGCGTTTGATTGTCTGTTAATGCTTTGACATAAACCCCACGGTATAAGGTAGCGTCACGCAAGACAAATGCACCGCGTCGACAATAAGGTTGCTACGCAGACTTCAGATTCAGACAGACAATGCGTAGCACGTCTACGGCTCCCAACTCGATGGACACATTAAACGTAAAGGAGTTGCGTACTTTTGATTTATTGGAATTTCGCAGAGGTCGCTTTTACATGCGATCATATTTTTAGTAATAAAAACCGATTATCGAGCTGGGTGGTTTTTTTTAATTTTTTAAAATTTTATTATTATTATTTTTAAAATAATGTAACCGGGTCGAATTCCTGCGCTGTAAGGGCAATGTTTTCTGAACGCGGCTTTAATCCATTGTCGTTATTTGTGGAAGTCACCCTGCCCAAAAAAACCAAAAAAACTTTCGATATTCGCATCATGTGCTCGCACCGTGAAGCCAGGACAGCAGCGCGGGCGCGCGCTCCACTGCGCACGCGCACGGCCGACCGCCTCGGCAATTTGTCGGCACTCGTGGGAGAAATTTTGGGGTAAGAAACAAGACAAATTAAAAACAATTATCCTGTAGAATAAAAGCGTTTACGCAGCAAATTGTGCCTCGCAGCGACGCATTATGCGCCGCGTTATACTTTCAGTGAATGTTTGCCGCGGCGGAATTAGACTTAAACTTAGCGATAAAAGTACAAAACGCCTGGACGTGTCATCAATAAATTCAGGCAGGAAGAGGTTCAGTATATGAATAACGCTTCAGCGCTACGACAAAAAGTTGGCGACGAAAACGACCGCAGTCGGTCCAAAAAAAAATACGCTGCCACCTTTTATCGACGCGTTAGAAACGATATGTTTTAGTCTTTGTGGAATAATGCAAAGCTTTAGTCACATTCGCTCTTACGGCTGAGGACGGCAGGAACTAGCGCTGCTCGGGCGAGCCAAGCCCCCCCAAAAAATAATAAATATTTCTATAAACCATTTCCTCCCAGTAAGCTTTCCCGACACTTGAAATAATAATTATTTTGCTCTAATGCAACGATTCCGCGGGCCTGTGGGTGAGAATAATATAGAGTATTATTCCTGCTCCGCCATTTTGGGAAACTGCCTTTAAAACAGATTAAATAGTATCCGAGAAAAGAAAAGTGTTTTTATCCGAAACGATGCGCGATTCGGGGATGCGTGTGAATATGTGCAGCACACCATGTAACTGCAGCGTGAAGAAATGTGGTGGAGGAATTTAATCATTACGCCCCAGTCGTAGGAAAAAAGTATTTTAGTATAATGGACCGGGGAAAAATATCAATAACCATAAACACCCCCCGAAATCCAGGTCTTATAGGGAAGGTACTGCACTAATTTTGTAGGTCAAGTGGGGACTCTGGTTGTCTGTTTTTCGTCTTTCACAATTTTTTATCCTCATAATTCAAGGAAAACAACTCCCGCGGACGTCGAATCGATTTTGGCGTCTGATACATGGCACAGCGGAGCCTTTGGCGTGGTTGTATATGGTTTTTGCATTTTAATTTGTACAGTAAACTTACTTTTAGATTTGGATACGCCTCTACCGTAGTCGGTGTATGGACCTGCTTGCATGCCCCCCACTCAATTCCCTGCTAATAAAAGAACTAAATGTGGCCAATCCAAGGCACAGATCCCGCAGGAAATAGCACGCAGCATCTAGTTGCGAGAGGCACTGCGGTAATGTCAAAATTAACACCGTTACGTCGCTTTATATCCGAAATTCGCTGTGTCTTAAAATTACGTGTGAATTTTTCGTCTCCATTTTTTTAACCCAGTGATTTCATTGTTGAACAGGAGCCTGAAAGTTTCTAGCGCAGCGTTTTAAAACGCGAGCAACAGCGCCCTCTACCGGCGCCGGAGGGCGCTCGGGTTTATCGGTAGGACTCGGTAGGCCTCTCGCAACGCGAACGGCAGCGGTGTGTTCAAATGTGTGTTTTGACAGCAGAAAAACAAAGTAACTCCGTCTTTGGCGTGTTTGCAAGTCAGATTGATGTTTTTGAGCTAGTTAAGAAAATCTGACTTAAACCTAACGCACTTGTGTAACATAACCGACAAAACAATGTAAGCTGGTCACTTGTAAATGTCGATACAAGGTCTGATTAATGTGTTAAGGAAGGGGCCAGTTATACTTTGGAAAAACGACACTACGTTTAATCTTAAGGGACCTGACCCAGTTCTGCTGTGGTGGTTGAATACACTTTTTGTTATGACTTGTATAGGTGTTGCTACAGTTTAAATTTGACCAAGGACAAAGCCTTTTGCTCATGGACCCACAAACGGGCCTGTAGTTTGTGTGTTTCTGGTATTTTCTGTAGCTGTAGTGTATACCTGCCACGTTCGCATGAGTGTATGTGGTGTAGAGATTGAGGTTGAGCCTCATCAGGACTCTGTACAGCCCTTATTGCATTTGTTTTTTTTTTGTCAAATTCCTTCATCTCTGTGGGGTCTTGCACTTACAGCTGATGGGAGATCGGTTAGTGACCTCTGAACTTTCATCACACGGCACCTGTTTGCTGTGTGCGGAGTGGAGGCAGTGGATGCAGGCCTATTGTGTGGGGATTTGGGAATTTCAGGCGAACATACTTGGGAAAGGCCATTGGGAATTTTCGGGCAGGAGGTTTCTCATGATTCTGGAGTGAAGGAAGCATTGAGGGGGAATGTCTGTGTGTCCAGGCCAGATTTTCAGAGGTTTTCTTTAACTGGATTCACGACCTTCCGATGAGCCA
>NC_137498.1:2680000-2682500 GCF_041902795.1 Electrophorus electricus
CACACACACACACACACGCGCGCGCACACACACACACACACACACACACACACACACACACACACACACACACACACACACCTAATGGAGGGGCATAGAAAGGCAAAGACAAAGTTGAATTATTCAGTTCCACAATTAAAATAGAAATAAAAACAATGTAAATCTACCAGAAGTGGCAGTCTGGTGCATTATATGGGGTTTTGTTTGCTTCCTAAATTAATTCATTTGAGGCTACACAAAGCACCTCCATTTCCAGATACAGATACAGATACAGATTCAGTGTTTTGAGAAATGTAACAATATTTTCCTCAACCTTTTACTAAAGCGCATTAACACAAGGTCCCCTGATGACCAGTCAGTGTATAAGGCCAAATGAGAAGGACTCAGTGATATTTGTAACCTAAATTATGAGACAGCAAGTTCTAAAGTTTGGGCATGTTATATTCCTTTAAAATTTCTTTCACCTAAAACGGTACCTTCCACTCCTGATCATTGGAAGTGTTGATCTCACTTTGTCCTGGCAGTGACACACACACGAAAAAAACAAGTTTATGTCATAATACTGAAATCAAAGTAATGAAGCAAAGTTATTCTCGAATGTTGACAAGCCCGGCAGTACGTTGTTAGGTATTGTGTCTGCGTAGAGACCCTTCTGAAGGTGTGTGGGGCAGGATTCAGTGCTGGGCACAGTATGGAGAGAAATCATGAAGATGCCAGATGCAAAGGTTCAACTGAGAACCCGTGGTCGGGTGTTCACCCTAAAAACAAGAACCTTTTTCTCACGACTTCTTAAGTCTGGCCGATACGGTCACACTCCACAGCTGGCTGCTTTAGTATCGAGGGTGTGGAGTGTAGAGGTCCTGGGGTATAGAGTTGTAGTCCTGGCTGTAGAGATGTGGTGTCTCTGAGTTTAGAATTGTTTTTTATATCACGCTTTGTACAACAGGAATTGTCACAAAACAGCATTACAAACGTCCAAGTCCAAGCCCCCAGTGAGCAAGCCAAGGGCGACAGTGGTGAAGAAAAACTCCCTAGAGCAAGAGGAAGAAACCTTGAGAGGAACCAAGACCCAAAGGGGGGGGCGTGTCCTCTGAGAGATGTTCCAGGGTCCTTTTGAGTGGTTCTTATAGTTAACTCAGCATCTCCGGTTACAGAATGCTGCATGTTCTCATTGTCTTCACTTCAAGCTCAGGCCTTTTTATGTTTAATGTGTTTATTTATCATGACCTCTTGCAAAGAGGTCTGTAAATGTAGGCATATTAACAATGGGCAACTGTGTTAGTGCATCTAGGTAGACTGCATTTCTACACCTGCCTCCTAGATGTTGCTGTGTTTTTCTATCTGTCTGTCTGTCTGTCTGTCTATCTGTCTATCTGTCTATCTGTCTATCTGTCTATCTGTCTATCTATCTATCTATCTATCTATCTATCTATCTATCTATCTATCTATCTATCTATCTATCTATCTATCTATCTATCTATCTATCTATCTATCTATCTATCTCACACACACACACACACACACACAAGGCTCATACCCGGTCTCAGTTAACGCAGTAGCTGCAGTAACATGCCCCAATAATAGCACAAAACTATAACCTTTTCACTACAAGAATAAACTATTTATTCATTCATTCATTTTACACAGACACTGGCAAAATACACTACTAGGCTACCCATATGGCAAATGTTTGGATCTTTAGGAATATTGGTTAGGCGTGTGCATTAATAACACATTTAGTGTGAATTAGATCCTGTAAAGCAGGAATATGGCTGTGGTGTTGAACATATGTGGCAGGTAGCCATCAAACCATAAAGGATCTCGGTCATCCTCAGTACATCTGAGTTCCTGGGGAGAGCCTTAATATGTTATATAGACTAGGCTGTAATCTCTTGAAGGCCATTTTACTATTTTGTAGCTCCATAGTAGACTTTGGAGCCTAGAAAGTGTGGTCAGTAGGAGGTCCTTGTCAGATGGTTGTATTTAGTAGGGTGTGTTCCTTGGTAGGCTATGCTCATTACAAGACTACCTCCTAAGTTCTTAAAAGATCTATGTACTGTAGGAGGTCTGTGGTCTTCAGGAGGTCTAGTCCACATCTCTAGTGCCACCCCAGGGTCTAGTCCACATCTCCAGTACCAGCCCAGGGTCTAGTCCACATCTCCAGTACCAGCCCAGGGTCTAGTCCACATCTCCAGTGCCAGCCCAGGGTCTAGTCCACATCTCCAGTGCCAGCCCAGGGTCTAGTCCACATCTCCAGTGCCAGCCCAGGGTCTAGTCCACATCTCCAGCTCGTACTTTGTTATACGCTTGTAATTTTCCTCGAAGAGGCTCTTGGTTCTTTTCCCAACTTCCCATCATCCTTGTTCTCATTCCCTAATGATACTGACCCAGGGCATTCGTAAACTTCCTGTAACGACTGTAGTGCAAGAGCTGAGGGGTTCACCATGACGGAGGCTTTGGAAAGGCCCACAAAAGTCATCAGTAGATCCTTCCTTGCAGT
>NC_137498.1:2687500-2697500 GCF_041902795.1 Electrophorus electricus
TACCAGCGTATAGATCAGATGATGAACACTGAACACAAATTCTGCGAACAAAATTACTGATGCGTAATTCTGAAGTTTAACAAAATCTGTGCTTTTGAATGTTCCAGAATGAACTGGCCATTTTCCTGCAGCCTGGCTGCTTTGTCCTGTCAGCACCATACAGGTGTAACAACCCCCCACCCCCTCATCAGTGAGGAGGGGAGGTCCTCTCGGGCAACAGGGCATAGGAGGATTCACACCGGTCTCTCATCTTCTTCCCTCTCCTGTAGCGACCTGAAGTCCCAGGGAGAAGATTCCGTAACCGACGGCACCGCTGTGGGGGCCGGCAGGAAGAGGCCCCGCCCCTCCGACCGGGCAGATGAAGAGACAGACGGCGTGTTGGAGCCGTTGGCCGAGGATGATGAAGACTACGTTAGTTCCCCTTTTCTCCCTTCTTTAAAGGACCAATATGTTCTTTTTAGAAGCAAATATAGGAAACAATATTTCCAAAAGTGATTTTTAAAATTATTTGTATATTTTTTTTTGTATAAAGTGCAGTTCACATGAGATGAAGGATCAAACTGTTCTGTAGTCCTCAAATGAACCAGTTTGTGATCCATAGAGCTGGACCCCCACATGGAGGCAGCCATGTTAGAAAATAGATTTAGTATAGAATATCTGACACATACAGGCCAATAAGTGTCAGTGCTGGCTGAAGAATCATTGGAAAATTGACTTATTGCTCTTTTAATGTGTCTTTTTGTCACCACAGAAAAAGAGCTTGGAGTGGGCCAGCACATCCTCAAAAGTGTGTGTGTGTGTGTGTTGTGTGTGTGTGTGTGTGTGTGTGTGTGTGTAAGGTCTGCCGTAGCAGTTATGTCTGCAGCACTGAGCTGTGAGTAGGGTGTGGCTTTGCTGAAATGGTGTTAGTGAAGCAACAAGGGAAGTTGTGATTGCTCAACCCCAAACCCTGTTCCTACCCACGCTCCCCTAGGGTGGAGTGTCACCTGGGAGGGAACGATTGCTTGTATCCCCTTCTCTCTCTCTCTCTCTCTCTCTCTCTCTCTCTCTCTCTCTCTCTCTCTCTCTCCTCTCTCTCGGCATGACTGTATGAGGTTTGAAGTTTGGAGTTAAACATGTAGAAATAACAATGTTTGAATGTTTTACCGATGTTGCTCTGGTCACAAGTAACAAAATAATAAGAAACGTTTAACAATGACAAATTATAATAAACCAGATCAATCAAAATCAATAATAATAACAGTGGATACATTAACAGGATATGGATACATTAACAGGATATAGGTAACTGTATACAGTGAGATGTGTGGTGGTTTTACTAGTGTAGAGTCACTGTCTACAGATTTTGTAGTCAGAGGTGCGGAGATTCCTCCTCCAATGATAATTTGTAATATTTCAGATTGGAGGAGAATTTCTAAAATTGGGAGCATATTCTTCGGTGTCACTAAAATTTTGGCAAATCTGTGTACATTTTTTACAATGGAGGACAAAGTGCTGCTGGAGCACTTTGTGGAAGATTGGCTCCCTTCTGGAAGATTACAACTTTGGTTTTGTCCAGATTTGACTGTCAGGGCCCAGTTCTGACAGGTCTGGCTCCTGCTGTAGTCCTTATTCTCTAGAGGACAGCAGCAGGTCATCTACATAGAGCAGAAACTTTTGTGTTGTTCAGAATGAGTCCAGTAACTTCACACCCCTGAGTGAAGTATTCTCTTAGTCTGTTGGCAAGTTTTACTATTCAGATATACAGATTTGATAACATCATATACTTTAAATCGACACCACATTTTAGAACTTAAGTAAAATATTCTGGTATGCCAAAAAGGCTTTTTTGGAAATCAGAAAATCACATAAATGTTATACTGCTATATTTTTTTTTGGTGGATGTGCTGTTGTGATTAAGGTGAGTAGGGTGTAAATATGATCTGTAGTACAATGATTTGGGGAAAAGATAATTTGACTCTTACTCCAGGTACTGTGTTCAGTAGGCCTGTATTCAGGCGATAGTAGTTCATCAGATGACCTTTCCAAGGTTAATGCTCTACGCGTGCTGTGGTAGTGACTGGGGACAGTTTTGTCTCCACTCTTATAGATTGTGGAAGTCATCTCCGTGCTACAGGAAAGCAGCCAGCATGAAGACCTTGATTAAAGAGTTTTAGTGAGACCCCGTGCAGCTCAGGAGAGATGAGTCCTCATGCTGTCACCTGTGTAGGTCAGGAGAGATGTTCTTCAACATCTCAGTCCTAATGCTGTCACCTGTGCAGGTCAGCAGAGATGTTCTCCAACATCTCAGTCATAATGCTATCACCTGTGCAGGTAAGCAGAGATGTTCTCCAACATCTCAGTCCTAATGCTGTCAGCTGTGCCGGTCAACAGAAATGTTCTCCATCTTCTGAGTCCTGATGCTGTCAGGTCACCTACTTTCTTTGGTTTTAGGTTCGGGAGTGCATCTGCCAATTCTTTGGAGGCCATTTTATGTTCAAGTGGGTGTTCTGTGCATCTCTGTAACAGGAAGAGAAAGAGAGCAGGAGGCCATTGCGAGGAGCTCCTCGAGGCAGAAGAAAGCGCAGGGGAGACGCCGCTCTGCTCAGACAGTGTGAGTTCCACACGGGCACCGCCATGGACACCTGTCACACACCACAGGGGTCCTCACACTTCAATCAATCCAAAAGCTCTGCCTTAACCCTTACCCACTGGAGACATTGTCTGTAGCTTAGATAAAATCTGTCCACAGATTGGTTTGATTTAGTAAATGTGTAAAAGAACAGTTTGAGATTTGTCCCCCCCCCCACTCCTAGCGGTTCCGTATGGTGGCAAGAAAAAGTCCTGGTGTTGGGCATCCTACCTGGAGCAGAACCGAGCCATCGCAGCTCCCAGCAAGCTCTTCAAAGAGGTGAACGATCTGTGTTACAGCGCCATGGCATGGAGTGGCACAGTGCTTCATAAGGGCTCATTAGATAGTCACAGTGCTTCATAAGGGCTCATTAGATAGTCACAGTGCTTCTTAAGAGTTCATTAGATAGTCACAGTGCTTCTTAAGAGTTCATTAGATAGTCACAGTGCTTCATAAGGGTTCATTAGATAGTCACAGTGCTTTATAAAAGCTCATTAGATAGTCCCAGTGCTTTATAAAGGCTCATTAGATAGTCCCAGTGCTTCATAAGAGTTCATTAGATAGTCACTGCTTCATAAGAGTTCATTAGATAGTCACAGTGCTTTATAAAGGCTCATTAGATAGTCACAGTGCTTCATAAGGGCTCATTAGATAGTTACATTGCTTTATAAAGGCTCATTAGATAGTCACAGAGCTGAAGGATGGAGAAATAGATGAATAGTGAATGGATAAGCATACGTGCAGATTAAAAGATTGAGAGATGAGAAACTGAAGATGAGATATTTAGAGTACTTTTGATATTTTGGCATACAGGGTGTGTTGTGGGTTCTTAGTGGTAAAAGTGGAAAATATATATTTAGTAGTTCTGTTAAACTATAAATAATTTTCATTCATGGCTCTAATAGCTTACACACACACACACACACACACACACACACAAATATAAAAATTAGGTACATCCAATAAATGTAATCTGTTTCTGTCTAATTTATAGTCAGCTAATATCAGTAGCAGAATATATATGAACACTCAGTGTATGTATCTGAAGAAGATTCTGTGGGAGTAACCGTCGTGTGTGTGTGTGTGTGTGTGTGTGTGTGTGTGTGTGTGTGTGTGTGTGTGTGTGTGTGTGGTTGTTGTTGTAGTATCAGTCCCTCCCCCAAAATAAGAATGGTTTCAGGGTGGGCATGAGATTGGAAGGCATTGATCCCGAGCACCCCTCCATGTACTGCGTCCTCTCCGTCGCCGAGGTAACCACCAGGCAACAGTACAACATCTCGCCACACAGTGGCACTACACTAACTAAGTCCCTCGGGATTGGACTGGGGACTGGGGACTGCCTGGGTCGTAGATGCAACCTCCTGTTGGTCTCCAGCTGTCTCAGTGCAGCTGCTTTGTAGGGGTATGGCTGTGGTTCAGAGCTTGGACACCATACACATTGCCGCAGCGCAGGTGAGCTGCGCAGCTGCGCGCGCGCGCGCCACACTTCGCTATGGCGCAGTGAGGGCATGGCACAGTTAGTGTGGATTCTACACTCATCACCGGCAACCTACCAGCGATAGGGGAGGTAAAGTCTGTAAAGTGCCCATGTGCACATGTAAAAGTAGGTGTGTGGAACATAGCAGCCAGTGAAGTGCAGGGTAGGTGTTTCTAATAAAGAGGGCTGTGAGTAAAAAATACCGTGTTTCCTAGTACAAGAGCTGTTACTTTGGAAAAAGTGCATTTGTTTTATTACAGTTCAGACTTCTGGCAGAGCTGTGTGTTTCATGCTTTTATTCCACATTTGCAGGTGTGTGGCCACAGAGTTCGACTGCACTTTGATAAATATTCGGACTGCTACGATTTCTGGGTGAACTGCAACTCTTCTGATATCCACCCAGTGGGCTGGTGTGAGAAAACATGTCACAAGCTGCACCCTCCAAAAGGTACTGGACTCATCCACTGTGAGGTCGTGGGGGGGTGACTGAGCACTGGACTCATCCACTGTGAGGTTGTGGGGGGGGTCACTGAGTACTGGACTCATCCACTGTGAGGTCGTGGGTGGGGGGGGTGACTGGGCACTGGACTCCTCCACTGTGAGGTCATTGGGGGAGGGGGGTGGACTCTGAGTTCTTGGTGGTGCATTGGAGTGACTTCACCAGTCCCTATAAAGTGTAAATTCAGCTGTGTGGTTTAAGCGTGTTTGTTTTAAGCATTTACTTGTAATGTTTCTGGTCATGTTTTTGCTAGTAGGGAGTGAAGAGACATCCTTATCATCACCATGGTCTTATTATGCTGTCCATTATGCTATAAGGATAAGGCATAATATTCTTATATATCTCCATAAGTCGGAAAAACTGACTGGATAATAATAATGATAATGATAATGATGATAATAATAATAATAATAATAATAATAATAATAATAAGAAGAAGAAGAAGAAGAAGAAATGCTCTGCCTCGGTGGAGGGGAGTGTGCGGGAAGAGTGCCGAGCGGCGATCGGCTCCCCCGGGAGGTTGGGAGGGGTAGTGCGTGATGGCGGGCCGTGCTGAGTCTGGTGTGCACCTGTCCTTACAGGGATGAAGAGCGAGGCGTTCAGCTGGTGCTCCTACCTGAAGACGAGCAAGGCACAGGCCGCACCCAAAGCGCTCTTCGACAACCATAACGCTGTGAGTGCACCCACCTGCCTCAAACCCGCCAGCCCCCGGACAGCCCCACCTGTATCACCTCCTCCTCAGTCCTGCCGGTTACATTCTTGCGCAGCTGTAAGAGGTCCCGATTATAAAACTAGTAAGATGAGACAACAGAAATTAAAGGTAGAAACACAGCGTGCATTTGTGGGACTTTGAAAAACGGATTGAAATGATGGAAGGGTAATTGTGCGTGTGTGTATGTGTGTGTGTGTGGGGTGTGTACTGTGTGCCGGTATGTTTGTGTTTTTTTTTTTTTGTCTATGTGTATGTGTGTGTGTGTGTGTGGTGTGTACTGTGTGCTGTTATGTTTGTGTATTTTTTTTGTCTGTGTGTGTGTGTGTGTGTGTGTGTGTGGTGTGTACTGTGTGCCGGTATGTTTGTGTATTTTTTATTTGTGTGTGTGTGTGTGTGTGTGTGTGTGTGTGTGTGTGTGTGTGTGTGTGTGTGGTGGTGGTGGTGGTGGTGGTGGTGTTTTTTCAGACGGTCACACCTTTAGGCTTCCGGATTGGGATGAAACTCGAGGCGGTCGATAAGAAGAATCCCTCGTTCATCTGCGTTGCTACAGTCACGGACATGGTGGACAGCCGTTTCCTGGTCCACTTCGACGACTGGGATGAGAGCTACGACTACTGGTAAAGCTAACGTTATTTCTAGCAGCCTTAAGGTTGAATGTTTTAAAACACTGTCAGTGTTGTTTTACTAGTAGAACTCATAAAAATAACATTTCTGATAACAATTATTGATAGGTAAACACAGATAAGCATGTTAAGATTTAGCTAATGCTGTTTCGTAATGCCATCTGTCAATGCTTGCGCTAAAATTGTAAAATCAACTTATTGTACAGATTGTGAATAAGAAGATAATAGACCCGATTGGACAGTGTAGCAGAAAGTACTGCTGCGCCGCTCAGGCGGAGCGTTTCAGCGACTACAAGAATTACACACGGTGTTCGTCGCTTTCTGTGTGGTGGAAATTTAAATTGCAGTCGGTATTGTGTTACACGGAATCGGCCACTAGGTGGCACCAAAGCACCGAGTCATGAGCTCATGCGCGATCTGCGACCACTTTATGGATGAGGTGAAGGGTGTGTGTGTGTGTGTGTGTGTGTGTGTGTGTGTGTGTGTGTGTGAGAGAGAGAGAGAGAAAGAGAAAGAGAGAGACATTATGTGTCAGAAAAGGGCGTGTCCAAAAAACACACACAATACACAAGGCATGCATGAGTATATATCAGGAAAAAATGCCAGGCTCCCCCTCCATTAGCAAAGTGAAGAGAAGAATATCCGTCCATTTGGGCGGTACCAGAGAGGTTCTGTATCGGTTCTATAACTGTTAGTGGACGTATGCGCGTACTGCCATACAGTATCGTAACTACGATTTGTTTAGACCCGAAAAGCTGATTGGTGGATCGTACAGGTTGTTTAATGGATCACCGCAGTCACATGTGGTCGGTCTTCAGTAATATTTAAACAGTGACTAGATCTGTACACGATTCCCAACACCGACCTTGTGCTGTCTCGTGCACATGGAGCTCTGGTGCCTGGAATATGCTTTTACCAACACCCTGTGCACAGATAACGGATGACCAAAACCCCGACTGCAAGGTGTCAAGAACACCGATCCAGATCTCTGTTGGTCTCTCTTGTTTCGCTCCCTCGCTCCACCGACCACATGTACACCACCTACGGCACACACTCCACCTGTTCTCGGTGTGCTTGGGGCCGGCGGGCAGAGTGCTTCTGCTCATTCGCGCCCATTCTTGTCCCTGCGTCTGTGTTGTGTTTCCATTTGCTCCCGCTGTATCTTTTTCTTTTTTTTTTGTAGGTGTGATGCAACAAGTCCATACATCCATCCGATTGGCTGGTGTCAGGAGAATGGCAAGATCCTCACCACGCCCCCAGGTGATGGCCCCACCCAGTGTGATCCTAAACCTTTTTAATATTTTAATATTTAAACAAATACAAGAGCATGCTGGCATAAACAATACTACATGTGTTGCGGGCGGTGTTAGCTAGCCAGCTGACAGTTTAGACCTCACAGTAAAGCAAGATTGTCTATCGTAAGTGCCATCACCAGGATGCGTAGTAAAGGACGAGTTTGGGTAGTCAGCCCTCCCTGATGTGTTCCACGGTCGTTTGTTTCTAAGCCGCTCAGTAGCGTCTGTGTAAAGGTTGTAGATTTCCAACCAAGTCGTATACGAAATGCTAACCGTCAGGTTGCAGTTAAATCTTTATTTATCTGGCGCGACCCATGTCGTGTACAAGGGCAGCTGTTGATCAAACGCACACGAGTCCCTGTAATAAATACCCGTTAATAGTTTGACCTGTGAGCAGCTGGGATTCTCCGGAAAAGAATCGAGTCTTTTCCACTCACAGGCCTCCTGCCACACGTCGCCTCTCACTTTGCCAAGGGCTCAGGTGAGACCTACAGTGTCCAACCGGACGCTGGGGGGGGGGGGGTTCACCTGGCACCGGTGAATAGTGAACCCACTCGTGAACCATCTTAGCCTGACCAAACAGCGAGTTTGGTCCTGCGAACACACTACAGCCATCCTCCCCAATAGTTTAGCAGTTTGTAGTATTAGGTGGGACGAGAAACGTGTACGAGCTGGCTTTACGATCACACAGCCTATGTGTGTGAGATGCGTGTGTGACTCGAGGCTGGTCTCATGCGTGGCGTGCTCCGCAGGTTACCGTGGCAGCGGGGGTTTCTCCTGGGAGAAGTACCTGGAGGACACCGGATCGTTACCTGCCCACGCCCGTGCTTTTAAAGCGGTGAGTGTGTGCGCGCGCGTGTGTGTGTGTGTGTGTGTGTGTGTGTCTCTCTACAACTTCCAGAAAAAAAACTTCCAGAAACTTTGGTATTGTGAAGTAGGATGTCTGCATACAAAGGTGTACACACACACCCACACCCACACACACACAGTATCTATCTTTGACCCCTTTTCTCTGCCACTTTTTAAAAACTTTTTTTCTCTCTCTCTCTCTCTCTCTCTCTCCCTCTCCCTCTCTCTTTGTGTGCAGAAGCCTCCCCACAGTTTCCAGGTGAATATGAAGATGGAGGTTGTAGATAAGAGGAATCCCATGCTCGTACGTGTGGCTACGGTGGTGGACCGAGATGACCACAGGATAAAGGCACGCAGTGTGCATACACACGACACACCCTCACACTGAGTGCTTGTGTTCACCTCACATTACCAGTATCTTTATGTTGTATTCTGACAACCTTAGTACTGCATTCATTTTTGAAGGAATATATTGCGTTGTGTATGCAAAGCACTAAGCCCACAATCATCCGTAATACATGAATTATTCATAAGCGCTGCATTATACGTTAACCCTAAATCTGCATTAACAGTTCATTATGTCTACAATGCATTTAACATTTACACATTACAGTAGCAAAACTGACATACCAAAGATTTCCGCTAGGCCTGTTATTTTTATATAACCTACGAATAATTGTCTGGTTAGTAAGCGGTTAATAATGACATCAGTGCAGAGTGATAACATCACGTTAACAGTGCGCACGGCAGGCTCGCTACGGTGCAGTTATGGTTCAAGGCCGACCGCTTATTACTGCTGGCCAATGGTGTGAGAAACATGTTTGAGCTATTTATTATATCAGTCTCAAAAGCTCGTTTTACCAGGCAGCGATTACTTATGTCTGCTTTTGTGAATCCTGAGCAGATACAGCTCTCCTTTTCTAGAGATGGCACGATACTAGTTTTTCTGGTACGGATCCAAAACCTGATATCTTGCAACTGAATGCCACCCCGATATCGATACCAAGAGATTTTTTTTTTCATAAAAAACCACTGTAGTTTAGTTGTTTGGAGGAATTGTTCTGTGTGAGATGTAAATGCTATTTTACAGATGCCACGCATGGATATGATTGCATGGCTCTTCACACTATAGTTCACCTGCATTTTTCCTTATTACTGAATGCAGCTGTAATTCCACATCAGTTTTATAATAACCTCATAACTGTTATTGTGAATTTCATCGGTAAATTGCGACTCTACACACCAGACGCACACCAGGCACTGAGTGAGCAGACAGAGAGAGACTACCAGCTTCCACTCGAGCTCTGCTTAAAGCCAACAGAAATGGAATCTGATAATGTTTACAAGATTGTTATTCTTGATGGAGAAAAAAAAATACACACACATATATATATTAACCTGCAAAACAAGTTAACATTAATGCAAAACGGCATTCTTTCCATTGTTTTCAAGTGGTTTGACTACTAAAGCCATAGAGTAATTAACTCGAATTTAGAGAAGTTAAACGTAGCGTGAGAGTGCTTTATTCATGTGGTTATCACCTTTCCTCTCCTCTTGAGTTCTGTCAGGTTTCTCCCACTGTTTCACAGTCAAACAGGAAACGCCGTCACGTGGTTGTGAAGAACAGATTATCCCCGCTTCTCGTGGATACAACAGTGAACGGTGGCAAAACTCTGCTGTGTCCCGTTTTGTCCCGTTTAAACGGTCTCACTAGGAGGCAGGTGGCCTGCTCACGCCGGGTTATTGGAATGATCGCAGTGGAAATCACATATGGATATTTGCATGTGAACAAAGTTTTGAAGGGGAAGAAAACGTTACTGTTAAAGTCTGCAGCGGTGTGTAAACTGCTCAGACAAGCCAAGCTGTCATCGTGTGTGTGTGTGTGTGTGTGTGTGTGTGTGTGTGTGTATGTATGTGTGTGTGTGTGTGTGTGT
>NC_137498.1:2705000-3175000 GCF_041902795.1 Electrophorus electricus
CGCGACACATTCCCTAACATCATTCCGGCCTGCCCCTATTGATTGATGAGCTGTGAGTTATGAAGTCATTAACTCATCCATCACTCCTTCCTGTCCTCTTCATCCCTTTCTCAGTAAACCCGTCCGCCCCGGCACCTCTCACCTGGACAAACCCAACACGGCAACCGCCACAGTGGAAACGCCGTCTAAGAAGGCTGTCGGAACAGAGACCAAGAGAAGGTAGACTTGCTTCAGGCTGGCCTCGCATGGACAGTGCCTGTCTCTTCTGCTGCCGCCATCACTCACTGCTCGCTTAACAATGCCTGCCGGGCTCCCAGCAGGCAGCCAATCAGAAACGGGCTTGCACTGCCCACTGGCAAGGCCAGAAATGTCCCTGTCATGAGATCGGCTCATAATGGCCGATGACCACTAAGAGCTCTGTAAAACGAAGATTGACTCGAGATGTCCGTTGGCCTGTCAGGTCCGTGTAGTGGCTTTCTGAGATCGGCACATAATGCCTGCCTCCGCAGTGATCCCCGAGAACTTGCTGAGTCATGGATCAGCTCACAATGCCTGCTGGTATGCTGAATCACAGTTTGGCTGGTCCTGATGTTGAATGGATTTCGTGGTGACCAAAAGGAGCAGAAAAGAAGGGAAAACACTGATTTGTGCAGTCGCTCATCATTTGGATATTTTGAAATGCAACACTTTTCCCTCTCAATGTGCGACATTAAACTGGCAGTAAATCAGGTCAACAAATAGTGATTTTACTTTTAGTTGCTGTGGTCCTTGTTATCATTTTGTCTCTTCAGCTCGTCCTCCAGTACTGGAGTGAAGATAGTATGTAGTAGATAGTAGAGATGACTGAAGATGGAACACACACACACCCTGCCAACTCCTCTGTCCTTCCTGGAGGAGAGTTGTTCTTCTGCACTATCACCCTGTTTATTCTGTGGTCTGGAGGTTTTCATTTCCTTCCTCTCATTCTCACTTGTCCCCAAAATAACTAGCAAACGGGCCGAGAACAGAACAATCATTCTCAGATGAGCATTACTACATCTCTCTTAGGGTCACTGGCCCCCTCCTCGTGTGGCACGCGAGAATCTAAAATAAAAATGCCCTCGCATTAGCTTCTCGGGACAGCAGAGGTTTTTCCCGCAGGTCTGCGTGGCATTAGTCAGAGTGTCTCACTCCCTGCGCAGTGCTGGGTATTTTGAGCCTCTTTGTGTGCGTCGGCGGTTTCTTATTTATGGCCCGAGTCTCCAGTGAAAGGTAGAATGTTGAACTCTCTGGCTATGTGTGGGTAGGGTGATCTGGGAAGGTTTCAGTAGGACAGATAATGTTCTAAGCAGGCACACCAGCTGTGTCTTGGGATTGGGCGTGTGTTAGGCGTGATAAAACAGACGAAAAACAGGTCCAGTCTCTCTTATACAGCGTAGTGTTACAGACTGTGTCACTGGCCTCTGATGTAATAATGATGACCACATTATGGGGTCATCTGAGCGACCCTGTGGGCTGATGCCGCCTCGACGATGTCACTGTGCCACATCTCAGGGTGGGGCGGCCGTGCAAGACGCGGAAGGTGGTGGAGCCGGTGCAGGAAGAGGAAGTGGAGAGTGAGGTGTCGTCCATCGTGGAATCCAAAGGTACGTCCTCGACCACAACCCAGCACTGTAACAGGCCCCTGACCCGTCACCCACATAACGAAAACCCAACCCTGACCCTAAACCCGACCTTGACCCTGGTGTCTGGTGGATGTGCTGTGGTGCAGTGGTGTGAGGCAGGAATAATGAACCTCTCTCCTGACTACCCACTCAGAGATATATCGGAAACTTCTGATATATATTTGGTGGAGGTTTTTTCCTTGGAGCCTACTACTTACACACTAACCGCCTGGACAGACTTTTTACGGGTTACTGTTCTGTGTATCCCTTTCTCCTCTCTCCTCTGACTCGTTCCTTTTTCTCTCTCACTCTCTTCCCTTCTGTCTTCTTCTTTTTCCTCTGTCTCTCTCCCTCTCTCTCCCCCATCTGTCTTTCCCTCTGTATTGGCCTCATGTTCTCTGTACCCCTCTCTCTCTCTCTCTCTCTCTCTCTCTGTTTCGCTTTCACTAGCTTTCTCTCGCTCACACCATCTCCTCTGTGTCTCCTCTCTGTCTTCTCTGTCTCTCGTTTTTCTTTATCCTCTGATAGTAAGGCTTCGCTCCCTAATGAGACAGGGATGAGATTGCGATGAGATGAGATTCTTTCTGTGAGCACATATGTCATTATACTTCCATCAGGAGGCGGTGGGTAAAGCAGGCCTGAATTTTGAAGCAGAAATGTTCAGATGTTTGCAGGATGGTGTAGTTTAACTTCCTTGTCAGCAGATCAGAAATTCAGCCTGAGTCAGAGATAACCTCCTCCTGCGGCCACGGTATTCTGAGTCAGAGAAACCATTTAAGCCAGTGAGTCAGCAACTGTACTGCAGGATTTGGTATGTGTCTGCTAAGGGGGCTCTGCTTTCTCTGCCTTAGTACACCGCTTTTAAAATCACTTCGATTCACTTTGAATGCAAATGTCTTCGGGTGTTCAGGGTACTGTTTGCTTTTATGAAAATGTATATAAAAACCAGGCAAAAGGTAGTGCTTTTGCAACCCAGTCCTTCTAAGCACTTACGCATGCATGCACATAGAGGTGGAGAGCGTGGTTGGGTCAGCGTGGTTGGGTCATTGTCGGTGGAGTGCGTGGTTGGGTCAGCGTGGTTGGGTCATTGTTGGTGGAGTGCGTGGTTGGGTCAGCTTGGTTGGGTCATTGTTGGTGGAGTGCGTGGTTGGGTCAGCTTGGTTGTGTGAGTGTTGGTGGAGTGCGTGGTTGGTGGAGTGCGTGGTTGGGTCAGCTTGGTTGTGTGAGTGTTGGTGGAGTGTGTGGTTGGGTCAGCGTGGTTATGTGAGTGTTGGTGGAGTGCGTGGTTGGTGGAGTGCGTGGTTGGGTCAGCGTGGTTGTGTGAGTGTTGGTGGAGTGCGTGGTTGGGTCAGCGTGGTTGGGTCATTGTCGGTGGAGTGTGTGGTTGGGTCAGCGTGGTTGTGTGAGTGTTGGTGGAGTGCGTGGTTGGTGGAGTGCGTGGTTGGGTCAGCTTGGTTGTGTGAGTGTTGGTGGAGTGTGTGGTTGGGTCAGCGTGGTTATGTGAGTGTTGGTGGAGTGCGTGGTTGGTGGAGTGCGTGGTTGGGTCAGCGTGGTTGTGTGAGTGTTGGTGGAGAGCGTGGTTGGGTCAGCGTGGTTGTGTGAGTGTTGGTGGAGAGCGTGGTTGGGTCAGCGTGGTTGTGTGAGTGTTGGTGGAGTGCGTGGTTGGTGGAGTGCGTGGTTGGGTCAGCTTGGTTGTGTGAGTGTTGGTGGAGTGCGTGGTTGGGTCAGCGTGGTTGTGTGAGTGTTGGTGGAGAGCGTGGTTGGTGGAGTGCGTGGTTGGGTCAGCTTGGTTGTGTGAGTGTTGGTGGAGTGCGTGGTTGGGTCAGCGTGGTTGTGTGAGTGTTGGTGGAGTGCGTGGTTGGGTCAGCGTGGTTGTGTGAGTGTTGGTGGAGTGCGTGGTTGGTGGAGTGCGTGGTTGGGTCAGCTTGGTTGTGTGAGTGTTGGTGGAGTGCGTGGTTGGGTCAGCGTGGTTGTGTGAGTGTTGGTGGAGTGCGTGGTTGGGTCAGCGTGGTTATGTGAGTGTTGGTGGAGTGCGTGGTTGGTGGAGTGCGTGGTTGGGTCAGCTTGGTTGTGTGAGTGTTGGTGGAGAGCGTGGTTGGGTCATTGTCGGTGGAGTGTGTGGTTGGGTCAGCGTGGTTATGTGAGTGTTGGTGGAGTGCGTGGTTGGTGGAGTGCGTGGTTGGGTCAGCTTGGTTGTGTGAGTGTTGGTGGAGTGTGTGGTTGGGTCAGCGTGGTTATGTGAGTGTTGGTGGAGTGCGTGGTTGGTGGAGTGCGTGGTTGGGTCAGCGTGGTTGTGTGAGTGTTGGTGGAGTGCGTGGTTGGGTCAGCGTGGTTGTGTGAGTGTTGGTGGAGAGCGTGGTTGGTGGAGTGCGTGGTTGGGTCAGCTTGGTTGTGTGAGTGTTGGTGGAGTGCGTGGTTGGGTCAGCGTGGTTGTGTGAGTGTTGGTGGAGTGCGTGGTTGGGTCAGCGTGGTTGTGTGAGTGTTGGTGGAGTGCGTGGTTGGTGGAGTGCGTGGTTGGGTCAGCTTGGTTGTGTGAGTGTTGGTGGAGTGCGTGGTTGGGTCAGCGTGGTTGTGTGAGTGTTGGTGGAGTGCGTGGTTGGGTCAGCGTGGTTATGTGAGTGTTGGTGGAGTGCGTGGTTGGTGGAGTGCGTGGTTGGGTCAGCTTGGTTGTGTGAGTGTTGGTGGAGTGCGTGGTTGGTGGAGTGCGTGGTTGGGTCAGCTTGGTTGTGTGAGTGTTGGTGGAGTGCGTGGTTGGTGGAGTGCGTGGTTGTGTCAGCGTGGTTGTGTGAGTGTTGGTGGAGAGCGTGGTTTGGTCTGCGTGGTTGGGTCAGTGTTGGTGGAGAACGTAGTTGGGTCAGTGTTGATGGAGAGCGTTGTTAGGTCAGTGTGGTTGGGTCAGTGTTGGTGGAGAGCGTGCTTGGGTGAGTGTTGGTGGACAGCGTGGTTGGGTCAGTGTTGATGGAGTGCTTGGTTGGGTCAGTGTTGGTGGAGAGCGTGTTTGGGTCAGCGTTGGTGGAGAACGTGGTTGGGTTAGTGTTGGTGGACAGCGTGGTTGGGTCAGTGTTGGTGGACAGCGTGCTTGGGTCAGTGTGCATGCTTGGCTCAGTGTTGGTGGAGAGCATGGTTGGGTCGGTGTTGGTGGACAGCGTGATTGCCGCAGTGTTGCTGGAGAGCGTGGTTGGGTCAGTGGAATGTGTAGTATTATTAATTCTTTTTCACCTTTGATCCTTAATGCAAACAGTTCATGCTCTCTTCCCCTGCTTGTTAACAGTGTTATCACCTCCGCTAATGGCTCTGGAAGGAGGTGGAGAATTATCCCACCATCCTGCCACAGAACTTACGCTAATTCACAGCTATGTTAGGCTTTGTAATAGGACATTGCAGTTAAGGTGGGAGTGGGGGGGGGGGGGGGGGGCTAACTCCATTTCCAGATAGTTTAGCACAGGAAAGAACCTAGATATGTTTTTAAATTACTCTCTTTTACCACTCAGATGAGTTTGCATGAATGTGAATATGTAACATGAATTTAAATCTCCACAAGAACATAAGAATATTGTTCATTAATAGAGGCAGTCCAGAGATTCTTTATAACACACACACACACATTCACCCAACAAAGTGAGCTCTACGTACCCCCCCCCCCCCCCCCACACACACACCTGAGAGAACCAGACCATACACGCAAAGAAATGTACTCTGTGTTTGATGGCATGGTTAGCCTACAGATCCCTAATCGAAACAGCCCATTCCTCACCTCTGCCTTGCACATCCTGTACCAGTCATGAGCCCCCAGGAGGATTCTGTGTTCCAGCCCTCCTGTGGTGCTAATAAGCTGCTGGGTTCACCCCAGGCATGCAGGAACAGGTGGAGCAGTGATCCCTGCCACGCCGAAGCCCTCCGGATCCACGCGCGGTGAGGGCGCGTTTGAGGAGAGACGGAACAGGAAAAATGTTTCTCTCTCCCTTTTCATCGGCGCATAACGCTTCTGCCACACTCTTAATGGAATAAGAGTGGATAACGAGTCCACCATCTTGGTGCATTGCTCCCTGTGCTGGGTTTTTCGTCTGACGCAAACCAGCCGTGTGGACGAAGCCCGTGATGGGACTCTCATTAGACTGCCACCTCTAGCCCCGCACAGACGTTACTGTTGACGCGAGAATCAGACAGGCACAGACCAAACACGGGGAGAGGGACCGGCAAGGGGGGCCCTCTCAGTGACAACGTCGCCGCTGAGGTGAGCCGACAGACACTTACGGTGCGTGAGAGAGTGGCTCTCACGGCGGGGATTCTGATCGCCGACGGACCCGACACGGAACATCACCGGCGATGGAACGGAAGTCTGCTCACCACTTTAGCCCACGACTGGTTCTCCAAAATTGGCATGTCGCACATGCCCAGAGGTGACAAGGTGACAGACCTGCTCAGACTGTCAGGGGGACACACATGCCCAGACTGTCAAGATGACAGACCTGCCCAAAATTGTTAGGGTGACAGACCTGCTCAGTCGGTCAGGGGATTAGACCTGCTTCAATTCCAGCTCTCCACGCAATGCATCCAGTCCCTGTCAGCTCCAGGCATTAAGGGAACATGCATATTAACGCATATATTAATGCATATTAACGCTCTCATTAACATTTCTTTAAAAAGACGAGGCCCAACAGAAATGATTAGCAGAACTGAGGCAGGTAGTGCTGTGGATGATCCAGACACCAGGACAGGGAAGGGGGCGGAGCAGGGGTGTGTTGGGGGCGGGGCAGGGCGTGGGGGGTGGGGATCTAAACACGGGTTCATATGGTGAGGCTGTGGCTAAGCACACAGCACAGCAGTAAACAAAGATAAACATAAGCAAAGATAAACAGATAAACAAATATTGGCGATGCTGCATGTGCTGTCTCAGCGATTTCTGCTTTTCTAGTGTGTGTGTGTTTGTGTACCTCACTCTCTGAGCTCAGCAGTCTACTCATTAATGGCAGTGCACAGGGTCACTGCTGCAATCACCAATTACACATCTGATGATGACTTAACGAGGCCCTTAATGATGACCACAAGACCAAATGACTAGCAGGTTTTATATGATGGATATAATTACACTTCAGGCACAACTTGGTTCTCTACTGTATTTTCTTAAACATTTTCTGAGACATTTGGAAACTAGACATTTTGGAAACTAGTAGCATTCTCTCTCTCTCTCTCTCTCTCTCTCTCTCTCTCTCTCTCAGAGCTGACTCTACAACAGGCGCTGCACCAGTCCGTGTTTATGCCGTGCTCCACCCCCTCTCCCAGCAGGCCGCACTGCTGGGACCAGCACAGCAAGCTCCTCCCATCGGTGGCTGGCATCACAGCCAGCACAGTGGCCACCTGGAGTGTGGAGGAGGTACGAGACACGCAGCTGCACGCCGCACACGCGTCAACATATTGTGGTAGCAATGTTCCTTGCAGCGTACTGAAAACACCGGTCAGCCTTAACGTGACGGGCGTCGACACGTGGCCTGGATTAATTGGATTAAAAAAAAGTTAATAATTACATCATTATTGGATCACTCATTTATTAAAAAACAAGATAAATGTGATTTTTAAAAAAAATTGAAGACACAAGAAAAACATCCATTCTTTTTCTGTGCATAAAAAGAAGATTAAAGAAGACCTGAGTTGTGAAGGGAGTTAGTCTTTATTCAAATTCAAATGCTAATGACGTAATGCTAATTCAGTCATATATTTCCAGTTGAGTTACCTATGGGAGTTTGCATAAACACGTCTTGCTCCCACTCAAACCATTTGCCGCTGCGTTTTCGCCATCAGTAAGGTACACCTGTCAATCAAACGCAGTGGGCAGGGCTTCAGGAGGGTGGTGTGCGCTCAAGAGGAGCACGGGAACCAGAGTGGCGTTCCTGGAGTTGAGTCTCGCCTGCGCATCACAGCGCACGCATCCTGTTCTGAGTGACAGCCACGCCCTGACTCATCATTCATGTCCACCCACAGGTGACTCAGTTCATCCAGCGCCTTCCAGGGTGCCGGGAGCAAGTGCACACGTTCCGAGAGGAGGTAAGGAAGTGGGACTCGCCCTCGACCTCCATGTGCATGCGTGATTTTCCTCCAAAAATCCTAATAAAAGATTATTCTGAAAACAGACACACACAGACACGTGTTGTGTCACACCCTCAGTGTTCTCTCTACCCCAGATGCCTTGGTTAGCTAGTGCAGGGCGGTTGAGTGAGTAAAGGGAGCGTTTGTGGTGAAGTGTGAGGTGTGTTCCCTCTCACCCGCAGCAGATTGATGGCGAGGCATTCCTCCTGCTGACCCAAGCTGACCTGGTCAAGGTCCTGAGCATGAAGCTTGGTCCTGCCCTCAAGATCTACAACTCCATCCTGATGTTCAAGACTGCCGAGAGCTCCGCCTGCAACGAACTCTGACCTCTCGTGCCTCGCTGCTGACCCGCACTGACCTTTTGGCATGATAAGACCGCTGGCTGTTGTGTCGGCCGTCGCCCGCTCCGAGGGGCTCCGATGACGGAACGACACATTCCAAACGCAGCCGTAACACTTTCACGCACCCCACGGAGACATTTAGACACCCGTGACGCAAAGAGGCACGAGTTACAGTCCGCTTGGAAGGATTCGTCCTGGTCCTGACAATTATCGCTTAGTTAGACATAAGTCCTTAAAACAGGTGTTCTAGATGCATTATAAATGTGTTACACAAGCTTTACTTAGAGCCCTTCAAGTGCGTAACAGGACACAGAGATACAGATGGTGATGATGATGATGATGATGATGATAATGATGATGATGGTGATTAATTTTCTGATGATGCACTACAGAGCACACCAGACGTTTTTCTCTGACAGGACCTTATGTAATGTGAGCCACATGCACAGTGTTGTTTTTTATTTATCACGGATGTTGCTGTTTTGCTCTTTGGACGTTTACTTCATGCTAATGACTTCATTAGTTTCTATATACGTGAAACTAAAGATTTACGTTTTCAAGGTGCAGAACTTTGAATGCAAAAAAAAAGTGTTGTGGATTTTAATCTTCTTATAATTATTATTGCTACTATTATGATTCTTATTATTATTTGTGTTTTTATGAGAGATGTCAGACATGTCTAGTAATGTAAGAGTTCATTGATGATGGTCTGTAATAGATTCAGGGTAAAAGACCTGCTCAGACTGTCAGAGGGACAGACTGTCCGGCAGGGGGACAGACCTGCTCGGACTGTTCAGCGGCAGGACAGACCTGCTCAGACTATCCAGCAGGAGGACAGACCTGCTCGGACTGTCCGGCAAGAGGACAGACCTGCTCGGACTGTCCAGCAGGGGGACGGACGTGCATCCAAGTCCATGAAGCAAACTGCTTTCATTCTGGACCATTTCAAACTATTCATCAAGATTTGGTCCATTGAGGAAAGACTAGCCGCTATTTGCTGGTCTGGCAGGACATGGTGGTCACTGGGTTACCGGTCACTGGGGGGTTAGCCAACCAACACAAGCTTCGTGCTGGCCTTTTGTCATTTGAACTTTGACAAAGTTTCTGTTGTTGCTGGAACACAGAGTACGTGCCTGAGCACATTTTGCCCCTTTACCTTGAGCCAAACTCCCCCCACACACACAGAGTATTGCTTCCATCGCTGGAAGGTGACAGGACACCACTGACATTTTGTGCATGTCTGTACAGCGATTCCATAGTACTCCTTCCCAGGTGAATTGGAGCTTCAACCTCTTCCGCACCATCAACCAGGACCTCCGCGTTCAGAGATGTGTGAGGTGTCGGGGTTTGGGGTTTTTGGGTTCATGTAGTGTTCGAGATCATGTTGAGGAAGCGTCTCCAACGTCTAGATGTTCACTCAGAGAAGGCCCCTGCAGACAGGCAGGAGAAGGGCGGTCCAGAAGGACCCGAGTGACCTGCTGAGAACGGGGTTTGGGTTGGAAACCCGAGTGCACGAGATCCCTCTCCCTAGCCGGCTCGGCTTTGCCGCCACAGAAACGCGAGACTACCTGCAATCGTAATCAAGGACGAACGATGCTGTTTTGTAATTCCTGGATTTGAGGAGGATTGAGCAGAGATCTGTTATGCGGCTGTCCTCAGATTTAGCTTCTGTTTATTCCTTTTAGAACGGCAGCATTCCTGTGGGTGCAGCGAGGGAGAGAAAGCGTGTTGTCCGTACGCAGGTTGGGGTGTGTTTACCTCTGTCCGGTGCAGCTGGACTTCAGTGTTGGGTAGAGTTGGTTCGGTGTTTAGGTGGGCTTTGGTCCTGAAGCTTGCAGAGATCTGTGTCTCCCCTCGCGACTCAAAACGCACTCCATTCACCTCCTAAAGTTCCCAAAAATCACATGATAAGCTGAATGTGTTTTCATGCTCTAATGATTCTAACTGGAGAGCATGAGAAGTAACTGATCAGATGAATGAGGTGTGCCAAAGTATATATAGAGAGAGAGAAACAGGGAGAGTGTGTGTGTGTGTGGGGGGAGGGAGTGGGGGGTTTAAATGAGATCATTATGGCTAATGAACAGACGCTTACACTCAACCACTGTAATTCATTTGCAGATTAATAAATGCCACAGCCAGAAGGTCAGTGACAACACGCAGGCTGCCTGTCCACTCTTCCACTGTGTACTGAAGCATGTTTCCTTTCCACACAAATTCAGTATCTGCTCAAAGGGTGATTTCATTTCAGCCATTTTAAAAGTAAACTCCTGCCTCAGAATGTTATCATGACTAACTGAGTTGAAGCCAACAGGCTTTGGTTAGCATCATGCTAACATTTGCTAACATTTGACCATAAACTTTATTAATAATAAGAAGAATGAAGCAAATGTTAATGGGAAAATGTTACTAAATGTTAGTGGGATTCTAACTAAAGCTATGTGCTGTTTGCTAACATTTGCCCATTAACTGCATAATAATGAATTTTATTTACATAAACTTTCATATATAAAACAATCCATAAAATAAGCAAAAAAAGATTTAATCAACCATCTTTAAAAAAACCCTCAAAGGAATCTCATTGCATGGTTGTCGGCCTAGAACAGTCCCTGGTACTCTGTTATTACTCCGGCTGAGGAAAGGCTCAGCTGTTCATCACAAATTCAGACAGATATGTTACGTTTGACACGTGTTAGCCTTTGCCAGCACCAGTTTCTGTTTTTGGTTGCATGCAAGTGGTGTAGGGGCACATTAATACAGTAACAAAAACCTAAACTGTACTAAATGTGCTTCAGCCACATCCAGAAATGCCTTCCTGTGCTGTTCTGAGGTCAGTCAATCGGGTGACATAAAACATCAAGTTCCTGCATTCCCCAGGTCCAGAGGCCTGATTGCAGAATGTGCGTTTGACGGCCTAGATCCATTTAGATGAGCCTCACTAACGTTTTCGGTAAGCTAACAGCGGAGCCAGGAGGATAAGATGATGGCCATGTCTGCTAACGTAGCGGAGTCATGCCAGTTTAGGAACTAAATGAAGGACATCGCCATGGAGTCCAGAATAAACACCAAACAATCTGATGTACTTCCTGTTTCAACGCAGGATTGAACTCACTGGCTACAGACCAAACCCTCTTTGAGCTGGTCTGTTACAGACTACTAAACAGTACGGTCGTTTTGGGAAGGAGAACCATAACTATAATCTTCTGCAGGTTGGCAAGAAGCCTGGTGGTATCTCCCAGACCGTCCCAGACCGATTAAGCCTGATTCACCTTTATTTGAGCAGACTTATTCTTAACTGCTGGCATCTTTACAATTATTTGCCTACCAAAATAATTGCATGACTCATAGTTTTCCTCAGGGAAAGCACAAAAGTTTAAGAAACTTCAGTATCTCTTATGAAAGGTGCCTTCAGTGTTTTGATTATTTTTATATATTTATGTATAATGGGTGTAATGGGCACAGTGTTGGTAGAACCAGCATGCACATGGTGTGATGAAAGGAGACACAGTGTATTTACATTTATCTCACGTTCAAGCAGTTTACCTACAATTCAGCTGTGTTGTTGGCTGTTCTTCCCCTGTAAAGTGATGCTGACATGGGTACCATAAATAATGATCTTCCTCTTTTCAGGGTGCATGAACATGTGCTAAGCTTAAGTGTACAATTTACATTACATTTTATCCAAAGCAACTAACAATTATGACTGAATGCAACTTGAGGGTTTTGCTCAGGGGCCCAACCATGGCAGGACTTGACCCAGCAACCTTCTGCTTACAGGTCAAGTACTTTAGCCACTGAGGTACCACTGCCCCAATGTGTAATTTTACAAATAGCCGAGTTCTTAAGAGCCTGCAAGGGCTGAGAAACGGTGGAGAACCAGGTACGTACTGTGGAGTTTACAGCTCTTCTCGAGCATGCCGCTTGCCATCTCTCACTTAAAATCACTGACCCCATCTTATCAATTGCATTCTGAATCAGTCGTCACTTACATGTATGTCTGAGTTCAGAGATGGATCCATGACGTGATTGACAGAGGGTGGCGGTGAAGTTTGAAATCACTGTTCCCTTATCTGCTCTGCCACAGCAACCAGGGTCATCATCACCATGGAGACGTGGCATTTTAAATCCTGGTGTTCTAAGAGCCGTGCTCGTTCTATAGACTCATGTGCACATGAGCAAATTAGAAAAGGTTAGCGTGTGCCTGACCAAAATGCCCACAAATTAAACACTAGATTCTGAATCGAGATGTGTCCGAAATAATCGGGCAAAGGGAATGAGAAGGTAAAACATAGTTAATAAGAAGAGCCAAATACAAACATATCCGATATCCCGGGAGAATTTAACAGTAACCATAATGAGTTGCTGTCAATATATCTGTGTGTTTTGCATTTACTACCACTCAAGCAAGGGAGGTCAATGTGAAATGAACTAAATCTACAGGTTCCGTTAACCATTTGAGTTAAACTAAGTGCATTTTATGCTGTAATACTTTTGATTGTTTTCAGTTGATGACCCACCACATGGAGTATTACCGTTCCTGTTCATAGATAATAGATGTTATCTGTGTTACAGAATTTTACAGATTCTCAGCACATAATGTGCTAATGCAAGCACACTGTGGGGTAATACGATGCTGATACCTAAAGCTCACATGAAGGTTCCTGTCTATGGTACATTAACATTCACAGATCAGGGCTCAGTTCTCCTGAACACAACTAAACTCAAGTGTAGTCTTTATTATGTGCTGGAATACCTGCTCTAAAGGGCTAAATGAAGGTCACCACCAACCAGAGCATGGCGCCTTGGCATGGGGGAAGAGAAGCAAATTCAACCAGCTCCTACACAAAATTTACAGCCGGGGATTGAAACTACTGCCCCTGGTGGTGTGAGAATGTAAGTGCTGTCCTCTGCTTTTCCCCTATTGAGGCGTCTACTACTCCCACCCCATGCTGATATGGGAGCTGGCACAACATTCCTCTGAGTTTTGCTGGTTCTCCAAGGTCTGAATCAGAGATTTGTGATCAAAAGAATATAGTGAACATGGGTGAACCCCTTACACTGAATATAGTGAACATGGGTGTAAGGGGTTACGGTCCATAGATGCGAACAGAGTCTCCAGCCTGCCTCTGTCTTGATACGGTCCGTAGATGGAAACGGGGTCTACAGCCTACCTACATCTTGTCCAAAGCACATTCTGTTTTGTATCACATTCCAGCTTCTGGTCACTGGCTGTAATCGAGAACGTTCTTTCTGGAAAGAGTGAAACATCCTGGCATTCACGAAACTGTCAGTATGAACGTGTGAATTTTCATTCAGTGGTTCAACCACTGTTTTGTTTTGTTTTTTTAAGTTCTCAGGGAGGTGTTACATGATGGCAAATCTTTCAGCTGTGTGGATAAGCCTGACTGCTTAACTGTCAAGAACATGAGGTTGGTGACCATGTCAACCTTCAGGGAGCTGTAGCTGGAGCCTGACACTCACTCTGGTCTGCATCTGGGAATGACAGAAAACGGGTGGGGGAGGAGACAGTGAGACACAGAGAGGGATAAAGGAGGAGAGAGAGAGAGAGAGCGAGAGCGAGAGAGAGCTGGTGCTCGGATTGCTATCGTGGTGGAAAGTCTGACGGGGTGGCTGAGCACCAAGTTTCCACGGGTGTAATTCACCTGGAGCTTCAGATGTTTTGATGAAAAGTGTACCATTTTAATGTAAGGAACACACACACACACACAGACGTCTACGTCTGTGCAGCCATCAGCTGATTGGCTGTTGGGAAACGATCCAGTCGACCTGACAAAACAATCAAAGGGCAAAAACCAAAGAGACAGAAGAGCAGAAAACACAAATACGAAAGAAAACTATACAAACACAGGAAAACAAACAAAAGCAACACGACAAACATGATGAGTTTTTGCTGTTCATTCACTGAAACATCAACATGGCAGTCTGTGTGCACCATGTCTTTTGTAAACGTATTGTTTTAATACGTAAAACATAATTTGTTCTTTGAATAGCAGCTTGTGTTCTTCATAAATAGCAGCATTAAGTCGTTCTATAAAGGTGGCATGGAGCAGGGGGTGAGCACAGGCTCCAGTCCTGTTGTCGCCATGGTCGCAGCAAGAACCCGAACACAGCTGCTTCTTTAGCTCACATCTGATAGTCCTATTATGGGATGTAAAATAAAGCCCCTCCGAAGTGCCATTCAGATGCTGTGTTCAGATGCTGCGTAGGTTCGTGAATAAGGGAGCGTCTATAAGTTTAGCGCCTCTAACTCTCTGGGGCTCACACCAACGACATCTACAGCAGAGCGTGACAACACGGGGCCGTGTTTATCACTGCATTACTGCATTCTGGCCAACTGCTCCACTTCTCGATTCATCATTAAGGTAACGGTAGCCGCGCTGAACAGCCAATCACGGCACGGCTGGCGGAACAGCTGGCTACTACAAACGCTTCCAAGAGAACTGTCTCCCCTGAAAGTGAGATACTCTCTTATACATCAGTGCAGTGCCATTAAAGTTCATTTCGCATGAATTTCTTAATTATATAGAATGTGCTCATGGTGTTATGAATCAGCATGTTGCCTTCTGACTGAGCTAACACATGTTAATACTCTCGAAATTGGGGCAACACATGTAACTGCAGGTCAAAGGTTGCGCACAGTTCAACAATTCCCGCCGCAGTCTCAGCTGTGGGCTGCTATCGTCACATCTCTCTCGCCCTGTGTGGACGAGGAAAAAAAAGGCAAGATTAGGAAGTTTTCAAAAGCTAGTGAGTGTGTTCCAAGCGTGAAGTTTCAGCTCAGGAGACATCCACCCTGTCGAGACTTGCATGCCCTGCCAGTTCCACTTGCAATCCAAGTCTTACACATCTGATCCAACACCCGTAATCAAGGTCCTGAATAAATAAAATACTTATTTATGTGATCAGGTATGTAAAATTATGGTTGGAACTACTCTCTAGGTAGTGCTCTAAGAGGGATGGCGTCCAATGATTTAGTCCAACAACACAGCAGTCCACATTAGCGGTTGGCTGTAGAATATAACAAGGATCTGACAAGCCAAGTAAACCAGTGAATCAGGAGAGTCAAAGAAAGTCAAACTGAAATGAATCACACATGTCCAGTGCTCCTGGATAAAGGGAGTCAAACAAATGAATCACACATGTCCAGTGCTCCTGGATAAAAAGAGTCAAACTGAAATGAATGACACGTGTCCAGTGCTCCTGGATAAAAAGAGTCAAACTGAAATGAATCACACATGTCCAGTGCTCCTGGATAAAGGGAGTCACAAATGAATCACACGTGTCCAGTGCTCCTGGATAAAAAGAGTCAAACTGAAATGAATCACAAGTATAAAAATATATTTATTATTTTATTGTCACTAAAATATTTGGACAGTTTGACAATACCATGGAAGTCTGTAGATCAATTTGTGTCAGATTTACGTGGATAGTCTGTAATGACCCAATGTATGTGCGAGGTAGACCCACGGATTCTCCGTCGCCTGTCAGTCATAATGCAAAGAGGCGCAGAATCTCCAAAGACCCGAGCTGGTACGAACACACACTCTAGAGCTCCTGTGGCTGAGGGGAAACTACACACTACGGTTAGTAAAGCAATTCACAAACTATATAAACATGGTTCCATTTCTGCACAGTCTTCAAAGCAGGAAAAAGCAAACTGTTTAGCAGAATTTTTTTTTGAATCTGTGGAGGAACTGGCGAGGTGGGAAGAACGCGCGCGCACACACACACACACACACATACACACACTTCTGTGGGAGGGGAACAAAACAAAAGACGATCACTGCAATTTACATAGTCACACAGTTTTAGCATACAGAACAGAACAGAATGAAAATTAGAGTTGTAGAGAATAAATATTGAAAGGAGAGAGAGAGACTGTGCGTGCAACTGTGCGCCTGTTAAGGCGGAAATAGATTTGTTTGTTTGTATGTGCTGCTTGGTTTTTGGGTCTTTTAAGATACGCGTTGCATAAACACAGGAAAGCGAGATCTGTAAACTCCCAGATAACAGGATATCGCTGTCGATATAAAGGCTATCCGCGTGCAAGGTCCTCGTTAAACCAAACAAAATTGTGCGTCTCCGTAAAAGGAGTTTGCACAGCACGAAATGGTCTGACCACACACCAGTTTGGATATGTTTCGAAAGGCAGCTAGATATTACAATATCCTTCAGATTCATATATTAATATATGAAAATGCGAAAAAAAAAAATCCCTTTTTGTCCTACTCGTGCTTCTTGGATCAAGCTTACGCCACGAGGCCAGCAAGCGTGCACTGCACACGCACCCATTGCATATTGTGCCGCTGTGCAAATATTCGCGAATTCATTACTGAAATTGACGCACGCGGGGGTTTTTTTGCTCCGTTTTTCTCTTCCATCCCGACGTGCGTCATTTAAAGTGTCGTCACGCGGGAGTACAAAGGCACAACTCGCGCGTTCCTAGTCACAGATTCCTCTTGCACCGATCTGGCGGCGCCGTGTCCGACACACAACCACCGAACGGATTTCTTATCTCGCGTGTCATGTACTCAAACGGATTCAAGGCAAAATCCGCCAGTCAGCAGTTGCATGTCAAAAGAAGCCGAATCTGAGAACCTAGACTTTTTTTTCACTTTGACGCATATTTGCTTTAGTAATGAAAATATATTCAACCCATCCAAAGAAGCACAAAGCAACGCACGGAGCTTTTACTGTGCAGTCACACACCATTCAACACAGAGCGTTGTTGCAGTGACTGCGTGGACTCCAGACGTCCGGTTTTACTATGTGCCTCATTCGAAGACGATGCATGTTGGAGATAAAACGCGTATTCAACTTTATTCGCACTCTCACGGTGCACAGCCTTGGCAAGTGAACGCATCAGTGTTACCGCGTTCTCCAAGCCCGCGCGGCAAGTGCCGGTTTGTCTGGTGAAACCGTTCCGCTGCGCGCGCGTTGGAGATGGAGCGAGAGCGAAGACGCGCGCTGGGCGGAAAGCCTTTTGTTCCTAAATCCAAACGGAGCCTTCTTTTCCAAATGGAGAGCAAATTTGCGAACGCGAGTGTAATGGCCAAATAACCCGGTGCTCCCCGGAGCCCCTATCAAAAGAAAGGTGAGCATTGTGCATTATCCGGCCAGCCAGTACCGACGATGGCGCATGCTTCGGGGTCTTTTGCGCATGTTTCGTGGTCTTTTGTTCATGTTAGGTGTCCAAATGTAGTTCACGGCTTCTTTTCGGGAACACGAGCAAAACCAACCAGTTAACACCCTCTCAATTCCTAGCCCACGCTAATTTAGTGATAAATTAGTATGCAAAATATTTTTAAACGTTTGCGCCATTTACTCTGGTCTTGTACAATATCGATAAACTGCACACCTGAAAATCCGTTTCCAGAGAGCAACCGTTAAAAACACTTTGAATACTGTAGGTGAAATGGCACATAAACCCCATATGTCTGACCCGCGAGCGCTTGGATCGTTTGAGAACCTTTATAGCGCGCACGATTGAGTCTCCGGTTCTCGTGGACTTATTACCCGCCTACACGCGGCTCTCACGCGCCCTGGTCGCCAGTAATGAGGCACGTTTCCCCTCACGAGCAGAGGGCGCCGAAGGCGTTTCCCCTCACGAGCAGAGGGCGCCGAAGGCCTCCGAGCGCGTCACCAGAGCACTGCGCTTAGTAGTAAAATATAACCATGCAAGAACATATGCCTCTCTCTCCCTCTCTCTCTCTCTCTCTCTCTCTCTATCTCTCTCTATCTCTCTCTCTCTCTCTGTCTCTGTCTCTCTGTCTCTGTCTCTCTCTCTCTGTCTCTGTCTCTGTCTCTCTCTCTCTATCAAGCTATCAAAGTCCTCGCTCCATTGTTTGATAGTTTGAAGAGCTTTCCCGATGTCCTGGCTCTCCAATGTCCCTAACATATAACAACCACTTGTTTAGACAAATTAACTACTCATTTCACCCCAAATGCTCCTTGTTCAAGACATACCTAAGGCATGAACTTTGCTTGCCTAATACTATTGTGTTGGTAAGATGTTGTTGTGTTCTCTCTCTCTCTCTCTCTCTCTCTCTCTCTCTTGGGAACGATACAGGCTCACTGGGCTGTGCGCACCGGTAATGCACTAGCCTGACGCGTCTTGAAACACGCAGGCCAGTTCTGAGTATGCGCATCAACTGAAGGCTGATTTGGTTCACAATTTGTTTCCTCTGTAAATTGTAAAACACAGACAGTACTTATGAAAGTACTTTAAAGTACTCATGAAAAACATATTATGTACACTAAAAGAAAACACCACAGGTCTGCAGTATCTATAGGATCTCCAGAGTTGCCGAGCACTGATGCTGTATTGAGAAAAGTTCTGACCGAGCCTTTAATGGAACTCTCTTCAGGTGTTTCCTCGATTGAGAAAAGTCCTGACCGAGCCTTTAATGGCACTCTCTTCAGGTGTTTGCTCGATTGGGAAAAGTCCTGACCGAGCCTTTAATGGCACTCTCTTCAGGTGTTTGCTTGATTGAGAAAAGTCCTGACCGAGCCTTTAATGGCACTCTCTTCGGGTGTTTACTGTGCCGTGTTCCCATGTGTGCGTGGGCCCTTTGTTTTTATTCCTTACTCTTTTTCCAATTCAGATTCAGATCAGGACATTGAGTTCACACTTAAGTTTGGACCGAGGTCTTTAAGTGGCGTAGTTAAATTGGGTCGGCCTGATGCAGGTCACGCGCCGATGATTTCTAGACGTCTCGTCTGCTGAAGCGCTTCCGTTGCGGCTCTTAAAGGGAGAGAACCCTCCTCATCCTTTGATGATGCAGGCTCATGGGCCTAGAGGAGATTTACTTCATCTTTTTGTGGTCATAATTATAGCAGTGCAGAAGCCAGTTTGGTTGACACCAAAGAGCAATAAATGGCTGGACCGACTGAAGCTCATTAAAGCAAGGCTCCCTGATTAATATCAGCAGCGGATTACCACAGACGTTGCCATGGTAATTGCTTGCTTGGCCTCGCCCTGTAATCAGGTGCGCTTGTTTTCACTGTGGCTTCTCGTGGTTGTACAACTACAGTCGGTACTTTCAACAAAGCCTTGATTAGCAGTAGCACAAAGTAACCAGTAAACTGTTAATGCCTATCTAGAAACATTGTGCATTCCTGAACAGACCAGCTGAACTTTGGTCTGATGTTTCCATTTCGTCTTCTTAAAGACTGTTAATTCTGGTTGGAATGTCTGATGTATTGTTTTGCTGATTGATTGATTGGTTGATTGATTGCCCTTTTAACATGCATGGCTGTTCCTTTCACTCTCCCCCTACTCTCACTTCTCTCTCACTTCTCTCTCTCTCTCTCTCTCTCTCTCTCTCTCCCTCCCTCCCCCTCTCACTCCACATCTCTGCACTGCCTCTGGTATTTGATGAGCGTAGAGTCAACATTAAAAGGGTAGAAACACCCACTCTATTCCTCACACTAAATGCCTGTATGCGTGTGTGTTTGTGAGCGCGAGAGAGCGATTGAGAGAGTGTGAGAGAGCTTGTGAGTGTGGATTGTAAGCAGTGGGGTGTTTTTTGATGGCCATATTTGGATGAATGTCTCCTTAAAAGTGCCTTCAGACTGCAATATGAAAAGCAAACCCTAATATCTCTTCTCAGTTAAGAACCAAGAGCGTGTTAGTATTACAGTCAGGGGTCTCTATTTCTGTGCTGTTTTGACTACAGCCCTACGGTTGCTAATTGGCTCTCATGAAATAAACAAATGCTATAAATAAATGAATGATGCAGGCATTTCCCAGAAAATATGTGGCGTCTGTGGCACGGTGGTGATGTTGTGTGTGTGTGTGCTTGTGCGCAGTTTATAGGAGTTTATGCTCAGTAAATATGGGAAAGAGGCCTCGTGTGTTAAAGCACGGAGTGTGTGCTCAGGGACGTTTGCATGAAAACGCTTCAGCCCGTAGAGTGTTATGCCATCATACAGAGATCAGTGCTTGATCCTTTAGATTACTAAATTGGAACAGTACTCCTCCCCTTTTGGTTTGTGTGTGTAGGACCCTCCCTAAGATGGTGTTGCGGCTACGGGTTACGAATCACATGCAGATGCCTCTTCCTTATATTCCGCCCGTGTAAACCCGAAAGACGCTTTACAACTTTGATCGAGCAGAAAGAACAGCTGATCCTGGCGCTGATCGGAACAGCTGATCCTGGCGCTGATCGGAACAGCCGATCCTGCCGCTGATCGGAACAGCCGATCCTGGCGCTGATCGGAACAGCCGATCCTGCCGCTGATCGGAACAGCCGATCCTGCCGCTGATCGGAACAGCCGATCCTGCCGCTGATCGGAACAGCCGATCCTGGCGCTGATCGGAACAGCCGATCCTGGCGCTGTTTCCTCCAGTGTCTCAGTCGGTAACCTCTGCTAGGCGCGTTAACCGTGTTTGCCACAGAGGAAGGGGGTTTTTCGCCTCAAATCAGGGTTCTCTGAGCTATGAGCAAGGACAGACATTTTTATGGTCGAGATAAACAGCAAAATATTGTGATTAGTTGCGAAGGAAACTTGATGGGAGGTATATCCTGGTGGTACGATCTGATGGGGGGGGGGGGGTCAGATTGTGTCCTACGGTCCTAGTCCATTTTTTCTTAAGGAAAAAAGCCACTTGTGCACATTTGTAGATCTGTCTGCGTCTTCACATCCTTTGTCTCCACCCAACTACCTGATCTGTCTCTGTTGCACCCTTAAGTGTGTTCTACAAACGTCTTCACGGCTAAAAGGAACACGTGCTGTGAAGAGCTTCCCGTGTATTACTCTAAGTAATACATCATACTGGTGCTGTCTTTCAATTGCTGAGATCACAATTTTATGCATTTATCTACCAATACCAGTTTTGTAGCAGTACCTCAGACATTTTGATATGTTTTGATGTATTTCTGGGCCGGGATCTGGTAGTTATACCTGTTCAGGGTTTAGCGAGTTCCACAGCTTTAGTGTGAGTAGCACTGTGCAGTTGGAGTTAATATCAAAGCCTTTCTGCCTGAGGCAGAATTTCTCTTCCTTCGGACGTTCCCTCTTTACAGTCGAGAGCATGCTGTCTGACTGATGTATCTGAACGTCTGGTAGGACTATGTTTAGATAAAAGCTGACATCCTGTTAGGAAGGGTGTTGATGGGTAATGTAGTTAATGAGTAACCCAGCTCAGCCACTATTTTAATGAAGGGTGTTGGTGGGTAATGTAGTTAATGACTAACCCAGCTCAGCTGTTTTTTGATGAAGAGGACACGCGTCAGAGGATGTTTTCCCATGTACAGCTGGAACCAGGCATTGGACTGAGTAACACTTTGACACGGAGACACGTATCATACTTCATTTATAAATTAAATATGCTTCATTAGCGTGTGATAAAACGCACACTCAGCACATCACGTTGTTTCTTGACTGACAGAAGTATGTGTTTTTAAGGCAGACGGGTGCTTTTAAGAGGGGGTGTTTTAAAGGGCCTCTGTGTGCTTGGGTATCTGTGTGTGGTACTCTCACACTGCCAGAGTGTGTGATCTGCTTCCTGTCCTATTTTTGCATCACTGTTATATTTATAGAATCATAATTTCAAAGAGTAATTTAATCGTTCATTTCAAACTAGTATTTACAGAGAGAATGAGAGAGAGAAATGGAGGAATTGAGCTCTCATGAATCACAACTCTCTCTCTCTGTCTCTCTCTCTCTCTTTCTCTCTGTCTCTCTCTCTCTCTCTCTGCCCTGTTATTTCATATGCCACAAGCAGAAAGAGAATCTGTTTAAGAATATGTTAAATTGTTGATGAGTTTTTAAAGCGGGAATCAGAATAGCCAACATGCCTCTTGGGTTAATTAAAGGGTGTGATTGTGTCTAATTACTAGCACAGCTGGCCCAATTCCTGCCAGGGTTTTGGGGGGGCTGAGTTCTGAAGCTCTCCTGCTGATCTTCTTTGTGGAGTTAGTGCAACCCTCGTGCCTCTGAGAGAAAGAGGAAAAACAGAGAGAGAGAGACATCTGTATGCTCACCTTTTGTTTGTTTTTATAGGCCTGCCTGTTGTTGTAGTGATGATTGCAACTGGAGGCGTGATCACAGGCCTTGCAGCGCTGAAGAGGCAAGACTCCTCCCGCTCCCAGCACCACCTGCCCATTCAAAGCCCCGCCCCTCCGTCCGAAAAGAAGCAGCCAAAACGCAAACCCCGTACGGATGTCGTCGTGGTGCGCGGAAAAATCCGCCTCTACTCCCCCTCCGGCTTCTTCCTGGCCCTGGGGGTTCTGATCCTCGTGGTGGGCGTTGTCATGGCGGTCCTGGGGTACTGGCCTCACAAGGACCACCAGAGGGCAGCAGAAAGCAAACACGGCAACAAAACGCAGATGGCGCGGGAGCGCGTAGGCGCGGTGGCTCGGTTCTTCGAGCAGCACCTGCGCTCGGAGAAGATGAAGATGCTCGGACCATTCACGATGGGCATCGGCATCTTCATCTTCATCTGCGCCAACGCCATCCTCCACGAGAACAGGGACCGAGAGACCAAGGTGATCCACATGAGGGACATGTACTCCACCGTCATAGACATCCACAGCCTGAGGCTGAAGGAGCAGAGGTGCATGAACGGTGCCTACCCGGGCCCCAGCGCCGACCACGAGCGCCGCCCCTTTGGCTATGACGGCCAGTACGCCTCGCGGCTGGCTGCCAACACGCTGATGACGCTGTCTGGCCTGGCCAGCGACCCGCGGTTCTCCCGTCGCACCAGCTCGGCCGAGGACGAGGAGGGCTCTTCCAGCCTGGGACCATTGTCACCCGGATACAAGGGACGTTCCGGATCGATCTTCGGCTTCCAGCCCGAGGGCGTGCACCGCTGGGAGGAGAAACGGGGCGACCTAAAGAAGTGCCAGACACGCTCCATTGTCTCGTCGTCCATCAGCGCCTTCACGCTTCCTGTCATCAAGCTCAACAACTGCGTCATCGACGAGCCCGACATCGACAGTATCACCGAGGACTCGGAACACCAGCAGGCCCAATCAAGACCCCAGTCTACGGAGTCTTTAACTGTTCCAGTCCCGGATATCTCCAAAGCCTTCAAGCCCCCCGCTGCCCTGCTGTTCCGGAGCAAATCCGCTATGGATTCCCCGACGTCCCCACCCGCGTCAGCCTCCTCGCCGTCGTCTCTGTCCCCGGCACTGAGCAGCGGCCGCTACCTGACTCCCGGGGCGGCCCGGAAAGACTTCGGTTCCAACAACTCTCTCCACATGCTGTCGGCACATTCCAAGTCCCTGGACCTAGAGCGCGGCGGCACCACGCTGACCGTCCAGCCGGAGCAGCGCAGGCACCCCAGCTGGCCCAGACTGGACCGCAGCAACAGTAAGGGCTACACCAGACTGGAGAACAAGGAGGACCCCATGGACAGGCTGCTGGTGCCCCCTGTGGCCATTAAGAGGGACTACACCAAAAAGGAGAAACTCCTCATGATCTCTAGATCGCATAACAATCTGAGCTTCGAGCACGATGAGTTCATGAACAGCACTCTGAAGAGAGGGATCTCAGAGACCAGATTTTAAAACGAGGCTTTACACACGTCCACCCACCTGTGTACACGCACACACACACATACACACACAGAGTTACAGTGGTTACAAAATCCCTCTGCAATATATCATCATTTCTCATCGCTCACCATTTCTGCCATGATTTTGTGACCTTATGAACTCTCTCGGACTGCAAGCACAGGTGGCCATTCCAAATGACATGAAGACGTAACAGATCACAAAACCAGTTTGGATTGAGACATTTTAAACACCACTGAGCAAGTAAAGAGTCTCCCAGTTTGAAACCAGTCATGGGTGTATGGAACAGTGTAAATAAACACCAGTGTACTAGCTGTGTGGTGTGTTCAACATATTTCGATATATTTCTTTTGTCTTTGCTATGTGTTGAGACAGGAACTATGGTGTGTTTTCAGTAAGATGTGTGTGCATTGTTGTACCAGAGCAGTTATTTTGCTATAAGGTTTTAAATAATTTATTGTTCAAAAATACATTGCTATTTTTAAAGAAGATTCGTCGATGTATTATTTATCTGTTTCTGAATAAAGATAAACTTTTCAAATACCTTTGTCATATTTTGCATCACATCATTCTTAATTGGTAAAACGAAATATCTTTGCCTTTTTCTCAGTGTTGTAACATTAAGTTCCCAATGAAATGGTTTGACGACGCCTCGGTGTTAGCAGGACCAGGCTAGCGCCTGTCCTTGCTGGTGTGTATGACTTTGACAAGAACTAAACCTTTCTGCTCCCCGGGACACACGCAGACAGGTTTGTTAAATCCTTTCAGTACCAGAGGTTCTCAGGCCTCAGTAAGTCCCAGTCAGTCCAAGGTAAATGGTGTCATTTTTACACATGAAGTCCTAATAACACTAGCATTAATTGGTCAGTCTCTCTTTAGGTGCGAAAAACAACAACCAATCAATGGCAGTTTTACTGTATCATGCTTTGCACATGCTTAGTGCTTTTGTATGCTATTGTATTCGTGAGTCAAGGCTAAGAAAAGCACTCCCTCTTTGTAATACCACGACTGAGCCCAGGAAACTTTCCACCTCTTGGCAAGGAAGTGAACAGCTTTCCCGTGTTTATCATCAGCGGCTGCTCTGGGAGTACCAACATGAGAGCTACGGAGCTCCGCTCCTGAAAAAGATCCTTCCAGCAAGGGAGAAAACAGCCAATGAAGGCCCAGCCTCCACAACTCCTGCTCGTTTCCATGGAAATCATACAAGGCACAAGACAAAAGGAACAAGAGGCTCTGGACCAAAACTGTATTGTGTGAGGTGGAGGCGCGGCATCTTCCTACGGACAATTCACATACGATTTAGCCAAAAGCTTGCATAGAACTGCGAGGTTTCAAAAGGAAATCGAGAAAAATCGCATCAAGACACATCACATCACGTTGAGAGTCGTGACTGACAGATCATCCGATCCAAACGTTAATGGGGAGGAGGTTTCAAAACTAAAGGTAGTTTTAACAGATCTAATAACCATCAAGTCAAGAAATAGCAAGATTAAGTGCCTCTTCTTGTACTGTGCACGTGTGCCATCTCAGTCTCCTCCTCAGGCTCTCTGTGACGTCACACACAGTTTCACGTCTGCCGCTTCAAGTTACTCTCCTCCTCTGGTTCTGTGAGACATTACATGCAGTTTCACGTGCGCACCTCGGTTACTCTCCTCCTCAGGCTCTCTGTGACGTCACACGCAGTTTCACGTCTGCCGCTTCAAGTTACTCTCCTCCTCTGGTTCTGTGAGACATTACATGCAGTTTCACGTGCGCACCTCGGTTACTCTCCTCCTCAGGCTCTCTGTGACGTCACACGCAGTTTCACGTCTGCCGCTTCAAGTTACTCTCCTCCTCTGGTTCTGTGAGACATTACATGCAGTTTCACGTGCGCACCTCGGTTACTCTCCTCCTCAGGCTCTCTGTGACGTCACACGCAGTTTCACGTCTGCCGCTTCAAGTTACTCTCCTCCTCTGGTTCTGTGAGACATTACATGCAGTTTCACGTGCGCACCTCGGTTACTCTCCTCCTCAGGCTCTCTGTGACGTCACACACAGTTTCACGTCTGCCGCTTCAAGTTACTCTCCTCCTCTGGTTCTGTGAGACATTACATGCAGTTTCACGTGCGCACCTCGGTTACTCTCCTCCTCAGGCTCTCTGTGACGTCACACACAGTTTCACGAAGGCAGAAAATCTCCCAAACGACTTGCTGGATTTATTTCAGATGGGATGTTCAGCAACATTCAGGTTCGGGGTGTATTTTTAACACTCTGCTCTCGCTTGTTCTTTCGTAGAAGAATCACATTAGTGAGATGTGTGCCGCTGTAGAAACAAGAGCTATATGAATTAAAGATGACGCCTTTGGGTTTATATAATGCTCTGGAAACAGCTCACTAAAGAATTCCTTACTGGAATCGCACCAAAACCCACTTGCAATAAAGAGCACTGCTAATGTCAAAGGACTCTCGATTTGTTCAAGCGGCTGCATGCTCTGAAAGCCAACGTTCTTGACTCCCTCAGCAGTGGTCAGACACGTGGTCCAGCGGCCTTGGTTGGTGCACCTAGAGTTTTCCCAGAGAGACTGCGTCTGCTCTCAGCCTCTGTAAATTGCGTTGGGAAACAGTGACGCTACACAAAAGATGCTAATTTTATATATCTCTTTATACATAATATATACATATAATTACTTGAATTGTCATTGAATTGATTTTTGAATGTTTGCTTTGTATGCATCCCTGCATTATATAGAAATTAATTAATGAATTAATATGTAAATAAATGGACTTTGTTAGAAGCAATACTAAAATTCTAACATCAAAATCCAATAAAATACAATGTATTTGGTGAATACTTAGGGATGTTCTTAAACGGGGAACTTCCGTCTATGTTTGCTTGATTAAATTAGACACTTTGTTATTTGAATCTTTAAAAATACTGTTTAAAATCATGATCATTTTCCAAGAACAAGTCATTTTTAAAACCTTTGATTGACATGTTAATCTGATTTCTGAAACCTTTAAATTATAACCCCTATGTATAAATTATGGGATCAAAGTAAAATGAACACTGTGAACAACTGCATTTACATTTTCTGTTTTAGCATCAATTCCTTGTGCAGTCTAGGAATGTACTTATGTACATCTGTTATTGTAGTTACTACTGTTACTTAATACACAAGAAAATCTGGGTTAGGAGCATTCCACTTTAAAGTAGTTTGACCACATTTCTATATTTAAAAGCATTAGTTTTTTTGTTTTTTTAAAGGTTGATGGATTCTCTGTTGTTTGCGAATCTAGATGGAGAAAAGCCCTTAAGGGAAGAGGACGTTAGAATGCCCGCGTCCCTCATTAAGTTCCTGCTTCACCGGCAGCTACCTTGTGAGGGGTTCTGAAACCTCACCATGGCAACAGCAGAAACCTCACCACTCACCTAGATGACGTCAAAGACAGCAGACAGTGGGAAGATGGGTGGGGGGGGGGGGGGGGGGGTGTAAAGGACACCATCGGTGACTCCAGCCAGGAGCAGGACATGAACAAACCCTGAAGTGTGTTACTGGTACATACATTCTGAGTGGAATGTCCATGATACTGTGTATAAATGAATTCACAATTTATCTGCACCACAAAATCTAAACTATTTAACAAGTGTAATTGTTGGAGGAAAACACAGCCCATGTGTGATTACAGATCTGACATACCGTGTGTGTGTGTGTGTGTGTGTGTGTGTGCGTGTGTGTAAACGGCTGTAGCGTTTACAGTCCAGACTGGAGGAACATGCATCCCATGAGCTGGGTGGAGAGAGTCTTAGAAGGTCTGGGAACTGGGAGTAATTAAACTCAGAAACAGATGGTTGCAAAAGTATATAAAAAGAAAGAAAACACCACCATAATTCTTTAGAAAAAGCATAACTAGCCAGATATCTGCTAGTTTTAGCCACTACCCATAGAGTAACACACTGCAGGGATGGACTATGTGGACATTTGGACAGTTCCAACCAATCAGACACCCCTATATTCACTTCCACAACAGAAGCTTCCAGTAACCGGGGACATGATTGAAGAACTCAAAGTCTCTGTGGTACAAAGAACACTTTCGAGGAGCCGCTGAAGGAAGACAGAAGTACATTTCTAGTGGAGCTCTCCCACTGAGCTGTGTGCGGCGCTCTGCATGGAGCTCGTTCTGAGCTGACAGAGAAGACCTCCTGGAATACTGGGCCCCGCATACCGAAGATGCCGTGTGAGGTGATCAGTGCGCACTCGGCCTCACTGTCCCACAACTGTGGCCGAGTGACACTGAGAAACATCTAAAGAGCGACTGCAAGGCGTTCCCTGCGAGTCCGACACCGGTTTTACCCAGATACTCCCGAAATAATGAAATAACTTGGAACGATTTTCCGACAAGCGTGATGGGAACACAGAGGAGGATTTCCTTGTCCTTGAGATTCAGGCATAAAATGCAGGCGCCTGAGGGCATCGTGGGGTATATCAACTAGGATTTGAGTTTCCGGCGTATGTGAGATATATTAATTACGATTTGAGTGTCAGGTGTGTTTTTTCTCCGCAGTGTGAAAATGGCTGAAGTGTGACTGAATGAAACTCAGTATGTGGTAGGAGAGAAGGTAATGCTACTCACACACACACCCTGGAGGATTTATGCCATTCATTCTGATCCAGAGCGATGGTCTACATCTCATCCAGTAGCTGTCGGGAATTTAAATATTTTATCAGCAACTGAAGATTTCAATAATTCAGTGGCAAAGTGTTTATATTTGCAAGACTTATTTATGGAATGTGTGCGTGTGTGTGTGTGTGTGTGTGTGTGTGTGTGTGTTCACATGCAATTATGTGTGTGTGCATGCAAGAATGTGTGTCCCTGCATATGTATGTGTGTGTTCACGTGCAAGTATATGCGTGTGTGTATGCATGTATACATGCATATGTGCGTGTGTGTGTGCAGATGCATGTGTGCTTGTAGGTGTGTTTGTGTGCATGCATGTGTGTATAAATGTGTGTGTGTGTGTGTGTGTGTGTGTGTGCACATGCATGTGTGTGTGCATGCATGTGTTACTGTGTGTGTTTAATGCCTTTACATTTATTTATACATTTAGTCATGTCTGAGTGAGCTCCGCGTAGTGTGTGTGTGTGCACGTGTGTGTGTGTGTGTGTGTGCGTATGTGTGTGTGTGTGTGTGTATTTGTGCTGCATAGCTTGAGTGCACTACTCTGCATACATATTATGCTCAGACATAATGACTCTGTTCTTTCTCTGGGTTCAAGCCAACTGTAGAAAATGATGGAGGCCCTGAAGTATGTGTATGTATGTGCGTGTGTGTGTGTGTGTTTGAGACAGAGAGAGAGAGAGAGAGAGACAGTGTTGCAAAGATAATGCACATTATTGATAAACCCTGTCTCATGAAGGTTTTCTAACTGACACACATGTAGGTCTTGATGCTTACTTCTGAGGTGCTGCTATATTAAACATTCTCAAACGTTCTTTCAGTAATGTCAAACTCCAGCTCAGCCACACAGATTCTCCATGAGCACATCTGATGAAGGAAAATGCAGGATTATTGGTTAGTGAGGCAAAACAGGTGTATTGGCAAAGGACCCTCCAGGGCTGGCCACTGCTTTAATTACCTCACAGTACAATACTTCAATACAGTCTGCTTCTCAGTCTATTCAGGGATGCCAGCACCAGCCTGTGTGTTTTAAGTTGGTTAATGTTTGGCCAAAACCCCATCATTCAATGACTCACTTCAGCTGTTGCAACTAGGTGCAATTTTAGCAGACTCTTGTAGTCTGGATCTATTTGTGGACTGGGCGTTTGTATAAATCTGCATGCACACTAACCCTTAACCCCTCCCGTAAAGTCTAGTGCGAGCTCTCCACCGTCTGAGTGTGATGGGTACTTCTCCCAGGTCTGTCTGCACACGCGCGAAACCACCGCTGCGGACAGCTGTCAGCTCTTGCTCAGAAAGCGAGCCGGATGTCACCACATGAGTTTTCCATCACACCTACTGGGGCGGTTTTGTTGGCAATCCACAGGAACGATGTTCCAAACACTTCAAGCTAAAAATATCAGGTTTCAGGTCTGTTTATGACAGCCTGATTACGCATCTGTAGTGGTGGAAAAAGACTTCTGACAGATAAACACACACCATAGCTGTGATTAGTTGGTGGTTAGCGCGGTATGCAGATGCTTCTGTTAATACGATGTTTTTCATATGATGCATACGATGATTTTCAGGGACAGCAAACGTCTGCTTCTGATTTCTTTTCACACTGATATGATCATGGATGACAAACATAAATTTTGATGTTTCATGCCTGAGCTCCAATGCACTTGGCTTAAAGATGACATATGGTAAAAAATAATCCACTTTTGTGCCCACGGTAACGCAACGAAAGGTGCATAAGTGGGTTGTATACAAATTACTCAAATGGGACAAAAATAGCATTACAATACTCAGTGCATCTGAAGTCTGAGGAAGTAAGGGTGGGAAAGAAAGAAAGGAGAGAGAGAAAGAGAGAGAGAGAGCTGTCAACAAATTTTCTGGACCTTGCGACCCCCTCCCACCCCCTCACTGACAGTAGTCCGCAGAAGGCCATCAGGTTTCTAGCCTCGTGGGAAATTAGCTACTGTGTGATGATATGCTGGAAGGAGAACAGCATCCCAGTCACACATCACAAACCAGAAAGCACCCGCTCCTCATTAAAGGGCTTTGAGAAGCTGTTAAGCCACGATTGGTCACTCCTACCGATCAGCTCTGATCACGATTGGTCACTCCTACTGATCAGCTCTGATCACGATTGGTCACTCCTACTGATCAGCTCTCATCACGATTGGTCACTCCTACCGATCAGCTCTCATCACGTTGGTCACTCCTACCGATCAGCTCTCATCACGATTGGTCACTCCTACCGACCAGCTCTCATCATGATTGGTCACTGCAACAGACCAGCTCTCAACATGATTGGTCACTCCTACTGACTAGCTCTCAACACGATTGGTCATTCCTACTGACCAGCTCTTACTGTTACACTGCTCCTTACTGACATCATCACTCAAAATCAAGCAAGCCTTTATGACATCATCACTCCAAAAGCTCCTCACTACTGACATCAACTCATCAGAGCACTTTACACCCATCAATCATCGCTCTTATTTGCACTGACATGATCTCTCCACAATGACGATTCCAGTGAAACCAGTTATACCAGCACTGAGTCAAGCTTTGTGGAGGACCTCTACTACAGCTACTTTAGCCAGGTGGCAGAAATATACAGCTCTGCATCTAACTCCAATGCACAGTCAAACAGTACCTGTGTGTGTGTGTGTGTGTGTGTGTGTGTGTGTGTGTGTGTGTGTGTGTGTGTGTGTGTGTGTGTGTGTGTGTGTGTGTACATAATTCAGAGTAATGCTGATGATATCTACTGTTTATTCAAAAGGATATATTCCATCATAATTTTCCAGGCACATAAAGCCTTTGTGAGAAATCATTCTTAGACATACAGGCATGCACATAACACAAACACACATACTCACAATCTCTGATGTCAGAATAAATTAACACCCTTTATGTTCATTGAGGTCAATCGTGATGACTCCAGTGCACTGTGTTAATATAACACTACTTATTTAAACACACACACACACACATACAGACACTCACAAGTCTGCCACTTACAACACTACATCATACTGTGCGACTAGAAAACTCCATAAACCGTAGTAGTGTCAGGCATGCATGTGGAAAAAACAAAGTACAGTGTCTTCAGGTCCAGTAAGCACAGATAACAAACCTCTGCTGTGGTCTTTCACCATCTGCGCTGAAAAATCACCCCAGCTACTGGATAAGAGCAGCCTCGGCCCACATGGAGTAAGCAGGCCCCCTGGCCACTAGCAGGAGCCTTAGAGTAGGCTGCCCACGCCAACTCACGGCGCCTGACACCACCTGACCTCATCGGGACCCATGTTACCTAATCCCAGAATCCTCAAAGAAGTTCCAGAATCTGCCATGGTTACATCATAAGCAGATCTCTCGGTGCTGAAATGTTCAGAGTGTGGGTTTTCATTATGAGGAGACCGATCAGCTTTCTGATACAGTGAGAGGACTGTAGACAGATCAGATCTCTGTTACAGTGAGAGCACTGTAGACAGATCAGATCTCTGTTACAGTGAGAGGACTGTAGACAGATCAGATCTCTGTTACAGTGAGAGCACTGTAGACAGATCAGATCTCTGCTACAGTGAGAGGACTGTAGACAGATCAGATCTCTGTTACAGTGAGAGCACTGTAGACAGATCAGATCTCTGCTACAGCGAGAGCACTGTAGGAGAAAACAAGGAACAACCAAGATACCTAATGAAAAAGAAATAGTGGTTAAGGCTCCCAGACGGACAGACCCCCGGAATGTTCCCACACTCTCCTGAACGACAGCTTGCACCTCACTAAGCCAAAACAGGAAGCCGGTGTTCCACACAGTTGCCTGTAGATAGAGGGTTACACAACAGCACTGATCAGAATTCTCTCTGCTCACTAGTCACAAAGGATTCATATCACCAGCTCACAGTCAGGACATCCATGAGCTGAATCACAACACAAACAGAAACCTTCGTGAAATAAACCAGGTTCTCATGTCTGAGTACCACTCAGCAATACTGTAGGAAGGAACCCAGGCAGGCAGTCCAGCAGAGTCCAGCACAGTCCAGCACAGCTCCAGCAAACCACAACATGACACCCCTCCCCATCTTACTCATGCAGACCTTGTCCAGCACAGTCCAGCAAATCACTATGACACCTCTCCCCTCCTTACACATGCAGGCCTTGTCTAGCACAGTTTAGCACTGCTCCAGCAAACCACATTATACCCCTCTCTTTCTTACACATGCAGACCTTGTCCAGCACAGTCCAGCACAGCTCCAGCAAACCAGAACATGACACCCCTCCCCTTCTTACTCATGCAGACCTTGTCCAGCACAGTCCAGCAAATCAATGTGACACCTCTCCCCTCCTTACACATGCAGGCCTTGTCCAGCAGAGTTTAGCACAGCTCCAGCAAACCACATTATACCCCTCTCTTTCTTACACATGCAGACCTTGTCCAGCACAGTCCAGCACAGCTCCAGCAAACCACAACGTGACACCCCTCCCTTCCTTACACACGCAGGTCTTGTCCAGCACAGTCCAGCTCTGGTTCTGCTATGCTATGGTAATTAGCCTGGGTTCAGTCTGCCAATCAGAAGTCCTCAGCCGCCCGAGTCCATCATATGAAGACAGCAATGTGATGACAGACAGGACAGGAAAGATCATAGAATCTGAATATGCAGAATGGAAAAATACCCCAGGGTCACTGGGATTGGATGTGTCACAGTAAAATTTTAAGTGCTGGTTCTGGTCCTACTAAAAATATTTCTGTGGAAACTGCACAGTGTTTTAACAAAACATCCAAAATATTGCTTAAAGTAGCAAACTGGCATGGAATTCTATTACTGTAGTAAGAGAGGTCTTCTGTATGCCTCTGCAGTCCAACACAGTGAGTGTATTACTCTAGAAATCACTTCTCTGTAGTCCAACACAGTGAGTGTATTACTCTAGGAATCACTCCTCTGTAGTCCAACACAATGAGTGTATTACTCTAGAAATCACTCCTCTGCAGTCCAACCCAGTGAGTGTATTACTCTAGAAATCACTCCTCTGTAGTCCAACACAATGAGTGTAATACTCTAGAAATCACTCCTCTGTAGTCCAACACAGTGAGTGTATTGCTCTAGAAATCACTCCTCTGTAGTTCAACACAGTGAGTGTATTACTCTAGAAATCACTCCTCTGTAGTCCAACACAGTGAGTGTATTATTGTAGAAATCAGGTAAAAGTTCGAATGTTCACGGTCTAATAGTGATGAAACTAATAAAGATTTCTGCTGTACAGGAGTTCTGCGTACACTAGAACCCTCTCCAGTGCTCCATGGTCTGCAGGTCAGAACTCCAACCTCACTCACAAATACACTTTTATCTCCTATTCCCTCCACACGCACCACGCAGGTTCTGGAATATTGATGCTTCCAGTGGACCAAGATTATTGTTCTGGAATGTTGTAAAAAACTGGCAACTTCAAAATAGCTGCACCTACAGTAACTGTGTATACCCACACTGACCAACCATTTATCAGACACGCTGAAAAGTATATATAATCACAAATCACACCTTATGTCTTGGTGTGCACAATTCATTAGCCAACTTCTAACCCGTCCATCAGTGTTCAATTTCTGAACGCAGTTAACACTGTTTCTGAACACACTGTGCGTCTGGGCATTATTTGGGTAATGGTGCTTTTTTTTTTAGCAGAGTAGTGTCACAGACATGAGACTGACATGGCTGTTGGTGTTGAGCTGGGACAGATCTACTAGGCATGTCGGAGTTGCTAGGGTGTTGCTAGGGTTTTTAAGCTTGTCAGTGTCACTGCTGAAGTACGAGTGACCTGCTTCCCAGAAGTCCCAGCTCATGGCTGTCATGCAGGCTGAGACGGACCCGTGACAAAGCGCTTTTAACCACCATCCCTGGAATCCAAAACTTACAGATCACAGACCACGGCACGGTTCAAGTACTGCAAAATTTTCCTCCCTCGCTATATCTAGGAGTCAGGGGTGAGGACAAATCGGTCAGTCAGTTACCTTAAATGTCCATTAGTGTTTACACAATCCAACTGCGATTGGAAGTGACGTCTGTAATTAAAGATCTTTGGGCTAGTAGAAGGCTAACAGTTATTGTGCATGTCAACATGTCAGCATGTGCATAGTCACCACTCTGAAAGATGCTTCAGAACGTTAACGGTTCCACTGGAACAGTATCTACTCACATTAAAAGATGCTTCAGAACGTTAATGGTTCCATTGGAACAGTATCTACTCACATTAAAAGATGCTTCAGAACGTTAATGGTTCCACTGGAACAGTATGAAGTCAAGCTTTTAAAATCACCTTTTTAAATGACTCCGTTATTTTTATATGTCACTTTGACTGTAAGCACTGAATGGCTGTAAGGAGCTGACGGTAGGAGTTAAACGGCAGGTTCAATAAACAGATTTTAGTTTTGGTTATGGTGTGTTGATACCAAGAGGGTTGTGGCTCTGTGTCTTTTCAGTGCTTTAAATCTATTTAGCTAGTCTGATTTTAGCATAAAGAAACAGTTTCAGACGTCAAGCGGTAAGACACTGTTTCTACAACATTAACGCTGATTCACATTCATTCATTTATGTTCTCAGTGACAGCAAAAAAGAAAAAGATGCCAGAAGCCCAGTAAGTCAGAATCCTACCATAAACCAGTCTATTCACGTACTAATGTCGGTGCCAGAGGCCAGCCCTAGAAAGCACAGAAAGCACAGTAAAAGAACTATCAAGCCATGAATTTTTTTCCAACTCTGAGAGAACAGTGTTGCTCTCTTCAACTCACTCTCACTCCCTCTCGACTGGAGTACCGGTGTTAGTGGGGGTTTTCTCAGGGGTGACTGGGTTTATCAATGAGCCAGTGAGGAGCCTTTATTCTCCCACGTGATCAGCCAATTAGGAGCCTTTATTCTCCCACATGATCAGCCAATGAGGAGCCTTTATTCTCAAACAGGATCAGCCAATGAGGAGCCTTTGTTCTCCCACATAATCAGTCAATGAAGAGCCTTTATTCTCCCACACGATCAGTTCCAAAATCCCAAACTAAAAGGCACACTCTGCTTTCCAAGCACTTACAGATATTAACAAACAACCCGAGCTTGGACTGCCACAGCCAGGAATAGATAAAATCTTTTTTAACCAAAACTTTTTTTTGGACAAGAGTAGCTTTATAGTTGCTTAGCTAATGTCACATAATTAAAAGTAGAATCAGAGGGAAATGTTGAATATTGTGTCATTGCACCAGCCATGAGGCATTAAAGTGTCTGGACAAGAACATAGCTAGCTAGCTAACTGGCTTAGATCACTACTGCAGCTCTCACACCTTGGTTTATTACATCATAATGGGTAATGTGGAATTTTTAAGGACCATTGTTGCGTCTGATAACGCGTTCAGAAAAGTGTTATCCTTTCTGGAATTTCAAAAACAATGCAGAGAATAATATAACGGATATTATGTCTCTTATTCTTATTCTTACCTACAGGCTACATAACTTTTGATAATAAATATTAATATTTGACTGCTTTGTTTAAATTTTCATGATTGTGAATGTGAATATTTGCCAGGCACATCATATGGAATTCTTCAAAATTCCGAATATAAGGTTAGAAGGAACATCTTAACTGTTGTGTATCCTTAATTAGAGAATTCCATAATCAATCCATCTGATATAGGTAACAGAGCTTGGGAATATGTTTTAAAGCAGGAGGTCTAATTTATTTATAAAGCATTTATAATGTAATACATTAAGCAAATGTTGGCCAAAGTACCGCCGAATAGTTCAGATTAATTTAACCAATAGAAGAATAGCCGAGATATATAGTATAACCAAAAAAACAAAACAAAATCCAGACAAAATTATATTTGGAAGTGTCATGGTACGTGTCCCTTCTCACTGATCACGTGGCTTGCCACGTGCAGTGGGAGTTTATTGTTAACCTGTTGTTTGTTGCCACACCCTCATGTTAAACACATGTGTTGTTTTGTTTATGTTTGTTCATGTCTGCTCTTCGCCTTGCAGCACTCAAGATTTCATAGCAAATTTTTATCTAATTCGCTTTTGTCTCTTAATCCGAATCTTTTTTAATCTTAAAGGTACAATGTGTAGAGTTTCCCATTAATACTGGTGTCTAGAAACATGCTACCTCTGGGACGTTTATAGTTTATAAAGAATGCTGGGCCAGTTTTTAAGGAATGAAAGCCAAAAGTTGTGTGTAAACTGAAATAACTTCTCCTCTGTGCAGGGACCCATAGGTCATTTTCTTGTCCAGTACCAAATGACAAAACTGAAATCAGTAATCTCCATCTTAAAAGCAGAACACGAGAGTATCAGTGTCTGTAATATTTATTGTAGTGTAGCCTTGCATATCCGTGATGCAGGGCTTTAAATTATTCAAGCTATAGCCTACATTTTCCTGTGGCAATGCTATATTTACTGTGGCAAGACTATTTTGGTGATACTGCCACACACCGGGATTCTGAAGTCTTTGTGTATTCTGTTTTATTATGTGCGAGGTCGATATGACTTAGGAGTGGGAGGAGCCTGAGTGTTTTCTTTGGGTTTTTTTGGCGGGGGGAGGGACGCGGAGTTGGAGAGAGACTTTTCTCGGAGAGAATAAGCTAGCAGCAGTGATATGCAGCTAGTGCCTATCGCTTAACTGTTAAATAAGTGCTCAGACCCAAGTTCTCACAGTGAGTCTTTTTCCTCTCTTCTGTGTAACCTACACATGAGAGACATATGTAGTCCTAGCTAATAAACACTGCTCCAATGAGAGAATACTACACATAACCAACACCTAAAAGAAATATGTAGTCCTAGCTAATAAACACTGCTCCAATGAGAGAATACTACACATAACCTACACCTGAGGGACATATGTAGTCCTAGCTAATAAACACTGCTCCAATGAGGGAATACTACACTTAACCTACACTTAACTCAGGTGTTGACCTGAGAGACATATTTAGTCCTAGCTAATAAACACTGCTCCAATGAGGGAATACTACACATAACCTACACCTGAGAGACATATGTAGTCATAGCTAATAAACACTGCTCCAATGAGGGAATACTACACATAACCCACACATGAGAGACATATGTTGTCCTAGCTAATAAACAGTGCTCCAATGAGAGAATACTACACATAACCAACACCTGAGAGAAATATGTAGTCCTAGCTAATAAACACTGCTCCAATGAGAGAATACTACACATAACCTACACATGAGAGACATATGTAGTCCTAGCTAATAAACACTGCTCCAATGAGAGAATACTACACATAACCAACACCTGAGAGAAATATGTAGTCCTAGCTAATAAACACTGCTCCAATGAGAGAATACTACACATAACCAACACCTAAAAGAAATATGTAGTCCTAGCTAATAAACACTGCTCCAATGAGAGAATACTACACATAACCTACACCTGAGAGACATATGTAGTCCTATCTAATAAACACTGCTCCAATGAGAGAATACTACACATAACCTACACCTGAGGGACATATGTAGTCCTAGCTAATAAACACTGCTCCAATGAGGGAATACTACACATAACCAACACCTGAGAGACATATTTAGTCCTAGCTAATAAACACTGCTCCAATGAGGGAATACTACACATAACCTACACCTGAGAGACATATGTAGTCATAGCTAATAAACACTGCTCCAATGAGGGAATACTACACATAACCCACACATGAGAGACATATGTTGTCCTAGCTAATAAACAGTGCTCCAATGAGAGAATACTACACATAACCAACACCTGAGAGAAATATGTAGTCCTAGCTAATAAACACTGCTCCAATGAGAGAATACTACACATAACCTACACATGAGAGACATATGTAGTCCTAGCTAATAAACACTGCTCCAATGAGAGAATACTACACATAACCAACACCTGAGAGAAATATGTAGTCCTAGCTAATAAACACTGCTCCAATGAGAGAATACTACACATAACCTACACCTGAGAGACATATGTAGTCCTAGCTAATAAACACTGCTCCAATGAGAGAATACTACACATAACCTACACCTGAGAGACATATGTTGTCCTAGCTAATAAACAGTGCTCCAATGAGAGAATACTACACATAACCTACACATGAGAGACATATGTAGTCCTAGCTAATAAACACTGCTCCAATGAGAGAATACTACACATAACCAACACCTGAGAAACATACGTAGTCCTAGCTAATAAACACTGCTCCAATGAGAGAATACTACACATAACCTACACCTGAGGGACATACGTAGTCCTAGCTAATAAACACTGCTCCAATGAGAGAATAGTACACATAACCAACACCTGAGAGACATATGTAGTCCTATCTAATAAACACTGCTGCAATGAGAGAATACTACACATAACCTACACCTGACGGACATATGTAGTCCTAGCTAATAAACACTGCTCCAATGAGGGAATACTACACATAACCTACACCTGAGGGACATATGTAGTCCTAGCTAATAAACACTGCTCCAATGAGAGAATACTACACATAACCAACGCCTGAGAGACATATGTAGTCCTAGCTAATAAACACTGCTTATGTGAAGCTTTGTACTGCACTTCTCCTCTGCAGGATAGAACTTTCCCTCTTCTCTACTTCTCTACTCTGTCAGTGACTGTCACACCCACTATCATCACTCCATTCGTCTGTCTTTTCCTCTAAAGTCTCTCTGTCTCTCTCTCTCTCTCTCTCTCTCTCTCTCTCTCCCTCCTTTGGTGTGCCTGCCCTGGCCCTGGAGTTCCTCTTCTCGAGCTGAATAAGCTATCACAGAGGTGCTAGAGCTCAGATCCCTCCTCTTCCTCCATCCCTCCTCTCCCCACCTCCTCCATTCTCCTGCTCTGTCTTTCCCTCTCTTCTCTTCCCCCACTTCCTACCCGCTCTGACTACAAATCCCAGCAACAGCAGGAACAAACAGAATTCTGGACATCCCTGCAAAGCTCGGTGCAAAAACCGCGGACATGCCACATCTTTGCTCATACGGGTTCATACAGACCTGTGGTTGTGAGGAATAAATGTTTTACTTCTCTTTTTGTTCTTTCATTTATAACCCCCCTTTTGGCCCTGTCCTATCTTTTATTTTCCCTTGTCCACTCTTCTATCATCGTTCAAGCCCTCTCCCAGAGATCACCTCAGTGATGAAGGTCGTTCAGACTGGAGTAAGCACGCTTCACCAAGGCCAGAGTAATCTATCCACTTCTCTTTGAGTTCGATTGTCCTCTGAGTTCAATTGTCCGGATCTCTTGGATTGCTTCCAAGTAAACTCTGACCTCTACACCAAACAACCCATTAAACTCTCCAGTTCTCAGTATGGAGGGCCCTACAAATCAAATAATGTTTGGTCTATCTCTACAGACGCTGGGTCTAGCAATACTGACGTTGGGTCTAAAAATACAGACATGGGTCTAGCAATACTGAGGCTGGGTCTAACAATTCAGACATGGGTCTAGCAATACTGATGCTGGGTCTAGCAATACTGACGCTGGGTCTAAAAATAGAGACATGGGTCTAGCAATACTGAGGCTGGGTCTAACAATTCAGACATGGGTCTAGCAATACAGACATGAGTCTAGCAATACAAACATGAGTCTAGCAATACTGACGCTGGGTCTAAAAATACAGACATGGGTCTAGCAATACTGAGGCTGGGTCTAGCAATACTGACCCTGGGTCTAAAAATACAGGCATGGGTCTAACAATACTGAGGCTGGGTCTAACAATGCAGGCATGGTTCTAACAATACTGAGGCTGGGTCTAGCAATTCTGACACTGGGTCTAGGAGTACAGACGTTGGGTCTAGGAGTACTGACGTTGGGATTAGGAGTACTAACACTGGGTCTAGGAGTACTGACACACTGATCTCTTCCTCCTGGAGCTGAGACAAACACCAGCACCACTCCACCTCCAGCCCGAATGTCTGTTTGTGTGTTTGCCTGTGATAAGGGAATGTCTTTGTACAAACAGAACAGAGTGTACTGAGTGTTCTGTAAATAAAGGTTTTTATTACTATCACCAGTCTGCAATCTTTTGTGTAAAGGTTACTTATACACACACACACACACACATACACACACACACACACACACACACACACACACACACATTTCTGTTCCTTTTGACCACTTTCACTCTCTTTCTGTCTCCCTCTTTCCATCTTTCTTTCTTTCTCCCCATATCTTTCACACACCCTCTCTCTCTCTCTCTCTCTCTCTCTCTCTCTCTCTCTCTCTCTCTCCCTCTCTCTCTCTCTCTCTCTCTCTCTCTCTCTCTCACCATGCTCATAAACTAATGCACTCATACCAAACTCTACATTCAAAGCAACATACCGGAGGTCACATAACAACCAGCGACGGTGCTGGCTCTGTTTACCCAGTGGCTGATTTTAGACCTCATTGGCTGAAGCGATATTCCACCAGTCTCTCACCCTTCCGCCCACACGGCAGTATAATGCCCTCCCAACACCACGCACCTTCTGAAACGACAGCCAAACAGATTAAGCAGGATATTAAAGGTCTGTGTCGGAAATTATAGATATACAGCAGCTATTTTGAAACAAAGTAACACCGCTGCCCTCGAGCTCACAGAACAACAGCCTGACAGGCGGAATACATCCGGCTCCAGTAAAGCATATCTAGGAAGCGGGAAAAGAAAACTCTAAGCTCAAAACAAGAGGAACGAACCAGAAAAACAATAAAAGATAAAATGACAAACCGCAAAGCAAGGGAAAGCAGGGATGTCTGCAGAGAGGGCAGTGCTCTCTCCAAAGTTCCAAGAACGTCCGTGAGATTTTAGCCGTGGGATACCTGACAGGCATACAAGCAAACTCGGAAGCGAGTGAGCAAAGCATCACGAGAGAAGATGTTCAGCTCCAAGCGCTAAGAGATCTTCAAAACATAAGAGAGAGAGAGAGAGAGAGAGAGAGAGAGAGTGTGTTATAGACAGAGCTGTTGTTAAAAAAAAACATACAACTCCACAAAACTACAAATGCAGGAGGATGAAAGGACGTCAGCTAAAACCTTGTCAAATTGTGTAAAACAGGGAGATTTGAGCCAGACGGCAGTATGCGAGAGTAAACGGACTACGTCTTGCTCGGTCAGAAGCTCCAAGGTCACAGTGGCCACTCCATCACTCCAACACTTTCCTTTTTAGGACACAGTGTAGGCCGGCGGTGTTCTGAAGATTAAACTTACTGCCGTTTTTCACACACACACACACACACACACACAAACACACGAATACCGACCGCCCGCGCAGACACCCAAAGCTGCATTACACACAATAAACAGCTTCATAAGTGTAGCGCATTCTGGCAATAACTCCTGCACTTACCAGCGGGTCATGACCTCGTCATGACTACTTCCATATAAAAGCTTTCTTCTCTTAACACAAAGTAATCACAGCATCTATTCAGCTGCTAATAAGCACAGGTGAACTTTGGCGTTCGGCCCAGGTGAACACGCCTGCACCCACACTGAGGCAGGCATTCACACTTCGGAGGATATGTCCTCTTTTATTTGGGGGGAAAAAAAATAATAAAAAATAATAATTATATATATATATACTAGGAAGCTAGAGATGTGGGAACAACCATGAATCTGGGAATTTTGGGGGGAAAGCTATTATTCATTATATCTAGAATTTTACAGTGAGCGAGAGAGAGAGGGAGATAGAGAGAGAGAGAGAGAGAGAGAGAGAGAGAGAGAGAGAGAGAGAGAGAGAGAGAGAGAGATGCAGAAGCGAATGAGAATGAGAGGTAGCCTATGTGGCTATAGGCTGGAGGTGGTGGTTACAGTAATTGTCTTTACGAGAACTGGAAGGTGTATCCCATGGCAACCCAGTTGCGAGCACTCTCTCTCTCTCTGCTCCTGTGTGCAGTGGTGTCAGAGTGGGTGTCAGACTCACCTTAAAGCAGAATCAGAAGGTAGCTGGTAGGAGCAGAGGCTCTGATATTAAAACACAGAGAAACATGAAGAAGAGAGAGAGAGAGAGAGAGAGAGAGAGAGAGAGAGAGAGAGAGAGAGAGAGAGAGAGAGAGAGAGGATTTGCAGGCAGTGACAGTTTGACCTTTTCTGGAGATAAACAAGTTATAAGCGAAGTGCTTGCCAACACACCGCTGAAGGACCGTCGCGTGCTCCCTCGCCGGTGCACAGCGTTGGAGCCATGCTGCGCGCGCCACGTCACGCTGGACGACGCGCGTGTCACGTCCGTCACCAGCTCGCGCCGACCTCCCGATGTGACTCGGGGAGCGACAGTAAAAGCATCATTCTGGACAATAATATGGTGAATCAATCACACGTTTCGGCTACAAATGCTCTTTTCAACGCATCGCGTTATGACACCGCGTGGGCAGTCGAATCTCATTGGTCATTTGAACTTTCAGAAGTTCCAGACTTTCTCTGCTTTTGCACCGAAAGAAAAAACATAGATTTTAACTTCATATTGCAGAGCATGCCAATGCTTTCACACCTTTCCAGTGCGCATGGAAACCTTCACACACACCCTCTCATATTTTCTTTCTAGAAGTGGCAAGAAATTAAGCGGCCGTCTTCTAGAATCCCTAACCTTCGCTCTGGATTAAATGGACTGCATCCTCTTAAAAACTGATCGCATTTCTTAAAATACTGTTAAATATACATCTCGAATTATATTTTACCTGCACGCACGCACGCACACACACACACACACACACACACACACACACACACACACACACACACACACACACACACACACACACACACACAAAGACTTTAAAAAACAGATTGTTATGATTTCCTTTTACTAAAAACTTAATCAACGATTCTTGCCAGGATCGTTTTGTCTCCTGATGACTGACAGCTACGGACATGGGAGATAGAGCCGGAGAGGATGTGTTACATAAGAGGTCAGTGCCGGCGCGCATTGTTCGTTACCATAGCGATGCTGCCGGACAGTTGTGTCGTGCTCTTCTTGGTGTTGTTGCTAAACTCGGGAACAATTGCCAATTATATCCTACTTTTTGCAAGAAATAATTGAGACCGATATTTTCCTCATGCATTTGTACGACTGTGTGTGTACTCGGCATGTCAAGGCCACGATAAAAATGATAAATTGCCTTGATTCTGCCGTCTGACGCGTGAACGCGCACTGCTGCGTTATTTGCGCTGCTCTCAGGGCTGAGCGCGTAACCGTGAACTTCTTGTTCCAGTTTTATTTGATAAATATCAGTTAGACATTATCTGCTTCCTACCATAACCGTTCAAAATGACTAGCCTGTCAATCATCTGTCATCTGAATAACTCTTATTGTAATTTTATGAGGCGTTTTTCCTCCCCAGAATGTTAATGAGATCGGCTGCTGGAAAAAAAAAAAAAAGAACAATGTTTGCCGACATTTTTTTTGCAAAATAAAATTCCAAAACACTGCAAGAACGTCCCATGCATCCCAGCTGGGGCAGCCTGGAAAAGACCTGGCGCATGGAACGAAGGGATGAAAACAAGGAGTCAGAGAGAGGGCAAAAACAACCCCCAGAAAAGGGCAGATCCACCGCAGTGTAATGCACCGCTCCATCGAGTGACTGTGGACGGGTTACCTGTGGGCCCTAAACCACGGCAGCGACACCTGGCTCGTGTCTTTCCGCTATAAATGTCACAGTCTGTTTCTGAGCGTTAGTCCCAGAGATCCCAGGGCACACATCGCCCAGCTTCACCAGTCACTCCCTGCCAGTGGCAATGCTGCCACCTACAGGTACGAGTGGGATAGTATTTAAGGAATATTTTTATGGTTGTTATTTCCCTCTTGTTCTAAATGCTCTCGATTGGTTTCTTTGGTTTTGAAGCGAAGCTGCTTATTGTAGCTAACAGATAAGGGACGCTACAATATTCCCAATTATTAGAAACATGCCACGGGCAACGTTGCAGTGTTTTATAACTCAATATGCCTACTGCACCTGTAGCATATGATCTAGTGCCATTTCCCTGTGCTCCGCCTCTGAAAGGCAAAACCTTACTAAACCAAAGCACACTTACAACAAAGCATAAGAGGAAAAAAGATTCCTTCATAAGTATAAGAAAAAAAACACACTGAAATTATTTTTAGGCTACGCAATAATCGACCACATGCTACAGGAGTGGTAGATGGAGACTGGGCTGAAATAATGCTAGAGTATTACTTTAAACTGAGTGGAGGAAAGCAGAATATTGAAAAGACATCACTAAAGGTCACTAACTACACCACCAGACCAAACGTCAGGGGACATGTACTGCAGCTACAGAGATATCGTTTGGGCAGAAGGGTCTGGTCAATACCAGCACTCCTATGCTCGGTTTTCCCTACAGGGGAGAGCTACAGGGAGATTGGCCAGCCACTAATCAATCTGACACCAGGATGGAGACTTTGGTGAGAAATGAGAAGGATCCTGACATAACAACGAGTCTAGAGCAATTCTGGAGTAATAGGATAGAACGTAAAGATCTAGAGGTGAGTAGTGATGACCCGCCAGATGCTGGCAATGTGGATCAGGTGTGGGCCTGGATCAGCAGGAGAGCCGTGAGAACCTCCAGAAGAGCCCATATCAGACAGGAGGAGAGATGTTCTCAAGAACAACATCATCTTTTATCTTCCTTCCAATGAACACCCTGGTGTCTTTCTGTCTTATTCCTAACATTTTTTTCCACTCAAGGCTGGAGACAGGTGAGACACGAATAAGGAGTTATTCCTAACTCAGAGCAGTGTCGCTGTGGGAAACTGATCTGAAGTCAGCCAGACTGTGTCTGTCCCAGTGCATAAGTGCATTGCTAAGCACAGATAACCCTTCACTGATGAAGAATACATTTAAAGAAGCATATTGTACATCTGATCTGTTTGATGGTTTAATGAACAAGAATACTATCATCACCAGAATTAAAGAGATGCTTGCTTCATCAAGAACTGTTGAACACTGTATCACTGATATTGTGTCTAACATCAAGGGCCCGGTGAGTGACTGGACTGAGAGACTGTGCTGCATTCAGCATGGACACGAACAGTCTGCCTCGTCTGACAGTTGTAGCCAGGTTTTGTGATTCTGTTGAAGTACGAGAGGAACTGTGTTGTTTTAAACCCATCTACGGCAACACAACAGCTGTTGTGAATACCTTCGTTGAGGTTTTTGAAAGCATTGCCATTGAAATTCAAAGAATCTTTGCAGTCAAAACGGATGGTGTTCCTGCACTGGTGTGAAAGCAAAAACGACTCACCAGAATAACCGAAGACAAAATTGAGCACCCTGTTCTTAAATCCCACTGCACTGTACACCAGCAAATTCCCTCTGCAATGATGTCAAATTGTGATCTTTACACTGTGATGGCAATGTTGCCCTGCCTTGACTCTCAGGCGATTCCAAACACTGCTTGAAGAAATGCGCATACAAAGACATCCCTCTTCACTCCAGTGGCAGATGGCTGAGTGCTGGAAAAGTACCTGAGAGTTTTGTGAACTGCAGTGATGCAATCAAAAAGCCTTTCTTGTCGAGAAAGACCAGCACTACCCAAAGCTGGATGATGTCAAGTGGCTCGAGAGGTGTATGTTTTTGACAGACATTACATCACACTTGAAAAAACTCAATATCTGCATGCGGTGAGCTGTACAAACGGTCATGGCACTATTTGAGATGGGGACGTCATTCACATCCAAACTTAAAAGTTTATGTGGATGATACAGAAAAGGAGGCAGTTTGCTATTTCAAGCACTCGGTCAGCACAGCTAACATTTCCATGTACACAAGAGAACTTGTGTCAGAATTTCCCAGAAGATTACAAGATATTTAAAGATATGGACAAATTATATCTTTCATATACATCCAGACAAGCTTAATGGGAAAGACATGGACTTGCCAGTTTCCAGATGGATGAACTTTGAAAGCATTTTGAAATGCAACTGCTTGACCTCCGAGCTCATTTCTGTGTACAGGGACGTTTTGTGAGCTGTACACGTCACTTGAAACCTCCAAACGAAATGCAGTTTCTTCTAAAGTGTTGGACATCACATCCAGAGAAACGTGGCTGTCTGAAGAAGATTGCCTTGGCAGTGCTGTCTTTGGGTCAGCATGTCTGCAGAAGCAGACTTTCTCACGCATGAACATCAACTTCAGCCCCTGGATGCAGGCTACTGCAGATCGCTCGTATGCACGGTAGATGGGTCACCTTTGCAAAGAAAGTCAGGGACCTATATGCTAATGTATGTCAATAACTATGTTAAAGTAAGTTAATGACTGTATACTGAGTATTACATACTGAGTATTTCATCGTTGAATTTTTTGTTGTTTAAACTGTACAATAAAGTTGCAGACACCTGCACTATACTACTAAAAAAATAAACTTAAGGATGGTAAGACAAACCGTTTCCCAAGAAAGTACAGCGCAGAAACTACAGCCCAGATAATCAGAACGTTTCCCCTGAACACGCTGAAGTGCATATACACAAAGGAATTTCCTCGTGCAATCATAAGGACTAATGTGGAAAAACAAATGTTCCATGCCTCATTACAGGCATTGGACCATTCAGGGCTTACGTTCTGTTCATATTTATTTTTGTTTGTAGGAAACAGCTCATTCCTTCTCTGAAGCTTTTTTTCTCTTTCTAGTCGAGTCTCTCTCTCTCTCTCTCTCTCTCTCTCTCTCTCTCTGCTAAACTCTTGCTAATAAGATCACACGCTGCTCTTTCGCAGTAATTGGAGTGGCCCTCTATATACTTCTTCCTTCCAGCAGTACCACACACTGGAGTGAGTCTAACAAACAAGTCTTCGTAATGCAAACAACAAGACAAAATCATTTATTTTTAAAATGTTTACTTAAAAAAACATTTAAATCAAATTGTCAAGTGCAAACTAAAATAAAACTTGCTTCCAACAAAAACTGACTGTGTAAATTAAAACAGTTATATCCAATCAGAATTAATATCAAGCTGTGACATCACATTTGATAGTTGAGCCCCAAAAATTGCAAACCTAAAGATGACAAATTTAGATTTGCATTTAGATTATTACAAATGAAATATAAGGAACTATAAACGTATAAATTAAATATGATTAAATTGCCTTTATCAGTTTTAAATGGTTTTTAACTAACCATAAACCATCCATAAGTTTGTAATTGTCTCTCAGAGTAATGCCATTTAAGTCACCGGGCCAGATTCATAAAACATGATGTTAACTGCTGATGTTAACAATGACATGCAAAATGTGTGACGTGTTATTTAATTTCTATGCAGTCACTGTGACGGCAAATAGCACACAGGCGTATGGAAAGCGGTTTTAACATATGATTGGTTTCGTCTGACTATCCATAATGAAATTTTGTAGACAAACGACTTTTGACTAATAAGATTTCAAATTTGACTGTTAAAAATAACAATTAAGGATATCTGCATTTACAATCTTGCTAGTAAGAACAGCAATTTACTATATCTACAGTTACATTTTGATGAGTCAAAATGAATCATTATGTCTAGTCATTATGTCTAGTTGTGAATTACTTACAGATATCTTTAATGCAAATCTGTTCAGATCAATAAACATTAAAACCGCTTTCCATAAAGGTGTCAACTATCCACTGTAGTAATTTTACCTGTGCCCTGGGAGAAAGCCAATCACAATCGACATGCAAATAAGGCTATACATATTAAAAACCCGTGACAAGCGACAATTAGCTAATTCCCGTTATCAGATAAGTAGTACGTTGAAACCTGCATCTTTAACTTTCACCAAGACATAAACTGCATGATTCAGTACTTCTTAATCATGACAGAGCAGAATTGTGTCTCTCCTCAGTCTATAGTTTCGTCATCTGTAACGTCTAAATTTACATTTTTTATCGCAAAACTGTGGCAGTCATACTGGCGCAGTTGCAAAGTTTGACATTGTGCTTGCTCTGATCAAAGATGTGCTTTTTAATTTTTTTATTATTATTATTATTATTTATTTTTTTTACATATTTTGGTCAGTTAGCTATATGGATGTGTGTGTGTGTGTGCTTTTGGTGATGAATTGTATGTGCAACCAAACACTGTCAGAGATTATCTCACGTAATCTCCAATCCACATCGGTTTCTTACCGGAAAATGTATCGGTTCAGGTGGCATTTTCCGCGGAGATCTATTATCAGTACTAACATAATATGCAAATCAGGACCAAATACGTGTCTTGTGTCACTATTTGCAATTAACATAATTCTAATGGTATTTTTTTAATATCTTTGTCCAAGATCATTTGACATGCCACAAAAACAAAATACAGTGTTTTATCAGCACAATGAATATTCACTACCGAAATGCCCCATTCTGTCTAGCAAAAAATTGTTCTTTGTGTAAAGTCACTAGAGTCTCTTTTGTGTGTTACAAGCCTTACCTAAGCTATAATTAAGCAAATTATTGCTATTAATGTGTAATAAACATACACAATGGCCATAACATCATATAATTATGCAAACTAAAGCACTAAACCTTAGTTATAATTATGTTAGCCTACACTTATCACACAACAAACTGTTTTTGAGTTTGTCATCAAATGATATGAGGGACATGGACACACACCTAAACACACCCACACACACACACACACTCACTCTCTCTCTCTCTCTCTCTCTCTCTCTCTCTTACACACATACAGTGAGGGGGGGGGGGAGCAGTACTCTTGGGGCCCTATAGGCCTACAGTTCATTAACATACACAACAGCTGTTGCTATGACGACACTGAGAAAACAAGTTTCCATAGGGAAGAAGACAAGGCATGCGTGTACGTGAGAGATGAAGAGACAGAGCGAGAGAAAAACCGTTCATTCCCCTGAGACTTCAAACAGATCGGCTAAAAGCTTTTCATGACTGACTGACCAAGGCCTTTTGTTGAAATGCGTATAAGAGGGGCCTCAGCACATCAAGCTAGTTACACAGTGGTGCACACAAAGGGGTTAGCAGTTAGGGCAGCAATAACACTGTGAGTTAATCCTGTAATTAGGTAAGCAATTATACAGGAGGATTGCACCCAACAATGGTTGTTTGCACTAATGTTAGGTAGTGGCTTTGTTGGAGATAGATTCAGCTAAACTAGCTGACTTGTAATGTGAGATATTTTGTGATGAATTTAACGATAAGGATTAAACTTTTTATTATTATTCTAGCCAGGTGTATCACTTTGTCTAGTGAGGAACAAAAAAATTTTTTTTTGATGCTTAGGACTGTTTAAGACAACAAGCATATTTATTATTATTATTATTATTATTATTATTATTATTATTATTATTGTTGTTGTTGTTGTTATATGGACCAGGTTTAGTAAAAAGTGGGCAAAACCTCTAGAGAACGTCAAAACTGAGCCTGGGCAGCCAGCTCGAATTTGCGGCCAATTCTTCATGACATACCACTATAGTGACATCATCATGACATACCACTATAGTGACATCATCATGACATACCACTATAGTGACATCATCCACAAACAGTGGCTGCACATGGGAACAGTGGAGACATGTTTTCCATCGACAGAGCCAATTACATAACAGAACCCAGTTATCGGGTAGAAACCAACCTCTGATCTTTAATTGTGCTGTGGTTGTCTATGACCCTTCACTGGAAGTAATTGTAACTCTCCACACAACACTGTCTAGTGATGCATTTGGACACATTAACCCTAGTGTTACCTGAGGTTACTGGGTGTTTTGGGTCTCTCATTTATCAGACACCATCTCCCAGGAAACCCAGCTGGGAGTGGTCAGTTCCCAGCTGGTGTCTCAGTAGCATACGTCCACGGATCACTCCTGATTGACAGCCTACAGGCCTGGTCTGCTGCCTCTGTGCTGCCTCCGATGGCCTTCCATCAGACCTTACACAGACACTGTAGACCTTACACAGAAACTGTACGCTTTACACAGAGACTGAAAGCCTCACACAGAAACTGTAGGCCTTACACTGAGAATGAACTTCAGAGGCCACCTCTATGTGCACACACCACCTTCTCCACCTCTGATTGGTACTACAATAATGTAATCCATTATACTACAATAATGTAATTACAATAATATAATGCAGTTTAAGTTTAGTTAGCGGTGCATGCTGTTAAAGAGTGGCAAGTCTTCCACTGTTTACCAATTTATTCCCATCTCATCTCTTCTGTACCTCATGCCACATTCATGCGCAGTGTAGCAGTGTGATGTACATTTACCTGACACTTTTTATCCAAAACAACTAATAACACTATAAACATAACACGAGGATCACAGGAAACTGTTTGCACACAACTTATACTGTGATTTATTGCGTATTACAGTCTCTTTATTATTGATATTTGCTGCTGCACACACACACACACACACACACACACACACACACACACACATATATATATCATATATATGATCCCGCCTATACTTCCTAATGCGCATGCTCTGGCTCAGATTTTTTTATTTACTGTGCAAGTGCATCCAGTATGGTGGCCATCTTGCTGGTTTCAAACACTCAGGATGGGTGTCACCGTACCATCCATTGTATATACATATATAGTCCAAATAAAATCATCTCAGTTTTATATTTGTATAATCTGCATCAGATTATACCACAGGTCAGAGAGAAGGAAAGGCAAGGGGAGAGAGAGAGAGAGAGAGAGAGAGAGAGAGAGAAGATCGTGGAAGAGAGACGTTGTTGTTGTTGTCTGTGCCACTGCTGTTGCTTTTGTTGAGTGTTCAGTTACAAACAGTTCATCTTTGAAGCCTTGTTTTGGCCTGCTTACAATCTTACCAGTAACGCCAACTAGAATTACACTGAACCGAGAAAGGGATAGAGAGACTGAGGGATAGAGAGACTTCATCTCTGTTATTGCAAAGAAAACATTACTTACTGAAAGTTTAATTAAAAAGTAATCATTAGTCACTAATGATTTGCTGTTTATTATTTATTATTATGACAAACAGAAAGAGGAGACTGAAAAAGACTGTTTTGCAGGTTTATTGTACTTACACAGTTACTAAACCATTTCTTTTGTAGTGTGTGTCTGGTACTTGATTCGGTTTTTTTCTGTTCTCAATCTCCTTATTCTGCATTTTATCATTAAAACCTACAAACACCTATATAACTATCCTTCCTGGCTGGGTTTCAGTGACAAAAGACCTTTCTGAACATGGGTACAGCTGAATGGTTGGAGGAAACTGAGAGTTATGTCACTCTGCAAGCCATATCAGATCAGGACAGACTCCCGAATTAGCCTTACTGCCGTTTAACTGAGCCTGGGACTGCCATGAAAACTTCTATGGCTTCCCTGCGTAAGTTATCTACTTTCATCACTGAGATATTGCCATGTTTACAGGTACAGCCCCACCTCCAGCTTCTGGGTATGCTGTGGCTGCACCTAGTTAACCCTAACCCTAGTTTTATGGCAACATAACACAAACTATTATCATTAGCTAGCTATATCTAAGGCTACAAATGTATTTATTTTAGCTGCTTGTCCTTACAATGTAGCACCTTCCACAGCTAAGCACACTTACATCACTAGTTGACACGAAGCAAAGGATTATTCTGCATATTTGTCTCTGCTAAATAATTTAAGTTTGTTGTTTTTTATATTTTCCATTAGCACTATTTAAATGTTTAAATAGTGCATTTCCAGTCATATATCCTGAACTAGCCCAGACATTAATCCATGGGTTTTACCCTAATTCATTGTTGCCTGGGGTACCAACAACGCCTGTTGCCATGGAGTCCCAGCCAGGCAGACACCCCAGCAGTAATTGGTTCTGTAAGGGTGAGGAGGTGTGGCAGGTGATGCAAGGTCATCTCCAGCAGGACATGTGCCATCACAAACATCGTCACTGTTGCAGCGATTACACGTCGCTTGTCTCTTGCTACCTGGTCTTTCCCTTTGGATTTGTTTCTCCGGATTCCATCATTAAAACCTAAAAACTTTCATGATCACCTCTCCCTGGCATTGGGGTTCCCATGGCAACACCTTATATTTTGTTATCTTCCTGGTTCTGTTTCCATGTGCTTCCTTGTTTTGGTGTTGGTTTTCTCTGCTCCTCTTGTTTAATTCTCCACCTGTTAGTGGTTCCACCTGTGTCTGGTTATTCCCTCATTAGTTTGTGTATTTAAGCCCTGTGTTTCGTTATCCATGTTGCCGGTTATTTTGTATGTTCGGTTTTCTTTGGGTGTGGTTTGCGTGTGCCATTGTTCTTGTTTGTTAATATTCGCCCTTCTCTCGTTTGTGTTTAAGTTTTCTAGTCTACCTCCCCAGGGTTTCGTATTGCCTTGTGTTTGTTTTATACCATTTTGGTTTTGTTTGTACTTGTTAATTAATAAGATCCCTCCTCGCATTTACATCCTGCTTCTCGCCTCGTTTCATCGTTACAGAAACACTACCCAAACACTACGTCACTGTCTCTTTCCTGCTTCAGTCTCCGTAACATAGTGCAGGCTCTTTTCTGTAAATCATTAGCAATCTAGTTATATTCATGGACCGATGCTACAGAAACAGTTATTCATAGATTCACTCTGTACTAAAACTTTAGATTAAATGCTGCTGATTGCAGACCACAGCGGCAGTGCCGAGTTTCCACAGGAGCACCAGACACATCAGCTCAGAGCAGCTCTAGACCAAGCCAGCAGAGGGTAGGATTTTATGGAAACCAGTATATCTAAACACCAAATGAAGTGCAGTTGCATACAAATTAATTTGTCTGGCTTTGTATATTAGCTAAGTGAAGAGAACAGTGTACCACTGTTACACAGCTGCTGTTATGGTGTAACTATACCATTAATTATCTCAGTAATATAGGCTACTGAGTAACCATCTGCAACAATACTCTCCTCACATAATGGCAAACAGTATTGATGTGCACAGAGAAAGTACTGAGAGAGTCCTTACACTATTAATGTGTTGTTACAATTGTTAGTATATTAAATTGTAGTTAATTATTTAATCTGTAACAGTGGTGGTGTAATGTTAAGTGTTACTGAAGACAAATCACGGTAGTCATGGTAGACCTGTGTGATGGATGGTGTGGAATAGATCTCCAGGGCTTGACAGCTTGTTTGCATTTCTCTGCTTTTTACAAAGCAGGGATGTGTAGACCAGGAAGGCATGCGTATTTGGAGACGTTCACGTCTTTTAGATGTGGCAGTTATAAAAAGGTTTGTGTGGAAAGGCTGACAGCATTACAATATTTTAGTCTCGTACTAAGAGGGCACCAATACACTCCCTGTCTCACACAAAAATAAAATCTCTTACACTCTCTTTCTTTCTCAAACATACACTTAAACATACACTTATATACAAACTAACACACACACACAGGCTCTCTCTCTCTGAATGTTATTGTCAGTATGAACTAGTGCTCATCTGTGAATGTAAATTTTAATATCACAGGTTTGTATATGATATATAAATATTTGACCACATCAAAATTTCACAAATGCCTGCAACAGTGATGGATTAAACTTTCAGAGCAGTTATTGTTAGCTTTTATATTCTTTTTGATATTCAAAAGAATAACTTTGCTCTATGCATGCATTGCAGTGACTGTGGGACAATATTGTATGCTGTGTTCACAGTCACTCACAGAAGAGTGTCTTTCAGCAGAGTAAAGTACACACAAACACACTGGCTATGATATGCTCCTACAGTAACACACTCTTGCCATAACACACACATACACAAGAACCTGCAGCAGATAGACAGACAAACACCCTCAGGACAGACACGCAAACACACACACACACACTCCTGATGTTCTTTGGCTGGCCTGCAACCCTCTCTGGAGACCACACCAAATGCCAAGCGGTGTGTTACCATGACAACAGAACAAAAGGCACCTGGAACCACAGCCTAACATCCACTATAAACTTGGCTTATTTACCATTTGACTGACACATAGACGTAATCACCTACCTGGATCAATATGTGGTCATGGCACCTTTACTGGGTCAAGTACATAAGGATTTATTTCAGTCCACTTCGCTTATCTAGATTTTTTTGTCCTTTCTTCCTTGCAGAATTACTCTGTTAAAGAGCAATTTTTAAATCTTGGCAGATTGAAGTGTAGGCTTTAACTTGGCCACCCTAATCCATTGGGGTTCTTGCTTTTGAACCACTCCTGTGTAACTTTGGCAGTACGCTTACCGTCATTGTCTTGTTAGAGGGTGAAGCTCTATTCTAGTCTGAGGTATTGTCACTCTTGGCCCTTCCCTGGCATTGCGGTACCCACAGCAGTGCCTTGTCTCCCGCTGTTCTTAATTTCTTCTTCTTATGTTTTGTATTTAATTCCTGGTTTTCCTGTACTACGTTGCTGGTCATTGTACATAGCCTCTGTTCATATAGCCTGTGTTCTGTACCTGTTCGTATTGCTCTCTGACTCTGGACTGTTCGACCAAACCTGATCATGGATTTGTCCTTAATAATTCTCGCTCCACTCAGGGATTGCCTCTGCCTACTCATCGTGTCACAGGTATCTTGCAGATTGGTACAGGTATCTTGCAGACTGGTACAGCTGTTCTTCAAGGAATGCCCTATATTCACCTCCATCTGTTTTGCCTTCAACTCTGACTGTGGGGGTGGTATTCTCAGGGTGATGAGCAGTGTTTGGATGGTACCATACTTCATTGTGGGGGTGATGTTCTAAGGGTGATCAGTGTTTGGATTGTATCATTCTTCACAGTGGGGTTGGTGTACCCAGGGTGATGGGCAGTGTATTGGATTGTATCATATATAGCATTTCACAACAAGGCCAAAAAGTTCAGTTTTGATCTTTTTTTTTCCAAACGTTTGCAGAGTATCAAACATGTCATTTGGGAAACTACAAAAGTGATTTCAAAAGGCTTTTTTCAAAGTAAGGCTTTTTCCTTGACACTCTAGACTAGCTTTGTGGAGTCTCCAGGTGATGGTTGTCCTGTGTATTGATTTTTACATCTCAGCGGGGGTTGTTCAAGTTGTATTCAGTCATAATTGTGAGTTACTTTGGATCAAAGCTTCAGCTAAATGCTAAAAATGTAAATGGTACTGACACTGTGGGAGGGGTTTACAGGAGGTGACCAATGAACATTCAGAATGAAGAGCTTTTTTGTGAGCAGTGCCTACCTAAAGAAATGTCACCATAACTGAATACAGTTTGAAGAAAACTGATTTCCTGATTTTAGTGTTTTGCCTTGTAATTTGCATCACTGTTGAACTTAATGAATGCTTTGATTTTGATGTTTGGTTTTCAGTTACTCTGCAGATTTAAGCCAATAAAATAACAGATATGTGAAAGACAAACTTGCTATATGTCCTTGAACACTTCTCTGTTATGCATAACAAAATCCTCACACCACAGTAGAAGTTGGCCAGAATTTCACCCCATTCTCTCAGAGAAGCCCCACCCATGCCTCATAGCCCCTCCCCCAACACCTCAGCTCCTCTTCCTCCCCATCAGCCCATCCCTCCTCTACACCGGCCCGTCCACCCTCCGCTGCATCCTCCTCCCTCATAGCCCCTCCTCCCCCCTCATAGCCCCTCCTCCCCCCTCATAGCCCCCACCTCTTTCGCAACCAACCCAATCTGGTGGCAGTGGTGAGGATGTACTTTTAGTCCTCTCTCCAAGAGCATCTAGCCATGATGACAACTGAATTAGGCGAAGCGCCGCTAATTAAAGTCTAATATATTTCTTTCTCTCTCTCTATCCTTCCATCCCTCTCTTTCTCAGGCTGATGACACAGTGCCTCCTGTCTTAGCATGTGTTCCACTGCTAATGAACATTTGCTCAGTATAATCAACTTCACACCAAACCTGTAATGCTTTTAATAAAGCAGTTAATTGGTCATTTCTTTTATGGCAGAAAATGTCTTAATTTGGTAGATTCAAAATTCATTTAGATTAAATGAGGGACAATGAAAGCATAAAGGAAAACTGCAGATGTGACCAGAACTGCACAAGGGCTATGTTCAGCATTCAGGTATTACATGTTCGGTATTCGGACATTACACATTCAGCATCCAGGCATTACACATTCAGCATTCGGGCATTACACATTCAGTGGTGTGGTGGTAGAGTTCAGGTCTCCCATCCTAGGTTTTTTGAGCAGAGACTGAGTCAAATTCAGGTACCATACTTCATTGTGGGGGTGATGTTCTAAGGGTGATAAGTGTTTGGATTGTACCATTCTTCACAGTGGGGATGTTGTTCCTGGGATGATGAGCAGTGATTAAATTATCTGTGGGGTTGGTGTACCCAGGGTGATGGGCAGTGTTTGGATTGTACCATATATAGCACTTTACAACAAGGCCAAAAAGTTCAGTTTTGATCTTTTAAGATCAAAGAACCTTTTTTCCAAACGTTTGCAGAGTGTCAAACAGAGTATCAAACAGTGGTGTGGTGGTAGAGTTCAGGTCTTCCATCCTAGGTTTTTTGAGCAGAGACTGAGTGGAATTCAGGTAAAACAGATTTAATAATGAAAAGCAGCAATCCAAAGGCATAGTCAAAACACAAGCAGAGGTAATATCCAGCAAACAGGTGATGAGCAAAGAAGAAGCAGGCAAAAGAGTAAATCCAGCAGGCATAAAAAGTATAAACCAGAATAGCAGACAAAGAATACCAATGCTAAGAATCATAAGGCAGGCAGACAAGACTTTGCAATGAAAGACTGGATGAACTGAGTTTATATATTTGAACACATGAGAGATAACTAGATACTGATGTGGTTAATAGTCAGGTGATCTGGATCGAACTAGGGGCTAATCGGTAGTGTAGTCTGTATTGGGCTGTATCTGAGTAGTAGACGTGACTCTTCTGAGTTACATGTCAAAGTTCTATTTTATTGCTCATACAACACACTCTCTGGGCAAAATAGGTAAGGGGTTAATTATGGTCTCTGAACGAATCACTTCATGGATCCGAGAAAGGGCCTCTGCCTTGGTATTCAGAGATCCAGGTCTGAAAGTGATCTGAAAATTAAATTGGTTAAAGAAGAGCGACCATCGGGCTTGATGAGGAGTGAGACGCTTGGCATGTTTAATGTATTCTAGGTTCTTGTGATCTGTCCAGACAACAAATGGGTGTTTAGCCCCCTCTCACTAATGTCTCCATTCTTCCAAGGCTATCTTAACAACTAGAGGTTCCCTGTTCATAGTTTCTTTCAGCAGGAGATGGTTTATTTGAATAGTAGGCAGTAGGATGAGGTCTTTAGGGGCTTATCAACAAGTTGTGATAGAATGGCTCCAACTTCTGTATTTGAGACGTCTACCTCAACCACGAAGGGTTCCTCTGGATCTGGGTGTTCAGTAACATTGGAGCCTCAGTGAAAGCTTTCTTTAAAGCCTGAAAAGCCTGCTCAGCACTTGGGTTCCATTGCAGCATTTTAGGATTTCCCTTTAACAGGGAGGTGAGGGGGCAACAATAGTACTGAAGTTTCATATAACACACCGGTAGAAGTTGGAAAAACCCAAGACCTGTTGAAGGTTTTTAGGAGTCTGGGTATCTGGCCAGTTCATGATTGCTTCCTTCTTATCTTCCATGGTAACCCTGCTATCACTGATGTATCCCAATAAAGAGGTCTTCTGGAGGTGGAAGGCAAATTTCTCTCTTTTAACATGCAGATTGTTTTTAACAATCTCTTTAAAAACTCTCTTACATGAACAACATGCTCAGGGAGTGTGGGGGAGTAAACCAAAATGTAATTTATATAAGCCACTACGAACCTTGCTATCATGTCCCTTAGTACATCATTTATGAAGGCCTGGAAAACAGAAGGGTCATTAGCAAGGCCAAAAAGCATAACCTGATACTTTTAGTGTCCAGAGTTAGTAACAAAGGCCATCTTCCATTCATCCCCTTCCTTTATTCAGACAAGGTTACAGCTGCTCCTCAAATCCAGGGAGCTCACTTTGAATACAGGGGACAGTATAATGGTGTTGACCTATGATCCAGTCAGTCAATGCTGGAAAGATACTGAGACAGTTTCCTTGGAGTATTTCCATCTCTATTACCAGTTTTTGTTTTTGAGGAAATGAGAAAGACCAACTGCTCACCGCCTTGGTGTGCTAGGTGTCCACGACGTGCCTCTTGTGTGTGCCCAGTCCGCTTCTATGGGGGCACATAGTCATATTACCCCCATTTCACCCATTATTCTATTTCGGTTTCTTCCTGTTGCTGTGTGTTCATGATCAAGAGATGATGTCTCACATGATGTCCCTCATCTTGATGCTACAGTATGTTCATTTAGAACTACAGTATTTATTTAATGTAGAACTACAATGCACAAGTTATCAGTGGAAATAATAGAGATAGCTACAGAGTAAATAAACAATATTTTTTATAAGTCTATGAATCTGTGAAGTAAACCAGGAAGATGCAGTCTTTAAGCCTTTGCCTGCCTCCAATAATGCCAGTCAGGAAGCTAACAGCAGTAAAGCTGTTGGGGCACCATTATGAGTTCTTTCCTGGCGTGAGGCTACACTGCAGTAGCACTGTATACCACACGGGTGAACCACACTGGGGTAAGAGACAGTGGGGAAAACCACACTAGGGTAAACCATACTGTTTTAAACCAAGCTGTGGTAAACCACATTGGGATAAACCATACTAGGGTAAGAACACTGGGGTAAACCCTACTGGGGTAACAGACATTAGGGGAATTCACATTGTGGTAAATCATACTGGGTAAACCATACTGGGGTAAGACACACTGGAGTAAACCATACCGGAGTAAATTATACTGGGGTAAAATATACTGGGGTTAGCCACACTGGGTTGTATTGTGAGAAGGGTGTTGAGAGAGCGTTACTATCAGAGAGTTACTTTTAGATTCAGTCTAACAGTGGGACATTTTGCAGAGCTCACAATGACTAAAGTGTCTGACATAGAAGTAAAGTGAATCGATTACTTATGTCAGTTGTTTGCTTAAGTTCTACAGTGCAACATTCCATAAATAAAATTTCAAAAACCTTGGGATTTTCTTTTGGTACTTTGACTTCTCCCTACAATTTCGTTTCAGTGCTTAGGAGAAAAGTGTAAGCAACACACTGCTGCTGTTTCAGTCTTCAGTTTCTGATTAAAATATAGTTGACAATCAGGTTCTATTTACTTTATTTGCCTTCTAAAAGTAAATCAGAAGTTTAAAACACAGAGAGGGCATGACCAGACTGCTGTTTGTGTCTCTGATTGGATGATGAGTGGTACAGACTGACTCGATTGTCTTCAAATTATATCCTAGCATGTCTTCCTCTAGTCTTCAGAGGGGAAAAGGAAGGACCAGGAGAACCAATGACAGAAATGTGTGAAAGCCGTCTGCATATTAAATGACCATATGTAGAACACTGTAACATACACAGGTGGAATATGCATCAAATACTATATGTGAAATGGTGGAACTCCTAAAAAAAGACAACTGATTTTGTTCTTTTGTTAAAGAAGTAATCCAAAGAAATCACTTGCATAATACACAAAATACTTTGTCTGTCACTGATATGGGTATTTGTGTTGCTATTTTCATGTTATGGGGTTTCAAGTGCATAATGTAGTTGTGCAGTACACCATGTTCTGAGAAATAAGTTTGTCGTGAGGTTGAACATGTATAATGTAACCTAACACACTAAATGATCAAGGGACACTTCCAGTCCTCCCATGGAACTGATAGGATTTGGGGGTTGTGACCCGTCATTGTACTACAGTCGTCATAGCGACACTAAGTCTGTTTGGAACCCTACTGCATTAGCTGGAGCACTTGGAGCTGTTGTGTCTGTGCTCCTGGACCTCTCCGCCCACTTCCTGGATCTCCTCACACGTGATCTTCTGCCACCTCATGTTTTACAGATTAATCACTGGCCACAAAAACTTAAAAGTAGGAGGCTTTGAAAAACTGAGATTCTTTATGAGATGCTTTAATGGGCAGTTTCACATGGCAATAAAGTTCAATATTGGAGAGATTAAAAGAGGAGAAAGATTTTTCAGCCTTGAATGATTTGAGGCTTAGATGAGAAATCTACACTATTCTAGTCAGGTACACATACATTGTAAATTGTGACTGACAACAAGGTCATATAGTTCTCATTAAAAAAGAAATGACTGATTGTACAGAAAATCATTTTCTATAAAAATGACCAAAATATGACCACCAATTAACAAGAGTATTTGATTTGACAGCCTCAGAGGGGAAATGCACAGTAGTATTTAGTGCTTTAGTTTTGGATGGCTGCTGGAGTCTGGATCAAGACTTTCATTTCCTGTAGATGTCCCATAACACTGTTATACTCTTCCTGCCACACGGCGTCTGAGAGAGACGATGGATCAATCTCCAGGAACGCATAGGCATCCTTGGATTGTATTTTGAATATTTCAGCAGCTTTACCACAGGAACAACCAAACATTGACCAAATCTGTAAAAGAGATACAAAAACCATTTGGACAACTGTTCTGACTTACATAATGAACAATAGATTCCACACTATACTTATCAAGCATTTCTCTAATGTGCAGTGTTTTTGAATTTTAAAAAATGTCATTGTATATTGTAATTTGACTTTACTGTAACTGTTTCAAATATCAGTTACCTCTGAAGGCTTTTGGATTGAATTCACAAATTCTTCTTTACGTTCAGGTTCATCAACAAGATCTTCATTAACAAATGTCTTTTTCTGCACGACACCCAACATACTGTGCACCTTTTGCCAGAAGTTTTTGATCTGAATCACAATGTTCTGGATTTTAGTCAGATATTGCTGGACCTCGTTCAGGTGGACAGGGCTGGGTATAGAGCCTGGTACACACAAATAGAAACAGACTGCTTATTTAAACCAACAATGAGTACAGGACAGGAAAATTGTGCAGTGTTTTGCTATGGAAGTGTTTTCAGAGCTCTGTACTTTTGTATTCTTAAAATAGATTGTTTACAGTCTCATTTACTAATGTACATGTGTGGAGATGAACTGGTCCAGTAACACTACACACAGAAACCATGAGTTTATTTAAAAAACTGTTAACAGACAGACAAGCATACATAAGCAAAAACAGTCATCCAGCAGACATCACCAATAATCACTCACCCTTGTCGATTTTTACTTTGGCCAGTTTCATCTGTAAGTCAATCTGCTGGACCTCAATGCTCCACTCTTGGTTCATCAGAGCTGTCTTTTGAGAGGTGAGCTGATTCAGCCGGTTTTCAAGAGCTTTGATTTTTGCAGCAGCAGCGGGGGATGTTGCGGCATCGTAAATGGACTTGACGATTGGCCCAATGAACGGCACAATCGCAGCGAAGATTCCGAGGCCTGAGCTTTTGCTTGTCACGTCCCTTACATAACTCTCAAGTTCCAGGTTTTTGGCATCTATCTTCCTTTTGGTGTCTTCAAGCTCGTTCCTAACTCCGGCAAGCTTTTCTTCAAGGGTCTTTATAGCTCCCTCCATTTCCTGAACTTCCTGGGAAAGCTGCTCAGACTTGGCCTCAGTGTTTGCCTTTTCAGTGATGATGTCACTGGTAGTTGTAGCCACGTCTCCGTTGTGTTGAACATAGCTAAATATTAAAAGTGTGAAAATAGTCAACATTCATTTACTTTGTGTGTCTGTAGGTTGAGAAGATTCCAGCTATTTGTTATCAGTCTATGTCATTGTGTCACTAAAGCTGCACTAGGTAACATTTGTTTGTTAAAATTGAAAGAAGTCACATTACTAAGCCAAGAGGAAAAACCTTCTGCTAAAATATAGTGTCTTTCTGCAAGCCACCCTATAAAGCATGAAATATTCAATCAGATTCAGAACTGTTGGGGCGGATTTGGCAAGAGTTTTCTGAACCACATCAGATGTTTTTATGAATTAACGAATCACACGCACAGGATCAAAAACAAGGTCCAGCTCGATTGGCTGGTTCCCTGACTAATGTTACAGGGGGCGTGGCTCACAGTTCTGATATACCTGTGCATGTGTACAGTGCTGAAAGTCAGTGAATTGAAGGATAGAGATACTGCCTCATATGGAGACATCAGAACGGCAACCCCAGTCATCCTCTGCAGCATTACCCGCATGTGACTCCTACACATTGTGTTGACTTTTCAGGGGTGGCAACAGCCTGCAGGGGTTCAGGAATGTTGGTCTATTTTTGATTGCTGAACAGGTACATTATGTTGGTGGTTTGCTAGCTAGCTAGCAAGCAAACAAGCAATTTATTATTGATTTGGAATTTAATGTTATCTTGTGTATTGTACAAGGTAAATGTTAAGCTGTTTTAGCTATGTAGCCAATGTTAGCTGGCAAATTCGTTAATATTATTATATAATCACTTTGCTGACAGTGTCTTTTTTGTTTCAGAGTTTGTCCTCTTATGTCTGAACAAGGAAAGCCTTTAATCTCTCAGACTATTTCCTGTGCTACCATCTCTCTCATTTCATGTATGCAACGATAACTTTAAATGAAACTTGGCTAACATTTCACCTGTGCTACCAGGCTGTCGCGTACCTGCTAGATGATTACAAGAGTAAGTTAGATAATGCACTTACATCCTGACAGAGCATTAAACAGACCAGTGTTGGTTTGTTTTTTTCAATAGCATGTATCAGCATTGGAAACAGTGATGAAACCAGGCTCTGACTGGTGCCCATACACTGGTGGAAGGAATAACATAAGATATGCAGAATGTAATTTAACATTTACCTCCCCCCTTATATGACCTTTGCTGCTGCTGTTCCTCCATGTGATGGACTTATTGGCTACAACCCAGTTACTGAGCTCATTAAGGATTCAGAGACATTTATGGTGATGTGATTACAAACATCTCACCTCCTGCTTTTCAAATTGGTTCTGTCATACTTGAGCAGGTCTGATTACTGAAGATCATCATGGTTTCTGTTCTGGAGCGTCAGTTACTGAGGCAGTAGAGTAGCAGCTTGTATTATATCTCTCTTGTAAAACATTTTAACTTGAGGTGGACTGTGAATCACTGAGGTGCATAGTTTATTAAAGTGGTGAAATAATTTGATTATACTGATTGGTTAAACCTTTTTCCTTAATGTACTCTGACAATGTGTGACCTTGTAGCTGTAGTAATTTTAACTCTTTGTCTAGATTGATCATATAAGAATAAATACACAGCAGATCACATCAATCTCCTAATAACATGAAGAATTTACATGGAACCATCAACCCCATCTGCCTCACCTAATGAGGTGGGGATTATCACTCCACCTGTTATGATAATCAGCCCCAAGAGGAAGGAGTTTATAGACTTTTGACCAAGGCAGAGGGTCTGTCTCATCTTACACCACTCTTTCTCCTGATTTGTAAAAGCAGACTTCCAGCTAACAGAGAACATGCTCTGATTACATGCTCTTCAAATATAGAAACAGATGCTATTATGTTACAAAACCTCTACTACTGAACATCTGTCAAATTTGTGATCTTCATTTATTTTGTTTTTCTTCCATTGATAACACTTTTAAAATAAACTGTCAGTTTAAGGATTTTTATTTCAATCTGTAATTACATTTTTTTTCCTAAATGAGAAGGCCATAATTTTATTTAATGTGTCATTATGGCAATGAGAAAGTCCTTTTGAAATAATTAAAATTTGTTCTATGGAGCAAAAGAGATTGTACAAAATAAATCGATTGTACAAAATGGACAGGTTGATTCCAGAGTTCTGACTCTATTTTGTTATTCTGAAAATGTAACGCTCTACTAATAAGAATGCTTTCAATTTGTAATATTTCTCTTCTAAGGCTAATGTTAATTACGGTGGCATGTAGTTTTGAATATCGCTTTATATTTATTTGCAAAAGAATTTATCAACACATTTTCTAATAAGAAAACCTAAAACTTTCAGTTTGATATGTTTTTGCTATGTCTGATATTTTAAGGTGAAGTGTTGCTGTAAGTTGACTAGAATATCCATTCTGTTCTTCAAATCTGTTATTATAACTTTGGATTCCAGTGTTTTACACAATACAGTCATTAATTGTTATTAATTCATTATAAATTATTTTCTTCCTTACAGACAGAAACGACCACCAGAGATCTCACCCTACACTTACACCATATCTTCAGCAGAAGAGCTTCAGAGGATCCAAAGAGAAGTTGTGTTTCCACAGCACGCTTCCTGAGGAGCCTCTCCAAGTTTGGAAACTTAGCCAGACACAGGTAAGAGATGTGGTACAGCAGGGATATCTGCTTAGAAGTTGGGAGGAGCTCCTCTGTGAATCCTGGACTCCATACGGAGTTGGTTGGCACAAGTTCTGTGAATCGGTTAAAACATATTTGAATGAACCATGTGGTCAACCACCCATGCTGGTATAATGTCTAAAACTTCTCATGTCCTAAAGAATTGGAAAAAGTACAATCAATCACTCTGAAAAAAATAATAAATTAAAACTTGCCTTTGCTGTTAGCCATTGTATGTAAGACCAGGTAAGACTTGTAAACTGTGTTATCCTATAATTCAGTAAAAGAGATTAGAATGACATCATCAAACAGAACAACTGGACTATGTTTTGGTTCGTGAACCTAAAATAAAAAATGTGCAAATACTAAGAAGGGAACCTTACCTGTAACTCTTTGTACGTCTTGCTGGTTGAGTGTGTTGAGGTCTCACTGGAGAACCTTTATACCACGCACACCCCGCCTCTTACACAGAAAGAAATTGCTGTCAAAGGTCTGAGGAAATCCAAGACAAGGTGATGAAAGATAAAGAAAAAGGAAGTTTCCCTATAAAACTCTACTTTCTCCAAACTTCTGTACATTTGCATTACATTTCTGTACTTGGAAAAGGCACATCTTTGTCTGAATAGTTAATTGGAATGTTGATAATGCTCATATTGAATGACTGATTGCATAATCAATGTTGTTGGGTAGGTGTCATTCCTATCTGAAGACATAAAGCCAAGGTAGAACTTTTTGCCTTAAATGAAAAGCATTTTTTTATTTTAATAATGTGTAATATTGTGTTATTTGCCTTTAGGTTAATATAGGAAATACACCAGAAATTTAATCCCCCCTCCCCATAAAGTCCTGTGCATTATTTAAACAAAACCTTTTGCAGGCTTGCCACAATGACCTACTTCAGATATCATATTGTTACAAAAGTGAGGAGGTCCAGTCTAACTAGAAAATAGAGGCGACACCTTCTGCACCTCGTTTGTCAACAGGTTCGCTGGAAGACATGCTGAGGGATGCATTTCTTACATTTTTTCTATCAAGTCCTATAGATAATTCAAATATGAAGTTGTGCTGGACTGCCACAAACCGCCTATTTCAGATTTGTCACGTTATATATTTATTTGTTTATTTGCTTCGTTCTTAATAAATTTAATCCATTTAGTATATATAATACAATCATCCACTTTGCACCATTGTAGATTCTATGACATTACTGACTTTCCACATTCAGCTGAAAATGGTCAATTGTGAAGTTTATAAATGTGTATCCCACAAACTCCTGAAGGACAAAGCCTTGTGTCTGAAGATGTTTACTATACAAAGACATATACAGGACACTCATTAACACAGGACACAGGTCTTTTTATCTCATGGATATGCGTGGGAGGAATATGATGCAATTTAATTTATGTTTAAGGAGTGTTTGCCATTGCAACTTTTTCACAATCACACAGTTAGATGGGAGTGATAAAATGGAACTGCGAATTTAATGCAATTTGTAAGAGGCGGTGTGTGCATGGTATAAAGGTTCTGCAGTGAGACCTCAACACACTGTACCAACAAGAAGTACAAAGATTTACAGGTAAGGTTCACTTCTTAGTATTTACACATTTTTTATTTTAGGTTCACGAACCAAAACGTAGTCCAGTTTTTCTGTTTGACGTCGTCATTCTAATCTCTTTTACTGAATTATAGGATAACACTGATTACAAGTCTTCCCTGGTCTTACAAAGAATGGCTAACAGCAAAGGGAAGTTTTGATTTATTATCTTTTCAGAGTGATTGATTGTACTTTGTCCAATTCTTTAGGACATGAGAAGGTTTAAACATTATATCAGCATAGGTGGTTGACCACATGTTTCATTCAAATATGTTTTAACCAATTAACAGAACTTGTGCCAACCAACTCCGTATGGAGTCCAGGATTCACAGAGGAGCTTCTACCAACTTCTAAGCAGATATCCCTGCTGTACCACATCTCCTACCTGTGTCTGGCTAAGTTTCCAAAAATGGAGAGGCTCCTCAAGAAGCGTGCTGTGGAAACCCAACTTCTCTTTGGATCCTCTGAAGCTCTTCTGCTGAAGGTATGGTGTCAGTGTAGGGTGAGATCTCTGGTCGTTTCTGTCTGTCAGGAAGAAAATAATTTATAATGAATTAATAACAATCAATGACCGTATTGTGTAAAACACTGGAATCCAAAGTTATAATGATAGATTGGATATTCTAGTGAATTTACAGCAACACTTCACCTTAAAATATCAGACATAGCAAAAAAAAAATCAAACTGATAGTTTAAAGTTTTCTAGAAAATGTGTTGATAAATTATTTTGCAAATTATAAAACTACATGCCACCATAATTAACATTAGCCTTATAAGAGAAATATAACCAATTGAAAGCATTCTTATTAGTAGAACGCTACATTTTCGGAATAACAAAATAGAGTCAGAACTCTGGAATCAACATGTCCTGGTACTGAATCAGTGTCCTCTAAAACACTAAAGAAAAATGTAATGAAATATCCAATAGATTTAAATAGCTGATTAACTAAATATATAAAATGAGCAAACCATATATTAAAAATACAAAATGATTTATTTTGTACAATCTCTTTTGTTCCATAGAACAAATGTGATCATTTCAAAAGGATTTTCTGATTGGCATAATGACACATTAAGTAAAATTATGGCCTTCTCATTTGGGGAAAAAAAAAATGTAATTCTAGATTAAAATCCAAATCCTTAAATTGACGAACAGTTTATTTTAAAAGTGTTATCAATGGAAGAAAAACAAAGTAAATGAAGAACAAAATTTTGACAGATGTAACATAATAGCATCTGGTTTTGTAACATAATAGCATCTGTTTCTATATTTGAAGAGCATGTAATCAGAGCATGTTCTCTGTTAGCTGGAAGTCTGCTTTTACAATTCAGGAGAAAGAGTGGTGTAAGATGAGACAGACCCTCTGCCTTGGTCAAAAGTCTATAAACTCCTTCCTCTTGGGGCTGATTATCATAACAGGTGGGGTGATAATCCCCACCTCATTAGGTGAGGCGGGTGGGGTTGATGGTTCCGTGTAAATTCTTCATGTTATTAGGAGATTGATGTGATCTGCTGTGTATTTATTCTTATATGATCAATCTAGACAAAGAGTTAAAATTACTACAGTTACAAGGTCACACAGTGTTAGAGTACATTAAGGAAAAAGGTTTAACCAATCAGTATGATCAAATTATTTCACCACTTTAATAAACTATGCACCTCAGTGCTTCACAGTCCATATCAAGTTAAAATGTTTTACAAGAGAGACATAATAAAAGCTGCTACTCTACTGCCTCAGTAACTGACGCTCCAGAACAGAAACTGTGATGATCTTCAGTAATCAGACCTGCTCAAGTACCACAGAACCAATTTGAAAGGCAGGAGGCGAGATGTTTGTAATCACATCACCATAAATGTCTCTGAATCCTTAATGAGCTCAGTAACTGGGTTGTAGCCAATATGTCCATCACATGGAGGAACAGCAGCAGCAAAGGTCATATAAGGTGGGAGGTAAATGCTAAATTACATTCTGCATATCTTATGTTATTCCTTCCACCACAGTGTATGGGCACCAGTCATACCCTGGTTTCATCACTGTTTCCAATGCTGATACATGCTATTGAAAAAAACAAACCAACACTGGCGGTAAGGTACCTGGAAAAAGCAAGAACCTGGATTGGTGAACTTATTGCAGATGTGGACAAGATGGTGCAAAGGTAACAACATGTATTTTTTGCAGCCTAGATCACCATGATGTATAGAAATGGTGTGAAGCAGTGCTGTTCTGTTAGTAGAGAAATGCATGTCAGATTAATAGTTTGAAAGTTAAATAATTATTAGCTTTTAGAGTTCTTCAATTTCAGTTTTATTCTGGTGTCTGTGACGCCTGTGCTGATGTGAAGATTGATATGTAGTACTTTAAAGCTGCACTATGTAGATTTTTAGAATTGGCGACCACTCTGGTGGAAGTATGCAACCGCATGAATCATGAACATTTTGTAAAGTGGGTTGTGCTGCCTTCCATTTCCCCAAGTGAATTTATCTAATGATTGCAAGAGTATTCATGTTAAAGGAGTGTTCACAGAGAATTTGATCAGATCTCTCTGGAATGCTCTGTCAGGATGTAAGTGCATTATCTAACTTACTCTTGTAATCATCCAGCAGGTACGCGACAGCCTGGTAGCACAGGTGAAATGTTAGCCAAGTTTCATTTAAAGTTATCGTTGCATACATGAAATGAGAGAGATGGTAGCACTGGAAATAATCTGAGAGTTTAAAGGCTTTCTTTGTTCAGACATAAGAGGACAAACTCTGAAACAAAAAAGACACTGTCAGCAAAGTGATTATATCATAACATTAGCGAATTTGCCAGCTAACATTGGCTACATAGCTAAAACAGCTTAACATTTACCTTGTACAATACACAAGATAACATTAAATTCCAAATCAATAATAAATTGCTTGTTTGCTTGCTAGCTAGCAAACCACCAACATAATGTACCTGTACAGCAATCAAAAATAAACGAACATTCCTGAACCCCTGCAGGCTGTTGCCACCCCTGAAAAGTCAACACAATGTGTAGGAGTCACATGCGGGTAATGCTGCAGAGGATGACTGGGGTTGCCGTTCTGATGTCTCCATATGAGGCAGTATCTCTATCCTTCAATTCACTGACTTTCAGCACTGTACACATGCACAGGTATATCAGAACTGTGAGCCACGCCCCCTGTAACATTACTCAGGGAAACGGCCAATCGAGCTGGACCTTGTTTTTGATCCTGTGCGTGTGATTCGTTAATTCATAAAGACATCTGATGTGGTTCAGAAAACTCTTGCCAAATCTGATCCAACAGTTCTGAATCTGAATGAATATTTCATGCTTTATAGGGTGACTTGCAGAAAGACACTATATTTTAGCAGAAGGTTTTTCCTCTTGGCTTAGTAATGTGACTTCTTTCAATTTTAACAAACAAATGTTACCTAGTGCAGCTTTAATGACACAGTGACATAGACTGATAACAAATAGCTGGAATCTTCTCAACCTACAGACACACAAAGTAAATGAATGTTGACTATTTTCACACTTTTAATATTTAGCTATGTTCAACACAACGGAGACGTGGCCACAACTACCAGTGACATCATCACTGAAAAGGCAAACACTGAGGCCAAGTCTGAGCAGCTTTCCAAGGAAGTTCAGGAAATGGAGGGAGCTATAAAGACCCTTGAAGAAAAGCTTGCCGGAGTTAGGAACGAGCTTGAAGACACCAAAAGGAAGATAGATGCCAAAAACCTGGAACTTGAGAGTTATGTAAGGGACGTGACAAGCAAAAGCTCAGGCCTCGGAATCTTCGCTGCGATTGTGCCGTTCATTGGGCCAATCGTCAAGTCCATTTACGATGCCGCAACATCCCCCGCTGCTGCTGCAAAAATCAAAGCTCTTGAAAACCAGCTGAATCAGCTCACCTCTCAAAAGACGGCTCTGATGAACCAACAGTGGAGCATTGAGGTCCAGCAGATTGACTTACAGATGAAACTGGCCAAAGTAAAAATCGACAAGGGTGAGTGATGATTGGGTGATGTCTGCTGGATGACTGTTTTTGGTTATGTATGCTTGTCTGTCTGTTAACAGTTTTTTGAATAAGCTCATGGGTTCTGTGTGTAGTGTTACTGGACCAGTTCATCTCCACACATGTACATTAGTAAATGAGACTGTAAACAATCTATTTTTAAGAATACAAAAGTACACAGAGCTCTGAAAACACTTCCATAGCAAAACACTGCACAATTTTCCTGTCCTGTACTCATTGTTGGTTTAAATAAGCAGTCTGTTTCTGTTTGTGTGTACCAGGCTCTATACCCAGCCCTGTCCACCTGAACGAGGTCCAGCGATATCTGACAACTTCTGTTCTTAAAGACTCAAGGTAATCTTTCACTGATATGGGTATTTTGTGTTATTTTCATGTTATGTGGCTTCATGTGACCTGTCGTACTACAGTCGTCATAGCAACACTAGGTCTGTTTACAACACTACTACATTAGTTGGAGCACTTGGAGCTGTTGCGTCTATATGCTCCTGGATCTCCTCCCACATGATCTACTGCCACCTCATGATTTACACAAGCGCTGGCCACAAAGAAGTAGGTGGCTCTGAAAAACAGATTCATTGAGCTGCTGTAATGGCCAGTTTCACATGTCAGTAAAGTTAATTATGGGAGATTAAAAGAGGAGAAAGATTTTTTTTTTCAGCCTTGAATGATTTGAGGCTTAGATGAGAAAGCTACGCTATTTTAATCAGGTACACATACATTGTAAATTGTGTATGACTGACTACAATGTCATATAGTTCTGATTAAAAAAGGAATGACTGATTGTACCTAAATACAGAAAATCAATATTATCTATAAAAATTACCAAAATATAACCACCAATTAACAGGATTTGATTTGACAGCCTCAGAGGGGAAATGCCAAGTAGCATTTAGTATATTAGTGTTGGATGGTTGCTGAAGTCTGGTCCAAAACTTTAATTTTCCTTAGCTGTTCCATAAAACTGTCAGACTCTTTCTGCCACACGGCGTCTGAGGGATGATGGATTGATCTCCCAGAACTTTTCACTGAATTTTGAATATTTTAGCGACTTTATAACAGAAACCACCAAAAGCTGACCAAATCTATAAAAAAGATATAAAAAACATTCAAACCACTGTTTAGACTTATAGAACGAATAAGAGTGGATTTAGAATGGATTCCACACAATTCCTGTCACATATTTGTTACGGAAAGATGGATGTGTGTGTGTGCTCCAGATCCACTGCCAGGATTTCCACCCTGATTGAGACTCCGCCCCTTTCCTTGCCGGCTTTCCCAGCCAACTGTGTTGGCTATTTAAAGGCCCCTCCCAGTAGAGAGAGAGAGAGAGAGAGAGAGAGAGAGAGAGAGAGAGAGAGAGAGAGAGATTGAATGAGTGAGTGAGTGAGTGAGTGAGTGAGTGAGTGAGTGAGAGTGAATGAATGAATGAATGAATGAGTGAGTGAGTGAGTGAGTGAGAGTGAATGAATGAATGAATGAGTGAGTGAGTGTTTCCTCATTTTTGGACTTCGTCTTTGGCTTCGCCCTTCCTGCTTCAGCAGTTGTGTATATATACATATATACATATATTTAGATTGTGTAAATATCGTTTGTTTGGTATTTTGGTGTTGGACACTGGTGGTAGGGAGTGACTGCTATTTTTGTTGGGCGTTTGTTTGGTTTCTGTTTTTGTGTTAGGGAGTTGTGTTGTTATGATTAGTTAGTGTGTAGTTTTATTTAATTAGTCTGGGTTTTGTTTGCTATTTTGGCTTGCATCACTCCTGAAGACAGTTGCACCAGTATGATTGTTTGTTTATGAATGATAAGCTCTGTAAAATACACTGAAAACCCCTTCCATTTGTGCTTCTGTTTGTTTTGCTGCTGCTCACTTTTTCACAACTTCCATTACATTAGCCATTTGTACTTCTTTTTCCTTGTTACGGCCTCACAGCCTCACAAAATGTTTTTGCATTTTATAAGGTCATTAAAGGTCAACTCTTTTTTCTGCTCCTTGGATTTGTTTGCTCATCACCTGTTTGCTGGAGTTGACAACGGTTCACCTGCCCCCATGGCAAAAGTTCCAAACCTAATATTGCCCTTAATGATAAATGGCTAGATAACAACAAGTTAAACATTGGTAGCAATAGCTTTTCTTTTTCCTCAAGTGAAGAAAAGCGGTTTTCCGCGTTATTTAAGGTATGTCACTCGCTTAATAGCCAAAGTTTGATATGAGTTTGAGTTCCCAGTGTTTCAATCAATAAATTACTATGCATAAGTATTTTTTATATGTTCTTCAAAACCAAGAATTCTAAGCCGTTTAGATGACCTAATTTGCTTTTAAGAAACAAAACGACAAACACTTAGGTGAACACTTTAGACAAACCCAATCAACTACATTTAACATTTATCTCTTTGTGTGCTTTTGCCTTTTTACTCTGAGCTCTTTTGTCTGTATCTCTCTCTGAGCAGTTGTTCATCTCATAGTTGTATGTTTTTTATCAAGCTGGTGTTTGCTATTACTTTTTAAAATTTTTATAGGATGGCTTTTTCATAGTTATTTGTCATACAGATTTTTTTCACACAATCATTTAAGTTTGCATAAGGTCTCACTTTCATTTTTGTTACTCCTTTTAATTGTTTTTATAACGTTAACAATCTATTCTCATTCACCAACACTCAGTCTGCACTTTCTATGATCCCGAGACCCAACCACTACAAAACTCTCTGAACAAAAGTCTGAAATTTTCAACTATGCAGACCTTTTAAAAGGCATCATCTTACCTTCAAAACGTGCGCTTCTGTCAATTTCAGCCATCACACACAGAACAATGCAGTTTTTAGGTCATTTGTCAGTTTGTGCTGATAACAGTGTGGGTCCACAGACAAAGTTCCCGTAGTACGGGCCACCGATAAATGTCGTTCCTAAATCCCCAGTCAGCTAGTTTTAAAATTAAACATTCAAATAGAAAATGATGATGCAGACTTCAGAATTAATAGAAGAGAACTGCTGGTCAATCCTTTATTGCAGGTTAACGTTAACAAGAATTACCGAGTCACCATCCGGAGTCATTCTGGTTGAAAAGATCAGTGGAGTCCTAGATGAGACAGGAGACCTCATCACAGAGACAGTGAAAGCCGTCTGGACAGTGCGTGGTGCTCTGTGTTCTCAGCTGTGCAGCGCTACAGAAGATTCAGAATATTCAAACAACGCGTGCATGTTTGAGGGACCTGCTAATCTAACCTAGTGTCTGGCTCATACTGGGACTTCTTCACAGCTGTATGCTTTCACTGCACATGGACATCAGCATTACACTAGTGGCTGTTAGAGACACAGTCTCTTTGTCTGAATATCCTTTACCTTTGTCTTTTAGTTTGGTCTTTGCTCTATCTGATGGAAGTACACCTACCTCTCTCTCATTCACACACATCTTTCACACACTCTCTTTGTGTGTTGTGTTCTGTGTCTGTGTGTGTCTGTCTGTGTGTGTGTGTGTCTCTCTCTCTCTCTCTCGCTCTCTCTCTCTCTCTCTCTCTCTCTCTCCCCCCCCCCCAGCTCTTCTCCACTCCTCCTTCTTTTTCCACTCTATATCCCTGTAGAGTTTAGAAAAGGACCTCACGTCTGTTTTTGAGTAAAGCCTGTTTCTCTGGTCTGGGGAATCCCTGCAGTTCTGCTGCTGCTCCACCAGAGAGCGAACTTGCAGCAGTCTCAGAGGTGCTCGCGCTGAGCGCTAACTTCACCTAGCTTCACATGCTCTCTCTCTCGTGCATATTATATAGACCTGTGGAACACTTTACCTTGTTTGTGAGTTACTTTGAGTAAGTATTACAACACATCAGTCAAATCATGTTTTTCACTTCCTGCACTTAACTATTAAATCAAATTTATTTATATAGCACTTTTTACAACAGATGTCACAAAGCAGCTTTACAAATGTCCAAGTCCAAACCCCCAGTCAGCAAACCAAGGGTGACAGTGACAATTAAAAACTCCCTAGAGCAGGAGGAAGAAACCTTGAGAGGAATCAAGATTCAAAGGGGGAGGAACCAAACACACTAAATCTATCCTCCTCTGACTGCTATCTGTTAATAAACTCTTAGAAAGCTTAGATCAGCCCTGGATGGCCTACCAAACATTAAAACACCAAAATAGGCTTCATAGTATTTCATACCCAAAAGTAACTTACATTGAAGTAGGTATAATGTAATAAGTGCAATAAGTGTCACTCATTTGTGGGGCGATCCAGATCCAGAACTTCCCATTCTCAGGAATGCAGGCTGCTCTCACGTCTCAGATCCAGAACTCTGCGTGGGTGTGTGAGTGGTGCAGGGGTGCTTCCTCTCCACTGGTCTGTGTCTGGACCTCTGCGTGGGTGTGTGAGTGGTGCAGGGGTGCTTCCTCTCCACTGGTCTGTGTCTGGACCTCTGCGTGGGTGTGTGAGTGGTGCAGGGGTGCTTCCTCTCCACTGGTCTGTGTCTGGACCTCTGTGTGGGTGTGTGAGTGGCACAGGGGTGCTTCCTCTCCACTGGTCTGTGTCTGGGCCTCTGTGTGGGTGTGTGAGTGAGGCAGGGGTGTGTGAGTGGTGCAGGGGTGCTTCCTCTCCACTGGTCTGGGTTGAGGTCTGTGTCTGGGCCTCTGTGTGGGTGTGTGAGTGGCACAGGGGTGCTTCCCTCTCCACTGGTCTGTGTCTGGGCCTCTGTGTGGGTGTGTGAGTGGCACAGGGGTGCTTCCCTCTCCACTGGTCTGTGTCTGGGCCTCTGCGTGGGTGTGTGAGTGGTGCAGGGGTGCTTGCTCTTCACTGGTCTGTGTGTGGACCTGCAGAACAGCTGGTGTGCTGCCTCACGTGGGTTTTGAAGTACAGACATCTCCACCTCCACTAAGACAAAAATGGATATGGACACACAATTTCTTTACATTACCCCTCTCTCTCTCTCTCTCTCTCTCTCTCTCTCTCTCTCTCTCTCTCTCTCTCTCTCTCTCTCTCTCTCTCTCAGTAGAACATAGTTAAAGACTATTGAAGCAGACCGAGATCTTTAATTTGTGGACACTCAAACCTACAATATGACATGTGCTGACTATTAAACAGCTTGTATTCAGTTTTAATCACTTGGGTGACATTTAGCCAAGGCTGTGCTAGCCATTACTAAAACCATTTTCCTCCCATAGTAGTTTGGTAAAAGTACAGACTTACTACTACTCTTACTACTACTATACACACACACACACACACACACACATACACACGTACACACACACGTTAAAATAAGTGTTGATGTGTTGCGTTTGGTACCTTCCTGGAGGTTCCATCTCAGGTGAGCAATCACCAGCAGAAAAAGAAGAGTCACAGGTAGAAAAACTCCACCACAGAGGAACCAGGCCGGTACGTGTTTCAGGAGCACAGCCAGCGATGACAAGGCTCATCCCACAGCTGAAATGCTCTCTCTCACTCTGTGTGTGTGTGTTGTGAACTTTGGGCTCCATGTGAGTAACCTGTGATGACCTGCATAGATTTAGTGTTTGGTTAACCTCACTCAGCCCTTTGCCCTACAAGACTGCACTAACATGGCAGTAACAGCTTGGCCAAATTGCAATAAAATTTGTTCTGTCAGTTCATTAGAGTACTCCCTGAATTAATCAGCCTTTAGTTTATATGTACCCACATTTATTTAGTGTATAGAGATTTAGTGGGACAGTCAGTTTATCCCGAATCTCGAATTCCACACATTATTTTAACACCCTATATATCAACAATTATATCTAAGGAAGGCAACTACAATAGTAAAACATATTGTACATATGAATGGACATTCGGTCTCTCAGAATATCCAGTGAAATCATATAATGTATTCCACCATTGCACATATGGTATTTGATGCATATTCCATCTGTGATTGCTACACTGTTCTACATTTGGTCATTTAATACATGGAGGGCTTTTACTCTTTTCTGTCATTGTGTCTCCTGGTTCTTCCTTTCATGCATCTGGCTTGTGTCTTAACTCCACCCTCTGAGGACTAGAGAGAGACATGCAAGGATATAATTTGAGGACAATCGTGTCAGTCTGTACCACTCATCAGCCCATCAGAGAAACAAACGGCAGTCTGATCATGTCCTCTTTGTGTTTTAAGTAAATAGAATCGGAAACTGAAGACTGAAACAGCAGCAGTGTGTTTGCTTACACCTTTCTCCTAAGCACTGAAAGGAAATTGTAGGGAGAAGTCAAAGTACAAAAAGAAATCCCAAGGTTGTTGGAATTTTGTTTATGAAATACTGACTGTAATACGGTTGTCAGCCTGTTTGGTGCAGCTGTTGGGTAGGGCAGCCTGACAAAGTGATCACACTGTGTGTGTTTTCATGGCTTTACATTGGTTACTACAATATCTCCTGGGTCAAAGGTCAAACATACTGCTGGGCATTGGAAAATATAGATGTTTCTTTTTGTTTCATTTTAGAGGGTTTTATTATTTTTAATTTAAACTTAAACAGTGTGTTGATCAAGTTAGTCAAAGAGTCCTTTAATTCAACTTGCCTCAAGTTTCTGTGTTCACATACTTAATTGTTAGATGATAAAACATGACAAGACACCTTTGTGATATAAGACGTATTCAGTGACAATGAGAACTGACCAAAAAACTATATATATAAGCGAAACTGTAAGAGTTATTTAGATTGAGTAAAAACAACAGTGGGTAATGGTAGCCCAGCGGTTATGGTACTTGACTTGTAATCAGAAGGTTGCTGGTTCAAGCTCCACCACTGTTGGGCTCCTGAGCAAGACTCTTAACCCTCAATTGCTCAAGTTGTATTTAGTCATAATTGTAAGTTGCTTTGGATAAAATAGTCAGATAAATGTAAACAGTCAAAGAATAAAATTTAGGACGTAACTAATAGAGTAATAAACTGATTCCAATGAAATAATTTTCACATTTAATATTATGCAGTGTTCAAGGTCAAAGAATTGGGGTTTTTTATGGTATTAACATGGATGTAAGAAAATGTGTTTGTTTCTCTGTTAGGAAGCCCATGAGTCAAACATTCGATCTCTTGAAGTTTAGAGAACATCCCTGCCCACTGTGGAAGATCTTTGTGATCTGTTGTTTTTAAACAAGCAAGCGGTTTACTTTGGGTTTATCACCTGCACCAGGTATCGCTCTGCTATTATATTTGTAGTGTGGTGTCCTTCATTTCGGAAATGTTTCTAATTCTATTTCACATAGGACTTATGTGAAATACAAACACAGAACAAAAAACTAATCTAAACACTATGAAAGGGCCACATTCCATCCCTTACTAGGTTACCTGTCCTGTCGTACTTTACATCTATTAGCACTTCTGTTTTCTGCATCTTATCCACCATCACAAGGCCTGCTTGTTTCGCCACTACTTCCTTACTTAGTCTGGATCAGGTTCAGCAGGAGTTTAGCCTTGTCCTATCTAGCTTTGACAGGTGACTTGCGTCATGAGTTACAGAGTGATGTATGGATTCTACAGAAGGCAGGAAGTCTGGTATAACTAGATAGTAGAATGAGCAAACTCTCACCTGCATCTAGATTGTATCAGGTTCACTGGAAAGACATGTTGTTTCATCAGAGGTGTGCTTTTCTTCCCCAGAAGAGAAATGCATACATCCCTGCTATTCACAGTTAAACTGCCACCTGGACATTAAGGCTAACTAGGCCTATAAGAGGTAGACTAGCCTGACTTCACTGCCCACTATGAATCAAGGAAATATAGTTGCAATGTAGAAATCATAATAGACACTTTGATTTTTAAATGAAGAACATAGTTTATGCACAAAAAGGTGTGACTTCAGCCAAAGGTGTGACTTTTCCCAGCATAGACATTTGGAGGAAGTAGAGTTTTGTTCAAAACATGTCTTTTGTTTTTTCTTGCCTCATCTTGACATTTTGACAGAACCTTGCCAGGAATTTCTTTCCGTGTCAATCCATCATCCCTAAGATGCCGTGTGGCAGAAAGAGTCTGACAGTTTTATGGAACAGCTAAGGAAAATTAAAGTTTTGGACCAGACTTCAGCAACCATCCAACACCAATACACTAAATGCTACTTTGCATTTCCCCTGTGAGGCTGTCAAATCAAATAAACTGTTTTGGTGGTGGACATGATCAGTCAAGACATTAAAGTTTAACTTGGACACATTCTATCAACACAACAAAATTTATGAGGGTTCAAATAAATGAATACTGCTCTCTGATAAATATTGTTCTACCCAACATCAGCCCATAGAGAGAGAGAGAGATGGCAAAGACCCATGATGCCATGCACCAACCCACAGACTGTAATTAAGTTTACATACCATGTTAAATGTATTGTTTTGGTTATGTGGATGTGTTTGGTTTGTTTAGCTTAGCCTGTCTCCACACATCACTGCCGTTTTAGCACTTTAGATTAGTTACCTCCCATGTGAAGTGCTATATTTTAGTCATTTTCCCTCATTATTCTATTTCTGTTTTGCCTGTTGCTGTGTGTTCATGATCAAGAGATGATGTCACACACTATGTCCTTCATCTTGATGCTACGGTATGTTTCTTTTGAACTACGGTATTTATTTAATGTAGAAATACAATGCACCACATGTCAATGAAAATAATAGAGATAGTTACAGAGTAAATAAACTTTTTTTTTTACATGCCTGTGCATCTGTGAAGTAAAGCATGAAGATGCTGTCTTTATTGTGGACTTGATTGTCCTTGATTTACAGCTCTGGAAGAAAATGATCAGTTTTTCTAGTTTTACAATTGATGGATATGTGTTTGACCAGGCTGAGCAGTTTTATTTTATTCTATAAACTACTGGCAACATTTCTTCCAAATTCCAGATAAAAATATTGTATTTTAGAGCGTGTTTTTATGAAAATGACTAAGAATCAAAATAACAAAACAGTTACAGAAATTTCAGACCACAAATAATGCAAAGAAAACAAGCTCATAATCATTTATAAACAACACAGTACTAATATTTCAACTTAGGATGAGTCAACAAATCAATATTTGGTGGAATAACCCTGATTTTTAATCACCGCTTTCATGTGTCTTGGCATGCTTTCCAGCAGTGTTTCACATTGCTGTTGGGTAACTTTATACCACTCATGGCACAGAAATTCAAGGAGCTCAGCTTTGTTTGATGGCTTGTGATCATCATTCTTCCTCTTGATCACATTCCAGAGGTTTTCATTAGGGTTCAGGTCTGGAGATTGGGCTGGCCATGATAGGATCTTGATTTGGTGGTCCCTCATCCACACTTTGATTGGCCTGGCTGTGTGACATGGAGCATTGTCTTGTTGAAAAAAACAACCATTAGAGTTGGGGAACATTGTCAGAGCAGAAGGAAGCAAGTTTTCTTCCTGCACAGTTTTGTAAGTGGCTTGATTCATGCGTCCTTCACAAAGACAAAGCTGCCCGATTCCAGCCTGGCTGAAACACCTCCAGATCATCACCAATCCTGCACCAAATTTCACAGTGGGTGTGAGATACTCTGGCTTGTAGGCCTCTCCAGGTCTCCGTCTAACCATTACACGACCAGGTGTTGGATAAAGCTTAAAATTGCACTCATCGGAGAAGATGACCATACTCCAGTCCTCTACGGTCCAGTCGTAATGGTCTTTTACTAACTTCAGTCAGGTTCTTCTTTGCTTCTCATTGATGAAGGGCTTTTTTCTAGCTTTGCACAACTTCAGCCCTGCCTCCAGAAACCTGTTTCGCACCGTCCTCGCTGTGCAATTCACCCCAGCTGTTGCATGCCATTTTTTGTAGGTCACTTGACATCATTAAGTGACATTTGAATGAGGTGGCGATCATCACAGTCGGTAGATAGTCGAGGCTGCAAGTGCGGGTTAGGAAAGTGTTCTATTCGGCGCGAACAGACACAGGAAAAGAGCAGCGGTGCAGCAGTTAGTGATTCGGGTGTTTTCTTTTTAACGTGACCCGATCCCGGGGCTGGTATGGAGTCGTGTTTGTTTAAGGTGCTGATGTATTTGTTTTATAGGCAACTTGGGAGCAGGTTGCGTCCTGAATGAAAGGAGGGCGGTGGGAAAAGTAAAAACGTTTTGAGCTGGTGAACGCAATTTTGGTAAACATGGAGTATGATGTAATGTGTTTGTTGATTTTGTGCTTACTTTGTCGTGATGTGGGATAATCTGTTGTGTATTTTGTGTGCAGGGGGCTGAGTCACGTTTTTGTTCCCGCTATGAGTTTTTCCTGATTCTGAGTTTTTCAGTAATGTAAGGTTTTATTGGGTGTGGTGTGGAAATATTTATCAGGAATTGTACTGATGAAGTGATTCATGTACGTGTGATGGTGACCACGTTAAAAGTCAGTGAATCCATTTGTGCTTAAACTCAGAACCAGATTTTCCACTCATTGTGTGTTTCAGTGTTATGTGTTTTTAAATTGTATTAAACTTGTCTGACCTGGTACTGGTGGTGTTGCTTTAAAAAAAAAAAAGGTGATACCTGTTGCACATACACAGATGGAATTTGCATAAAATACTGTGTAATGGTGGAACTCTCCCAAAAAGGCAACTTCTGTTCTTAAAGACTCAAGATAATCTTTCACTGATATGGGTATTTTGTGTTATTTTCATGTTATGTGGCTTCATGTGACCTGTCGTACTACAGTCGTCATAGCAACACCAGGTCTGTTTACAACACTACTACATTAGTTGGAGCACTTGGAGCTGTTGTGTCTGTATGCTCCTGGATCTCCTCCCACATGATCTACTGCCACCTCATGATTTACACATTAAGCACTGGCCACAAAGATTTGGAAGTAGGTGGCTTTGAAAAACAGATTCTTTGAGATGCTTTAATGGACAGTTTCACATGGCAGTAAAGTTCATTATGGGAGATTAAAAGAGGAGAAAGATTTTTTTTTTCAGCCTTGAATGATTTGAGGCTTAGATGAGAAAGCTACGCTATTCTAATCAGGTACACATACATTGTAAATTGTGTATGACTGACTACAAGGTCATATAGTTCTGAATAAAAAAGGAATGACTGATTGTACCTAAAAGCAGAAAATCAATATTATCTATAAAAATTACCAAAATATGACCACCACTTAACAGAGTATTTGATTTGACAGCCTCAAAGGGGAAATGCACAGTAGTATTTAATGCTTTAGTTTTGGATGGCTGCTGGAGTCTGGTTCAAGACTTTCATTTCCTGTAGCTGTCCCATCATACTGTTATACTCTTCCTGCCGCACGGCGTCTGAGAGAGACGATGGATCAATCTCCAGGAACGCATAGGCATCCTTGGACTGTATTTTGAATATTTTAGCAGCTTTAACACAGGAACCACCAAAATTTGACCAAATCTGTAAAAGAGATACAAAACCATTTGGACAACTGTTCTGACTTACATAATGAACAATAGATTCCACATTATTCTTATCAGGCATTACTCTAATGTTCAGTGTTTTTGAATTTTAAAAAAATGTCATTGTATATTGTAATTTGACTTTACTGTAACTGTTTCAAATATCAGTTACCTCTGAAGCCTTTTGGATTGAATTCACAAATTCTTCTTTAAGTTCAGGTTCATCAACAAGATCTTCATTAACAAATGTCTTTTTCTGCATGACACCCAAAATACTGTGCACCTTTTCCCAGAAGTTTTTCATCTGAATCAGAATGTTCTGGATTTTAGTCAGATATCGCTGGACCTCGTTCAGGTGGACAGGGCTGGGTATAGAGCCTGGTACACACAAACAGAAACACAGACTGCTTATTTAAACCAACAATGAGTACAGGACAGCAAAATTGTGCAGTGTTTTGCTATGGAAGTGTTTTCAGAGCTCTGTGTCCTTTTGTATTCTTAAAATAGATTCTTTACAGTCTCATTTACTAATGTACATGTGTGGAGATGAACTGGTCCAGTAACACTACACACAGAACCCATGAGCTTATTCAAAAAACTGTTAACAGACAGACAAGCATACATAACCAAAAACAGTCATCCAGCAGACATCACCAATCATCACTCACCATTGTCGATTTTTACTTTGGCCAGTTTCATCTGTAAGTCAATCTGTTGGACCTCAATGTTCCACTGTTGGTTCATCAGAGCCGTCTTTTGAGAGGTGAGCTGATTCAGCTGGTTTTCAAGAGCTTTGATTTTTGCAGCAGCAGCGGGGGATGTTGCGGCATGGTAAATGGACTTGACGATTGGCCCAATGAACGGCACAATCGCAGGGAAGATTCCGAGGCCTGAGCTTTTGCTTGTCACGTCCCTTACATAACTCTCAAGTTCCAGGTTTTTGGCATCTATCTTCCTTTTGGTGTCTTCAAGCTCGTTCCTAACTCTGGCAATCTTTTTTTCAAGGGTCTTTATAGCTCCCTCCACTTCCTGAACTTCCTTGGAAAGCTTCTCAGACTTGGCCTCAGTGTTTGCCTTTTCAGTGATGATGTCACTGGTAGTTGTGGCCACGTGTTTGTTGTGTTTAACATAGCTAAATATAAAAAATGTGAAAATAGTCAACATTCATTTATTTTGTGTGTCTGTAGGTTGAGTAGATTCCAGCTATTTGTTATCAGTCTATGTCACTGTGTCATTAAAGCTGCACTAGGTAACATTTGTTTGTTAAAATTGAAAGAATTCACATTACTAAGCCAAGAGGAAAAACCTTCTGCTAAAATATAGTGTCTTTCTGCGAGTCACACTATAAAGCATGAAATATTCATTCAGATTCAAAACTGTTGGATCAGATTTGGCAAGAGTTTTCTGAACTACATCAGATGTCTTTATGGATTAACGAATCACATGCACAGGATCAAAAACAAGGTCCAGCTCGATTGGCTGTTTCCCTGAGTAATGTTACAGGGGGCGTGGCTCACAGTTCTGAAAGTGCTGAAAGTCAGTGAATTGAAGGATAGAGATACTGCCTCATATGGAGGCATCAGAACGGCAACCCCAGTCATCCTCTGCAGCATTACCCGCATGTGACTCCTACACATTGTGTTGACTTTTCAGGGGTGGCAACAGCCTGCAGGGGTTCAGGAATGTTGGTCTATTTTTGATTGCTGAACAGGTACATTATGTTGGTGGTTTGCTAGCTAGCAAGCAAACAAGCAATTTGTTATTGATTTGGAATTTAATGTTATCTTGTGTATTGTACAAGGTAAATGTTAAGCTGTTTTAGCTATGTAGCCAATGTTAGCTGGCAAATTCGCTAATATTATGATATAATCACTTTGCTGAGAGTGTCTTTTTTGTTTCAGAGTTTGTCCTCTCATGTCTGAACAAGGAAAGCCTTTAATCTCTCAGATTATTTCCCTCCTTTCCCTCCTTTCATGTATGCAACTATAGCTTTAAATTAAACTTGGCTAACATTATGCCTGTGCTACCAGGCTGTAGCGTATCTGCTGGATGATTAGAAGAGTAAGTTAGATAATGCACCTACATCCTGAGAGAGCATTCCAGAGAGATCTGATCAAATTCTCTGTGAAAACTCCTTCAACATGAATGCACTCGCAATCATCAGATAAATTCACTTGGGGAAATGGAAGGCAGCACAACCCACTTTACAAAATGTTCATGATTCATGCGGTTGCATACTTCCACCAGAGTGGTCGCCAATTCTAAAAATCTACATAGTGTAGCTTTAAAGTACAACATATGAATCTTCACATCAGCACAGGCGTCACAGACACCCGAATAAAACTGAAATTGAAGAACTCTAAAAGCTAATAATTATTTAACTTTCAAACTATTAATCTGACATGCATTTCTCTACTAACAGAACAGCACTGCTTCACACCATTTCTATACATCATGGTGATCTAGGCTGCAAAAAATATATGTTGTTACCTTTGCACCATCTTGTCCACATCTGCAATAAGTTCACCAATCCAGGTTCTTGCTTTTTCCAGGTACTTTACCGCCAGTGTTGGTTTGTTTTTTTCAATAGCTTGTATCAGCATTGGAAACAGTGATGAAACCAGGCTATGACTGGTGCCCATACACTGTGGTGGAAGGAATAACATAAGATATGCAGAATGTAATTTAGCTTTTACCTCCCACCTTATATGACCTTTGCTGCTGCTGTTCCTCCATGTGATGGACATATTGGCTACAATCCAGTTACTGAGCTCATTAAGGATTCAGAGACATTTATGGTGATGTGATTACAAACATCTCGCCTCCTGCCTTTCAAATTGGTTCTGTGGTACTTGAGCAGGTCTGATTACAGGTCTGTACTCTGACACTGTGTGACCTTGTAGCTGTAGTACTTTTAACTCTTTGTCTAGATTGATCATATAAGAATAAGTACACAGCAGATCACATCAATCTCCAATTATTAATCTCCATCAATAATCAGCCCCAAGAGGAAGGAGTTTATAGAGTTTTGACCAAGGCAGAGGGTCTGTCTCATCTTACCCAACTCTTTCTCCTGATATGTAAAAGCAGATTTCCAGCTAACAGAGAACATGCTCTGATTACATGCTCTTCAAATATAGAAACAGATGCTATTATGTTACAAAACCTCTAGTACTGAACATCTGTCAAAATTGTGATCTTCATTTACTTTGTTTTTCTTCCATTGATAACACTTTTAAAATAAACTGTTTGTCAGTTTAAGGATTTGGATTTTAATCTGGAATTACATTTTTTTTCCCAAATGAGAAGGCCATAATTTTACTTAATGTGTCATTATGCCAATCAGAAAGTCCTTTTGAAATGATCAAATTTGTTCTATGGAACAAAAGAGATTGTACAAAATAAATCATTTTGTATTTTTAATATATGGTTTCTCATTTTATATATTTAGTTAATCAGCTATTTAAATCTACTGGATATTTCATTACATTTTTCTTTAGTGTTTTAGAGGACACTGATTCAGTACCTGGACAGGTTGATTCCAAAGATCTGACTCAATTTTGTTATCCCGAAAATGTAGCGTTCTACTAATAAGAATGCTTTCAGTTGGTTATATTTCTCTTATAAGGCTAATGTTAATTATGGTGGCATGTAGTTTTGAATATCGCTTTATATTAATTTGCAAAATAATTTATCAACACATTTTCTAGAAAACTTTAAACTATCAGTTTGATTTTTTTTTTTTGCTATGTCTGATATTTTAAGGTGAAGTGTTGCTGTAAATTCACTAGAATATCCAATCTGTCATTATACCTTTGGATTCCAGTGTTTTACACAATACGGTCATTGATTGTTATTAATTCATTATAAATTATTTTCTTCCTGACAGACAGAAACGACCAGAGATCTCACCCTACACTGACACCATACCTTCAGCAGAAGAGCTTCAGAGGATCCAAAGAGAAGTTGGGTTTCCCCAGCACGCTTCCTGAGGAGCCTCTCCAAGTTTGGAAACTTAGCCAGACACAGGTAGGAGATGTGGTACAGCAGGGATATCTGCTTAGAAGCTGGGAGAAGCTCCTCTGTGAATCCTGGACTCCATACGGAGTTGGTTGGCACAAGTTCTGTGATTCAGTTAAAATATATTTGAATGAAACATGTGGTCAAACAACCATGCTGGTATAATGTCTAAAACTTCTCATGTCCTAAAGAAAAAAAAAAAGTAGAATCAATCACTGAAAAAAATAATAACTTAAAGCTTGCCTTTGCTCTTAGCCATTGTATGTAAGACCAGGGAAGACTTGTAATCAGTGTTATCCTATAATTCAGTAAAAGATATTAGAATGACATCATCAAACCGAAAAACTTTTCTACGTTTTGGTTCATGAACCTAAAATAAAAAATGTGCAAATATTAAGAAGTGAAACTTACCTGTAAATCTTCGTACTTCTTGGTGGTACGGTGTGTTGAGGTCTCACTGGAGAACCTTTATACCATGCCCACGCCACCTTTTATACGGAAAGAAATTCCTGTCAAAGTTCTGAGCAAAAACTGTACTACGTTTTGGTTCCTGAATCTAAAGTAAAAAATGTACAAATACTAAGAAGTGAACCTTGTAATCAGGAAATAGACTTGGCAGACGCTAAAAGTCTCTGTTAAAGTCCTTATCAGATAATGTTCTGAAGAAAACCAAGACAAAGCAAAGGCAGCCTGCTTATTGAAGTTTGACTAGTCTCAGATGCACTTGTTACTGTCAAAGTAGCATCAAAAGAAACCATTTTGAAGAGTTTTGCTTGTGTAGTTAGTGTTGGGCTGTCGAGCTGATGCTGGGGTTTCTCATGAGCAGGTCGTCTGAAGCACAAAAACAATTTACGCTGTACATTTTCTCAGGATTCTTTAACAATTCCTCTGGTTTGGTCTTAAACTGGCTCTCTTTGTGCATAAATTCTGCTCTTCATTTAAAAATCAAAGTGTCTATTATGATTTCTACATTGCAACTATATTTCCTTGATTCATAGTGGGCAGTGAAGTCAGGCCAGTCTACCTTTTATAGGCCTAGTTAGCCTTAATGTCCAGGTGGCAGTTTAACTGTGAAGAGAATGTACCTGACTTCACTGACAGTTTAAGACCAAACCAGATGAAGAATGTTATAGCATCCTGATGTACAAACCTAGAAGCCATCTTGTGGGAGAAAATGGACAGCGTAAACTGTTCTTGTGCTTCAGATGACCTGCTCATGAGAAACCAATGCATCAGCTCGACAGCCCAACACTAACTGCACAAGCAAAAATGTTTTCCTTTGCTGTTACGTACCAATGAGACAATATTTCAAAATATGGATGGTGTAAGAGAGGTGTTGGCACAAGCGAGTTCCTGTTTTGTGGAGGGGGATTGCAAAGGCAGGATGTTGAGCAGTTCATGTGCATGTCAAATACTCCGCTGTGGCAAACCATTCTGCCCTGTGTGTGGGTGTTTTTAGCTCCCTTATACCCTGAGTTACAGTGGTCAAGATTGGGCAAAATGAAAGCAGGTCTTTAGGAGAGAGAAAGGAATATAACTGAGCTATTGCCTGTAACTGGAAAAAGCATGACTTCACAACAGTGCTAATTTGCTTATCAAATTTCACTGGACTATCAAAAATAAAGCTAAGATAAAAAGTTAAAGTTACAAAGGCAGTTGTCATCGCATGGTTGTAGTGGAAGATACAAATGTGTATCATGTGCATAAATGTGGTTTGAAGGTGAGATATGACTGTGCATTGTCCCCAAAGAATACAGACACACACAATTTTTTATGTTTTATGGATTTTGGAACTAGCCATACTTTATTGCAAGCATTTACTGTGGAAATGATGGGATTTTCTGCCTATTCAAGTGATTCCACACAGCACCGATGAACACGATATGAGTCACTGAATCCAGCAGCAGCAGAAGCTGAGACACTGGGAGAACCTTGGTGTGAAACTTTCTCAGTCTCTGTGTTTCACCACTGGGAGAACCTTCGTATGAACCTTCCACAGTCTCTGTGTTTCACCACTGGGAGAACCTTGGTATGAACCTTCCACAGTCTCTGTGTTTCATCACTGGGAGAACCTTGGTGTGACCCTTCCACAGTCTCTGTGTTTCACCACTGGGAGAACCTTGGTGTGAACCTTCCACAATCTCTGTGTTTCACCACTGGGCGAACCTTGGTATGAACCTTCCACAGTCTCTGTGTTTCACCATTGGGAGAATCTTGGTATGAACCTTCCTCAGTCTCTCAGTGAGACAGTTAACTAGATAGTAGATTGAGCAAGTTCTCACCTTCTGTATCTAGATTGTTATCAGGTTCACTGGAAAGACATGCTGTTTCAACAGAGGTGTGCTTTTCTTCTCCCAAAGAAAAATGTGCACAATGCTGATATTCACAGTTAAACTGCATTTCCAAATTCTGTGGGTTATTGCACTTCTAACCTGACCTGGCTCTGCATTCTCTAACTTGGATACTGGTCTGAGGAACAGAAACAAAGAATCAATTTTCCTCTTTCCAAGTCTGACCCCTTTGCAGGCAGCACCATGCGCTCTTACTGGTCACCTCTGGAGGATTCGATCCACCATTCAAGTTAGCCAACTCACAAAAACGGTTTATTGTCTTCGTTACCATCATGCATGTATTCCTTCTTTCTCTTCTCCGACAGGTTGGTTGCCTGGCTTTTATATGTTGGTTCTCCCACCGTTTCTCTGAGGTTGAATCCAATAACAACAACTGTGCAAACATTAAAATCTCTCTATCGCAATTATACATTTAAACAGTATTGTAACATTTCAGAAATTTTTCTAATTCTATTTCATATAGGCATTATTTAAAATGCAAACACAGAACAAAAAACTATTCTAAACACTATGAAAGGGCCACATTCCATCCCCTACTAGGTTACCTGTCCTGTAATACTTTACATCTATTAGCACTGCGGTTTTCTGCATCTTATCCACTCTCACAAGACCTGCTTGTTTCGCCACTACTTCCTTATTAGTCTGGATCGGGTTCAGCAGGAGTTTAGCCTTGTCCTATCTAGTTTTGACAGGTGAGTTGCGTCATGAGTTACAGAGTGATGTATGGATTCTACAGATGGGAGGATGTCAGTTATAACTAGGTAGTAGAATGAGCAACCTCTCACCTGCATCTAGATTGTATCAAGTTCACTGGAAAGACATGTTGTTTCATCAGAGGTGTGCTTTTCTTCCCCAGAAGAGAAATGCATACATCCCTGTTATTCACAGTTAACCTGCCACCTGGACATTAAGGTTAACTAGGCCTATAAAAGGTAGACTGGACTGACTTCACTGCCCACTATGAATCAAGGAAATATAGTTGCAATGTAGAAATCATAATAGACACTTTGATTTTTAAATGAAGAGCAGAATTTATGCACAAAGAGAGCCAATTTAAGACCAAACCAGATTAATTGTTAAAGAATCCTGAGAAAATGCACAACGTAAACTGTTCTTGTGCTTCAGATGACCTGCTCATGAGAAACCCCTGCATCAGCTCGACAGCCCAACACTAACTGCACAAGCAAAACTGTTCAAAATGGTTTCTTTTAAAAAAAGACCTGTGTCCTGTGTTAATGAGTGTGCTGTATATGACTTTGCATAGTAAACATCTTCAGACACAAGGCTTTGTCCTTCAGGAGTTTGTGGGATACACAGATATAAACTTCTCAATTCACCATTTTCAGCTGAATGTGGAAAGTCAGTAATGTCATAGAATCTACAATGGTGCAAAGTGGATGATTGTATTATATTTACTAAATGGATTAAAGTTATTAAGAACGAAGCAAATAAACAAATAAATATATAACGTGACAAATCTGAAATAGGCGGTTTGTGGCAGTCCAGCACAACTTCATATTTGAATTATCTATAGGACTTGATAGAAAAAATGTAAGAAATGCATCCCTCAGCATGTCTTCCAGTGAACCTGTTGACAAACGAGGTGCAGAAGGTGTCGCCTCTATTTTCTAGTTAGACTGGTCCTCCTCACTTTTGTAACAATATGATATCTGAAATAGGTCATTGTGGCAAGCCTGCAAAAGGTTTTGTTTAAATAATGCATAGGACTTTATGGGGAGGGGGGATTAAATTTCTGGTGTATTTCCTATATTAACCTAAAGGCAAATAACACAATATTACACATTATTAAAATAAAAAATGCTTTTCGTTTATGGCAAAAAGTTCTACCTTGGCTTTATCTAGAAATCATAATAGACACTTTGATTTTTAAATGAAGAGCAGAATTTATGCACAAAGAGAGCCAGTTTAAGACCAAACCAGATTAATTGTTAAAGAATCCTGAGAAAATGCACAACGTAAACTGTTCTTGTGCTTCAGATGACCTGCTCATGAGAAACCCCTGCATCAGCTCGACAGCCCAACACTAACTGCACAAGCAAAACTGTTCAAAATGGTTTCTTTTAAAAAAAGACCTGTGTCCTGTGTTAATGAGTGTGCTGTATATGACTTTGCATAGTAAACATCTTCAGACACAAGGCTTTGTCCTTCAGGAGTTTGTGGGATACACAGATATAAACTTCTCAATTCACCATTTTCAGCTGAATGTGGAAAGTCAGTAATGTCATAGAATCTACAATGGTGCAAAGTGGATGATTGTATTATATTTACTAAATGGATTAAAGTTATTAAGAACGAAGCAAATAAACAAATAAATATATAACGTGACAAATCTGAAATAGGCGGTTTGTGGCAGTCCAGCACAACTTCATATTTGAATTATCTATAGGACTTGATAGAAAAAATGTAAGAAATGCATCCCTCAGCATGTCTTCCAGCGAACCTGTTGACAAACGAGGTGCAGAAGGTGTCGCCTCTATTTTCTAGTTAGACTGGTCCTCCTCACTTTTGTAACAATATGATATCTGAAATAGGTCATTGTGGCAAGCCTGCAAAAGGTTTTGTTTAAATAATGCATAGGACTTTATGGGGAGGGCGGATTAAATTTCTGGTGTATTTCCTATATTAACCTAAAGGCAAATAACACAATATTACACATTATTAAAATAAAAAATGCTTTTCGTTTATGGCAAAAAGTTCTACCTTGGCTTTATCTAGAAATCATAATAGACACTTTGATTTTTAAATGAAGAGCAGAATTTATGCACAAAGAGAGCCAGTTTAAGACCAAACCAGATTAATTGTTAAAGAATCCTGAGAAAATGCACAACGTAAACTGTTCTTGTGCTTCAGATGACCTGCTCATGAGAAACCCCTGCATCAGCTCCACAGCCCAACACTAACTGCACAAGCAAAACTGTTCAAAATGGTTTCTTTTGATGCCACTGTGACAGTAACAAGTGCATCTGAGACTAATCAAACTTCAAAGACCAGGTGGCCTTTCTTCAGAACTTCTTTCAGAACTTCTGGTTTTCTTCAGATCTTTAACTGATAAGAACTTTAACAGAGACTTTTAGCATCTAAAAGGGCTCTTCTTGCCATCACATTATTACTTTCATGATATCATTTATGATATTCTGTTTTTGTACAAATTGCATTAAATTTGCAGTTCCATTTTATCACTCCCATCTTACTGTGTGATTGTGAAAAAGACACAATGGCAAACACTCCTTAAACGTAAATTAAATTGCATCATATTCCTCCCACGCATATCCATGAGATAAAAAGACCTGTTTCCTGTGTTAATGAGTGTCCTGAATGAGTGAATGAGTGTCCTGTAGATGTCTTTGTATAGTAAACATCTTCAGACACAAGGCTTTGTCCTTCAGGAGTTTGTGGGATACACAGATATAAACTTCACAATTGACCATTTTCAGCTGATTGTGGAAAGTCAGTAATGTCATAGAATCTACAATGGTGCAAAGTGGATGATTGTATTATATTTACTAAATGGATTAAATTTATTAAGAACGAAGCAAATAAACAAATAAATATATAACGTGACAAATCTGAAATAGGCGGTTTGTGGCAGTCCAGCACAACTTCATATTTGAATTATCTATAGGACTTGATAGAAAAAATGTAAGAAATGCATCCCTCAGCATGTCTTCCAGCGAACCTGTTGACAAACGAGGTGCAGAAGGTGTCGCCTCTATTTTCTAGTTAGACTGGTCCTCCTCACTTTTGTAACAATACGATATCTGAAATAGGTAATTGTGGCAAGCCTGCAAAAGGTTTTGTTTAAATAATGCACAGGACTTTATGGGGAGGGGGGATTAAATTTCTGGTGTATTTCCTATATTAACCTAAAGGCAAATAACACAATATTACACATTATTAAAATAAAAAATGCTTTTCATTTATGTCAAAAAGTTCTACCTAGGCTTTATCTAGAAATCATAATAGACACTTTGATTTTTTAATGAAGAGCAGAATTTATGCACAAAGAGAGCCAGTTTAAGAGCAAACCAGATTGATTGTTAAAGAATCCTGAGAAAATACACAACGTAAACTGTTCTTGTGCTTCAGATGACCTGCTCATGAGAAACCCCTGCATCATCTCGACAGCCCAACACTAACTGCACAAGCAAAACTGTTCAAAATGGTTTCTTTTGATGCCACTGTGACAGTAACAAGTGCATCTAAGACTAATCAAACTTCAAAGACCAGGTGGCCTTTCTTCAGAACTTCTTTCAGAACTTCTAGTTTTCTTCAGACCTTTAACTGATAAGAAATTTAACAGAGACTTTTAGCATCTAAAAGGGCTGTTCTTGCCATCACATTATTACTTTCATGATATCATTTATGATATTCTGTTTTTGTACAAATTGCATTAAATTTGCAGTTCAATTTTATCACTCCCATCTTACTGTGTGATTGTGAAAAAGACACAATGGCAAACACTCCTTAAACGTAAATTAAATTGCATCATATTCCTCCCACGCTTATCCATGAGATAAAAAGACCTGTTTCCTGTGTTAATGAGTGTCCTGAATGAGTGAATGAGTGTCCTGTAGATGTCTTTGTATAGTAAACATCTTCAGACACAAGGCTTTGTCCTTCAGGAGTTTGTGGGATACACAGATATAAACTTCACAATTGACCATTTTCAGCTGATTGTGGAAAGTCAGTAATGTCATAGAATCTACAATGGTGCAAAGTGGATGATTGTATTATATTTACTAAATGGATTAAATTTATTAAGAACGAAGCAAATAAACAAATAAATATATAACGTGACAAATCTGAAATAGGCGGTTTGTGGCAGTCCAGCACAACTTCATATTTGAATTATCTATAGGACTTGATAGAAAAAATGTAAGAAATGCATCCCTCAGCATGTCTTCCAGCGAACCTGTTGACAAACGAGGTGCAGAAGGTGTCGCCTCTATTTTCTAGTTAGACTGGTCCTCCTCACTTTTGTAACAATACGATATCTGAAATAGGTAATTGTGGCAAGCCTGCAAAAGGTTTTGTTTAAATAATGCACAGGACTTTATGGGGAGGGGGGATTAAATTTCTGGTGTATTTCCTATATTAACCTAAAGGCAAATAACACAATATTACACATTATTAAAATAAAAAATGCTTTTCATTTATGGCAAAAAGTTCTACCTAGGCTTTATCTAGAAATCATAATAGACACTTTGATTTTTTAATGAAGAGCAGAATTTATGCACAAAGAGAGCCAGTTTAAGAGCAAACCAGATTGATTGTTAAAGAATCCTGAGAAAATACACAACGTAAACTGTTCTTGTGCTTCAGATGACCTGCTCATGAGAAACCCCTGCATCATCTCGACAGCCCAACACTAACTGCACAAGCAAAACTGTTCAAAATGGTTTCTTTTGATGCCACTGTGACAGTAACAAGTGCATCTAAGACTAATCAAACTTCAAAGACCAGGTGGCCTTTCTTCAGAACTTCTTTCAGAACTTCTAGTTTTCTTCAGACCTTTAACTGATAAGAAATTTAACAGAGACTTTTAGCATCTAAAAGGGCTGTTCTTGCCATCACATTATTACTTTCATGATATCATTTATGATATTCTGTTTTTGTACAAATTGCATTAAATTTGCAGTTCAATTTTATCACTCCCATCTTACTGTGTGATTGTGAAAAAGACACAATGGCAAACACTCCTTAAACGTAAATTAAATTGCATCATATTCCTCCCACGCTTATCCATGAGATAAAAAGACCTGTTTCCTGTGTTAATGAGTGTCCTGAATGAGTGAATGAGTGTCCTGTAGATGTCTTTGTATAGTAAACATCTTCAGACACAAGGCTTTGTCCTTCAGGAGTTTGTGGGATACACAGATATAAACTTCACAATTGACCATTTTCAGCTGATTGTGGAAAGTCAGTAATGTCATAGAATCTACAATGGTGCAAAGTGGATGATTGTATTATATTTACTAAATGGATTAAATTTATTAAGAACGAAGCAAATAAACAAATAAATATATAACGTGACAAATCTGAAATAGGCGGTTTGTGGCAGTCCAGCACAACTTCATATTTGAATTATCTATAGGACTTGATAGAAAAAATGTAAGAAATGCATCCCTCAGCATGTCTTCCAGCGAACCTGTTGACAAACGAGGTGCAGAAGGTGTCGCCTCTATTTTCTAGTTAGACTGGTCCTCCTCACTTTTGTAACAATACGATATCTGAAATAGGTAATTGTGGCAAGCCTGCAAAAGGTTTTGTTTAAATAATGCACAGGACTTTATGGGGAGGGGGGATTAAATTTCTGGTGTATTTCCTATATTAACCTAAAGGCAAATAACACAATATTACACATTATTAAAATAAAAAATGCTTTTCATTTATGTCAAAAAGTTCTACCTAGGCTTTATCTAGAAATCATAATAGACACTTTGATTTTTTAATGAAGAGCAGAATTTATGCACAAAGAGAGCCAGTTTAAGAGCAAACCAGATTGATTGTTAAAGAATCCTGAGAAAATACACAACGTAAACTGTTCTTGTGCTTCAGATGACCTGCTCATGAGAAACCCCTGCATCAGCTCCACAGCCCAACACTAACTGCACAAGCAAAACTGTTCAAAATGGTTTCTTTTGATGCCACTGTGACAGTAACAAGTGCATCTGAGACTAATCAAACTTCAAAGACCAGGTGGACTTTCTTCAGAACTTCTTTCAGAACTTCTGGTTTTCTTCAGACCTTTAACTGATAAGAACTTTAACAGAGACTTTTAGCATCTAAAAGGGCTGTTCTTGCCATCACATTATTACTTTCATGATATCATTTATGATATTCTGTTTTTGTACAAATTGCATTAAATTTGCAGTTCCATTTTATCACTCCCATCTTACTGTGTGATTGTGAAAAAGACACAATGGCAAACACTCCTTAAACGTAAATTAAATTGCATCATATTCCTCCCACGCATATCCATGAGATAAAAAGACCTGTTTCCTGTGTTAATGAGTGTCCTGAATGAGTGAATGAGTGTCCTGTAGATGTCTTTGTATAGTAAACATCTTCAGACACAAGGCTTTGTCCTTCAGGAGTTTGTGGGATACACAGATATAAACTTCACAATTGACCATTTTCAGCTGATTGTGGAAAGTCAGTAATGTCATAGAATCTACAATGGTGCAAAGTGGATGATTGTATTATATTTACTAAATGGATTAAATTTATTAAGAACGAAGCAAATAAACAAATAAATATATAACGTGACAAATCTGAAATAGGCGGTTTGTGGCAGTCCAGCACAACTTCATATTTGAATTATCTATAGGACTTGATAGAAAAAATGTAAGAAATGCATCCCTCAGCATGTCTTCCAGCGAACCTGTTGACAAACGAGGTGCAGAAGGTGTCGCCTCTATTTTCTAGTTAGACTGGTCCTCCTCACTTTTGTAACAATACGATATCTGAAATAGGTAATTGTGGCAAGCCTGCAAAAGGTTTTGTTTAAATAATGCACAGGACTTTATGGGGAGGGGGGATTAAATTTCTGGTGTATTTCCTATATTAACCTAAAGGCAAATAACACAATATTACACATTATTAAAATAAAAAATGCTTTTCATTTATGTCAAAAAGTTCTACCTAGGCTTTATCTAGAAATCATAATAGACACTTTGATTTTTTAATGAAGAGCAGAATTTATGCACAAAGAGAGCCAGTTTAAGAGCAAACCAGATTGATTGTTAAAGAATCCTGAGAAAATACACAACGTAAACTGTTCTTGTGCTTCAGATGACCTGCTCATGAGAAACCCCTGCATCAGCTCCACAGCCCAACACTAACTGCACAAGCAAAACTGTTCAAAATGGTTTCTTTTGATGCCACTGTGACAGTAACAAGTGCATCTGAGACTAATCAAACTTCAAAGACCAGGTGGACTTTCTTCAGAACTTCTTTCAGAACTTCTGGTTTTCTTCAGACCTTTAACTGATAAGAACTTTAACAGAGACTTTTAGCATCTAAAAGGGCTGTTCTTGCCATCACATTATTACTTTCATGATATCATTTATGATATTCTGTTTTTGTACAAATTGCATTAAATTTGCAGTTCCATTTTATCACTCCCATCTTACTGTGTGATTGTGAAAAAGACACAATGGCAAACACTCCTTAAACGTAAATTAAATTGCATCATATTCCTCCCACGCATATCCATGAGATAAAAAGACCTGTTTCCTGTGTTAATGAGTGTCCTGAATGAGTGAATGAGTGTCCTGTAGATGTCTTTGTATAGTAAACATCTTCAGACACAAGGCTTTGTCCTTCAGGAGTTTGTGGGATACACAGATATAAACTTCACAATTGACCATTTTCAGCTGATTGTGGAAAGTCAGTAATGTCATAGAATCTACAATGGTGCAAAGTGGATGATTGTATTATATTTACTAAATGGATTAAATTTATTAAGAACGAAGCAAATAAACAAATAAATATATAACGTGACAAATCTGAAATAGGCGGTTTGTGGCAGTCCAGCACAACTTCATATTTGAATTATCTATAGGACTTGATAGAAAAAATGTAAGAAATGCATCCCTCAGCATGTCTTCCAGCAAACCTGTTGACAAACGAGGTGCAGAAGGTGTCGCCTCTATTTTCTAGTTAGACTGGTCCTCCTCACTTTTGTAACAATATGATATCTGAAATAGGTCATTGTGGCAAGCCTGCAAAAGGTTTTGTTTAAATAATACACAGGACTTTATGGGGAGGGGGGATTAAATTTCTGGTGTATTTCCTATATTAACCTAAAGGCAAATAACACAATATTACACATTATTAAAATAAAAAATGCTTTTCGTTTATGGCAAAAAGTTCAACCTAGGCTTTATCTAGAAATCATAATAGACACTTTGATTTTTAAATGAAGAGCAGAATTTATGCACAAAGAGAGCCAGTTTAAGACCAAACCAGATTAATTGTGAAAGAATCCTGAGAAAATGCACAACGTAAACTGTTCTTGTGCTTCAGATGACCTGCTCATGAGAAACCCCTGCATCAGCTCGACAGCCCAACACTAACTGCACAAGCAAAACTGTTCAAAATGGTTTCTTTTGATGCCACTGTGACAGTAACAAGTGCATCTGAGACTAATCAAACTTCAAAGACCAGGTGGCCTTTCTTCAGAACTTCTTTCAGAACTTCTGGTTTTCTTCAGACCTTTAACTGATAAGAACTTTAACAGAGACTTTTAGCATCTAAAAGGGCTGTTCTTGCCATCACATTATTACTTTCATGATATCATTTATGATATTCTGTTTTTGTACAAATTGCATTAAATTTGCAGTTCCATTTTATCACTCCCATCTTACTGTGTGATTGTGAAAAAGACACAATGGCAAACACTCCTTAAACGTAAATTAAATTGCATCATATTCCTCCCACGCATATCCATGAGATAAAAAGACCTGTTTCCTGTGTTAATGAGTGTCCTGAATGAGTGAATGAGTGTCCTGTAGATGTCTTTGTATAGTAAACATCTTCAGACACAAGGCTTTGTCCTTCAGGAGTTTGTGGGATACACAGATATAAACTTCACAATTGACCATTTTCAGCTGATTGTGGAAAGTCAGTAATGTCATAGAATCTACAATGGTGCAAAGTGGATGATTGTATTATATTTACTAAATGGATTAAATTTATTAAGAACGAAGCAAATAAACAAATAAATATATAACGTGACAAATCTGAAATAGGCGGTTTGTGGCAGTCCAGCACAACTTCATATTTGAATTATCTATAGGACTTGATAGAAAAAATGTAAGAAATGCATCCCTCAGCATGTCTTCCAGCGAACCTGTTGACAAACGAGGTGCAGAAGGTGTCACCTCTATTTTATAGTTAGACTGGTCCTCCTCACTTTTGTAACAATATGATATCTGAAATAGGTCATTGTGGCAAGCCTGCAAAAGGTTTTGTTTAAATAATACACAGGACTTTATGGGGAGGGGGGATTAAATTTCTGGTGTATTTCCTATATTAACCTAAAGGCAAATAACACAATATTACACATTATTAAAATAAAAAATGCTTTTCATTTATGGTAAAAAGTTCAACCTAGGCTTTATCTAGAAATCATAATAGACACTTTGATTTTTAAATGAAGAGCAGAATTTATGCACAAAGAGAGCCAGTTTAAGAGCAAACCAGATTGATTGTGAAAGAATCCTGAGAAAATGCACAACGTAAACTGTTCTTGTGCTTCAGATGACCTGCTCATGAGAAACCCCTGCATCATCTCGACAGCCCAACACTAACTGCACAAGCAAAACTGTTCAAAATGGTTTCTTTTGATGCCACTGTGACAGTAACAAGTGCATCTAAGACTAATCAAACTTCAAAGACCAGGTGGCCTTTCTTCAGAACTTCTTTCAGAACTTCCAGTTTTCTTCAGACCTTTAACTGATAAGAAATTTAACAGAGACTTTTAGCATCTAAAAGGGCTGTTCTTGCCATCACATTATTACTTTCATGATATCATTTATGATATTCTGTTTTTGTACAAATTGCATTAAATTTGCAGTTCAATTTTATCACTCCCATCTTACTGTGTGATTGTGAAAAAGACACAATGGCAAACACTCCTTAAACGTAAATTAAATTGCATCATATTCCTCCCACGCTTATCCATGAGATAAAAAGACCTGTTTCCTGTGTTAATGAGTGTCCTGAATGAGTGAATGAGTGTCCTGTAGATGTCTTTGTATAGTAAACATCTTCAGACACAAGGCTTTGTCCTTCAGGAGTTTGTGGGATACACAGATATAAACTTCACAATTGACCATTTTCAGCTGATTGTGGAAAGTCAGTAATGTCATAGAATCTACAATGGTGCAAAGTGGATGATTGTATTATATTTACTAAATGGATTAAATTTATTAAGAACGAAGCAAATAAACAAATAAATATATAACGTGACAAATCTGAAATAGGCGGTTTGTGGCAGTCCAGCACAACTTCATATTTGAATTATCTATAGGACTTGATAGAAAAAATGTAAGAAATGCATCCCTCAGCATGTCTTCCAGCAAACCTGTTGACAAACGAGGTGCAGAAGGTGTCGCCTCTATTTTCTAGTTAGACTGGTCCTCCTCACTTTTGTAACAATATGATATCTGAAATAGGTCATTGTGGCAAGCCTGCAAAAGGTTTTGTTTAAATAATACACAGGACTTTATGGGGAGGGGGGATTAAATTTCTGGTGTATTTCCTATATTAACCTAAAGGCAAATAACACAATATTACACATTATTAAAATAAAAAATGCTTTTCGTTTATGGCAAAAAGTTCAACCTAGGCTTTATCTAGAAATCATAATAGACACTTTGATTTTTAAATGAAGAGCAGAATTTATGCACAAAGAGAGCCAGTTTAAGACCAAACCAGATTGATTGTGAAAGAATCCTGAGAAAATGCACAACGTAAACTGTTCTTGTGCTTCAGATGACCTGCTCATGAGAAACCCCTGCATCATCTCGACAGCCCAACACTAACTGCACAAGCAAAACTGTTCAAAATGGTTTCTTTTGATGCCACTGTGACAGTAACAAGTGCATCTAAGACTAATCAAACTTCAAAGACCAGGTGGCCTTTCTTCAGAACTTCTTTCAGAACTTCCAGTTTTCTTCAGACCTTTAACTGATAAGAAATTTAACAGAGACTTTTAGCATCTAAAAGGGCTGTTCTTGCCATCACATTATTACTTTCATGATATCATTTATGATATTCTGTTTTTGTACAAATTGCATTAAATTTGCAGTTCAATTTTATCACTCCCATCTTACTGTGTGATTGTGAAAAAGACACAATGGCAAACACTCCTTAAACGTAAATTAAATTGCATCATATTCCTCCCACGCTTATCCATGAGATAAAAAGACCTGTTTCCTGTGTTAATGAGTGTCCTGAATGAGTGAATGAGTGTCCTGTAGATGTCTTTGTATAGTAAACATCTTCAGACACAAGGCTTTGTCCTTCAGGAGTTTGTGGGATACACAGATATAAACTTCACAATTGACCATTTTCAGCTGATTGTGGAAAGTCAGTAATGTCATAGAATCTACAATGGTGCAAAGTGGATGATTGTATTATATTTACTAAATGGATTAAATTTATTAAGAACGAAGCAAATAAACAAATAAATATATAACGTGACAAATCTGAAATAGGCGGTTTGTGGCAGTCCAGCACAACTTCATATTTGAATTATCTATAGGACTTGATAGAAAAAATGTAAGAAATGCATCCCTCAGCATGTCTTCCAGCAAACCTGTTGACAAACGAGGTGCAGAAGGTGTCGCCTCTATTTTCTAGTTAGACTGGTCCTCCTCACTTTTGTAACAATATGATATCTGAAATAGGTCATTGTGGCAAGCCTGCAAAAGGTTTTGTTTAAATAATACACAGGACTTTATGGGGAGGGGGGATTAAATTTCTGGTGTATTTCCTATATTAACCTAAAGGCAAATAACACAATATTACACATTATTAAAATAAAAAATGCTTTTCGTTTATGGCAAAAAGTTCAACCTAGGCTTTATCTAGAAATCATAATAGACACTTTGATTTTTAAATGAAGAGCAGAATTTATGCACAAAGAGAGCCAGTTTAAGACCAAACCAGATTAATTGTGAAAGAATCCTGAGAAAATGCACAACGTAAACTGTTCTTGTGCTTCAGATGACCTGCTCATGAGAAACCCCTGCATCAGCTCGACAGCCCAACACTAACTGCACAAGCAAAACTGTTCAAAATGGTTTCTTTTGATGCCACTGTGACAGTAACAAGTGCATCTGAGACTAATCAAACTTCAAAGACCAGGTGGCCTTTCTTCAGAACTTCTTTCAGAACTTCTGGTTTTCTTCAGACCTTTAACTGATAAGAACTTTAACAGAGACTTTTAGCATCTAAAAGGGCTGTTCTTGCCATCACATTATTACTTTCATGATATCATTTATGATATTCTGTTTTTGTACAAATTGCATTAAATTTGCAGTTCCATTTTATCACTCCCATCTTACTGTGTGATTGTGAAAAAGACACAATGGCAAACACTCCTTAAACGTAAATTAAATTGCATCATATTCCTCCCACGCATATCCATGAGATAAAAAGACCTGTTTCCTGTGTTAATGAGTGTCCTGAATGAGTGAATGAGTGTCCTGTAGATGTCTTTGTATAGTAAACATCTTCAGACACAAGGCTTTGTCCTTCAGGAGTTTGTGGGATACACAGATATAAACTTCACAATTGACCATTTTCAGCTGATTGTGGAAAGTCAGTAATGTCATAGAATCTACAATGGTGCAAAGTGGATGATTGTATTATATTTATTAAATGGATTAAAGTTATTAAGAACGAAGCAAATAAACAAATAAATATATAACGTGACAAATCTGAAATAGGCGGTTTGTGGCAGTCCAGCACAACTTCATATTTGAATTATCTATAGGACTTGATAGAAAAAATGTAAGAAATGCATCCCTCAGCATGTCTTCCAGCGAACCTGTTGACAAACGAGGTGCAGAAGGTGTCGCCTCTATTTTCTAGTTAGACTGGTCCTCCTCACTTTTGTAACAATATGATATCTGAACTAGGTCATCGTGGAAAGCCTGCAAAAGGTGTTGTTTAAATAATGCACAGGACTTTATGGGGAAGGGGGAATAAATTTCTGGTATATTTCCTATATTAATCTAAATGCAAATAACACAATATTACACATTATTAAAATAAAAAATGCTTTTCGTTTATGGCAAAAAGTTCTACCTTGGCTTTATCTAGAAATCATAATAGACACTTTGATTTTTAAATGAAGAGCAGAATTTATGCACAAAGAGAGCCAGTTTAAGACCAAACCAGATTAATTGTTAAAGAATCCTGAGAAAATGCACAACGTAAACTGTTCTTGTGCTTCAGATGACCTGCTCATGAGAAACCCCTGCATCATCTCGACAGCCCAACACTAACTGCACAAGCAAAACTGTTCAAAATGGTTTCTTTTGATGCCACTGTGACAGTAACAAGTGCATCTAAGACTAATCAAACTTCAAAGACCAGGTGGCCTTTCTTCAGAACTTCTTTCAGAACTTCTAGTTTTCTTCAGACCTTTAACTGATAAGAAATTTAACAGAGACTTTTAGCATCTAAAAGGGCTGTTCTTGCCATCACATTATTACTTTCATGATATCATTTATGATATTCTGTTTTTGTACAAATTGCATTAAATTTGCAGTTCAATTTTATCACTCCCATCTTACTGTGTGATTGTGAAAAAGACACAATGGCAAACACTCCTTAAACGTAAATTAAATTGCATCATATTCCTCCCACGCTTATCCATGAGATAAAAAGACCTGTTTCCTGTGTTAATGAGTGTCCTGAATGAGTGAATGAGTGTCCTGTAGATGTCTTTGTATAGTAAACATCTTCAGACACAAGGCTTTGTCCTTCAGGAGTTTGTGGGATACACAGATATAAACTTCACAATTGACCATTTTCAGCTGATTGTGGAAAGTCAGTAATGTCATAGAATCTACAATGGTGCAAAGTGGATGATTGTATTATATTTACTAAATGGATTAAATTTATTAAGAACGAAGCAAATAAACAAATAAATATATAACGTGACAAATCTGAAATAGGCGGTTTGTGGCAGTCCAGCACAACTTCATATTTGAATTATCTATAGGACTTGATAGAAAAAATGTAAGAAATGCATCCCTCAGCATGTCTTCCAGCAAACCTGTTGACAAACGAGGTGCAGAAGGTGTCGCCTCTATTTTCTAGTTAGACTGGTCCTCCTCACTTTTGTAACAATATGATATCTGAAATAGGTCATTGTGGCAAGCCTGCAAAAGGTTTTGTTTAAATAATACACAGGACTTTATGGGGAGGGGGGATTAAATTTCTGGTGTATTTCCTATATTAACCTAAAGGCAAATAACACAATATTACACATTATTAAAATAAAAAATGCTTTTCGTTTATGGCAAAAAGTTCAACCTAGGCTTTATCTAGAAATCATAATAGACACTTTGATTTTTAAATGAAGAGCAGAATTTATGCACAAAGAGAGCCAGTTTAAGACCAAACCAGATTAATTGTGAAAGAATCCTGAGAAAATGCACAACGTAAACTGTTCTTGTGCTTCAGATGACCTGCTCATGAGAAACCCCTGCATCAGCTCGACAGCCCAACACTAACTGCACAAGCAAAACTGTTCAAAATGGTTTCTTTTGATGCCACTGTGACAGTAACAAGTGCATCTGAGACTAATCAAACTTCAAAGACCAGGTGGCCTTTCTTCAGAACTTCTTTCAGAACTTCTGGTTTTCTTCAGACCTTTAACTGATAAGAACTTTAACAGAGACTTTTAGCATCTAAAAGGGCTGTTCTTGCCATCACATTATTACTTTCATGATATCATTTATGATATTCTGTTTTTGTACAAATTGCATTAAATTTGCAGTTCCATTTTATCACTCCCATCTTACTGTGTGATTGTGAAAAAGACACAATGGCAAACACTCCTTAAACGTAAATTAAATTGCATCATATTCCTCCCACGCATATCCATGAGATAAAAAGACCTGTTTCCTGTGTTAATGAGTGTCCTGAATGAGTGAATGAGTGTCCTGTAGATGTCTTTGTATAGTAAACATCTTCAGACACAAGGCTTTGTCCTTCAGGAGTTTGTGGGATACACAGATATAAACTTCACAATTGACCATTTTCAGCTGATTGTGGAAAGTCAGTAATGTCATAGAATCTACAATGGTGCAAAGTGGATGATTGTATTATATTTATTAAATGGATTAAAGTTATTAAGAACGAAGCAAATAAACAAATAAATATATAACGTGACAAATCTGAAATAGGCGGTTTGTGGCAGTCCAGCACAACTTCATATTTGAATTATCTATAGGACTTGATAGAAAAAATGTAAGAAATGCATCCCTCAGCATGTCTTCCAGTGAACCTGTTGACAAACGAGGTGCAGAAGGTGTCGCCTCTATTTTCTAGTTAGACTGGTCCTCCTCACTTTTGTAACAATATGATATCTGAACTAGGTCATTGTGGAAAGCCTGCAAAAGGTGTTGTTTAAATAATGCACAGGACTTTATGGGGAAGGGGGATTAAATTTCTGGTATATTTCCTATATTAATCTAAATGCAAATAACACAATATTACACATTATTAAAATAAAAAATGCTTTTCGTTTAGGGCAAAAAGTTCTACCTTGGCTTTATCTAGAAATCATAATAGACACTTTGATTTTTAAATGAAGAGCAGAATTTATGCACAAAGAGAGCCAGTTTAAGACCAAACCAGATTAATTGTTAAAGAATCCTGAGAAAATGCACAACGTAAACTGTTCTTGTGCTTCAGATGACCTGCTCATGAGAAACCCCTGCATCAGCTCCACAGCCCAACACTAACTGCACAAGCAAAACTGTTCAAAATGGTTTCTTTTGATGCCACTGTGACAGTAACAAGTGCATCTGAGACTAATCAAACTTCAAAGACCAGGTGGCCTTTCTTCAGAACTTCTTTCAGAACTTCTGGTTTTCTTCAGATCTTTAACTGATAAGAACTTTAACAGAGACTTTTAGCATCTAAAAGGGCTCTTCTTGCCATCACATTATTACTTTCATGATATCATTTATGATATTCTGTTTTTGTACAAATTGCATTAAATTTGCAGTTCCATTTTATCACTCCCATCTTACTGTGTGATTGTGAAAAAGACACAATGGCAAACACTCCTTAAACGTAAATTAAATTGCATCATATTCCTCCCACGCATATCCATGAGATAAAAAGACCTGTTTCCTGTGTTAATGAGTGTCCTGAATGAGTGAATGAGTGTCCTGTAGATGTCTTTGTATAGTAAACATCTTCAGACACAAGGCTTTGTCCTTCAGGAGTTTGTGGGATACACAGATATAAACTTCACAATTGACCATTTTCAGCTGATTGTGGAAAGTCAGTAATGTCATAGAATCTACAATGGCGCAAAGTGGATGATTGTATTATATTTACTAAATGGATTAAATTTATTGAGAACGAAGCAAATAAACAAATAAATATATAACGTGACAAATCTGAAATAGGCGGTTTGTGGCAGTCCAGCACAACTTCATATTTGAATTATCTATAGGACTTGATAGAAAAAATGTAAGAAATGCATCCCTCAGCATGTCTTCCAGCGAACCTGTTGACACACGAGGTGCAGAAGGTGTCGCTTCTATTTTCTAGTTAGACTGGTCCTCCTCACTTTTGTAACAATATGATATCTGAAATAGGTCATTGTGGCAAGCCTGCAAAAGGTTTTGTTTAAATAATGCACAGGACTTTATGGGGAGGAGGGATTAAATTTCTGGTGTATTTCCTATATTAACCTAAAGGCAAAGGAAACTTCCTTTTTCTTTATCTTTCATCACCTTGTCTTGGGTTTCCTCAGACCTTTGACAGCAATTTCTTTCTGTGTAAGAGGCGGGGTGTGCGTGGTATAAAGGTTCTCCAGTGAGACCTCAACACACTCAACCAGCAAGACGTACAAAGAGTTACAGGTAAGGTTCCCTTCTTAGTATTTGCACATTTTTTATTTTAGGTTCACGAACCAAAACATAGTCCAGTTGTTCTGTTTGATGATATCATTCTAATCTCTTTTACTGAATTATAGGATAACACTGTATACAAGTCTTACCTGGTCTTACATACAATGGCTAACAGCAAAGGCAAGTTTTAATTTATTATTTTTTTCAGAGTGATTGATTGTACTTTTTCCAATTCTTTAGGACATGAGAAGTTTTAGACATTATACCAGCATGGGTGGTTGACCACATGTTTCATTCAAATATGTTTTAACCGATTCACAGAACTTGTGCCAACCAACTCCGTATGGAGTCCAGGATTCACAGAGGAGCTTCTCCCAACTTCTAAGCAGATATCCCTGCTGTACCACATCTCCTACCTGTGTCTGGCTAAGTTTCCAAACTTGGAGAGGCTCCTCAGGAAGCGTGCTGTGGAAACCCAACTTCTCTTTGGATCCTCTGAAGCTCTTCTGCTGAAGGTATGGTGTCAGTGTAGGGTGAGATCTCTGGTCGTTTCTGTATGTCAGGAAGAAAATAATTTATAATGAATTAATAACAATCAATGACTGTATTGTGTAAAACACTGGAATCCAAAGTTATAATGACAGATTGGATATTCTAGTGAACTTACAGCAACACTTCACCTTAAAATATCAGACATAGCAAAAAAAAATATCAAACTGATAGTTTAAAGTTTTCTAGAAAATGTGTTGATAAATTATTTTGCAAATTAAAATAAAGCGATATTCAAAACTACATGCCACCATAATTAACATTAGCCTTAGAAAAGAAAATGGAGTCAGAACTTGGGAATCAAACTGTCCATTTTGTACAATTGATTTATTTTGTACAATCTCTTTTGCTCCATAGAACAAATTTGATTATTTCAAAAGGACTCTCTCATTGCCATAATGACACATTAAATAAAATTATGGTCTTCTCATTTGGGAAAAAAAAAATGTAATTACAGATTGAAATAAAAACTGACAGTTTATTTTAAAAGTGTTATCAATGGAAGAAAAACAAAGTAAATGAAGATCACAATTTTGACACATGTTCAGTAGTAGAGGTTTTGTAACATAATAGCATCTGTTTCTATATTTGAAGAGCATGTAATCAGAGCATGTTCTCTGTTAGCTGGAAGTCTGCTTTTACAATTCAGGAGAAAGAGTGGTGTAAGATGAGACAGACCCTCTGCCTTGGTCAAAAGTCTATAAACTCCTTCCTCTTGGGGCTGATAATCCCCACCTTATTAGGTGAGGCGGATGGGGTTGATGGTTCCGTGTAAATTCTTCATGTTATTAGGAGATTGATGTGATCTGCTGTGTACTTATTCTTATATGATCAATCTAGACAAAGAGTTAAAATTACTACAGCTACAAGGTCACACAGTGTCAGAGTACATTAAGGAAAAAGGTTTAACCAATCAGTATAATCAAATTATTTCACCACTTTAATAAACTATGCACCTCAGTGCTTCACAGTCCACCTCAAGTTAAAATGTTTTACAAGAGAGATATAATACAAGCTGCTACTCTACTGCCTCAGTAACTGATGCTCCAGAACAGAAACTGTGATGATCTTCAGTAATCAGACCTGCTCAAGTACCACAGAACCAATTTGGAATGCAGGAGGTGAGATGTGTGTAATCACATTACCATAAATGTCTCTGAATCCTTAATGAGCTCAGTAACTGGGTTGTAGCCAATATGTCCATCACATGGAGGAACAGCAGCAGCAAAGGTCATATAAGGTGGGAGGTAAATGTTAAATTACATTCTGCATATCTTATGTTATTCCTTCCACCACAGTGTATGGGCACCAGTCATACCCTGGTTTCATCACTGTTTCCAATGCTGATACATGCTATTGAAAAAAACAAACCAACACTGGCGGTAAAGTACCTGGATAAAGCAAGAACCTGGATTGGTGAACTTATTACAGATGTGGACAAGATGGTGCAAAGGTAACAACATGTATTTTTTGCAGCCTAGATCACCATGATGTATAGAAATGGTGTCAAGCAGTGCTGTTCTGTTAGTAGAGAAATGCATGTCAGATTAATAGTTTGAAAGTTAAATAATTATTAGCTTTTAGAGTTCTTCAATTTCAGTTTTATTCTGGTGTCTGTGACGCCTGTGCTGATGTGAAGATTGATATGTTGTACTTTAAAGCTACACTATGTAGATTTTTAGAATTGGCGACCACTCTGGTGGAAGTATGCAACCGCATGAATCATGAACATTTTGTAAAGTGGGTTGTGCTGCCTTCCATTTCCCCAAGTGAATTTATCTGATGATTGCGAGAGCATTCATGTTGAAGGAGTGTTCACAGAGAATTTGATCAGATCTCTCTGGAATGCTCTGTCAGGATGTAAGTGCATTATCTAACTTACTCTTGTAATCATCCAGCAGGTATGCGACAGCCTGGTAGCACAGGTGAAATGTTAGCCAAGTTTCATTTAAAGTTATCGTTGCATACATGAAATGAGAGAGATGGTAGCACTGGAAATAATTTGAGAGATTAAAGGCTTTCCTTGTTCAGACATAAGAGGATAAACTCTGAAACAAAAAAGACACTGTCAGCAAAGTGATTATATAATAATATTAGCGAATTTGCCAGCTAACATTGACTACATAGCTAAAACAGCTTAACATTTACCTTGTACAATACACAAGATAACATTAAATTCCAAATCAATAATAAATTGCTTGCTTGCTTGCTAGCTAGCAAACCACCAACATAATGTACCCGTACACCAATCAAAAATAAACAAACATTCCTGAACCCGTGCAGGCTGTTGCCACCCCTGAAAAGTCAACACAATGTGTAGGAGTCACATGCGGGTAATGCTGCAGAGGATGACTGGGGTTGCCGTTCTGATGTCTCCATGTGAGGCAGTATCTCTATCCTTCAATTCACTGACTTTCAGCCCTGTACACATGCACAGGTATATCAGAACTGTGAGCCACGCCCCCTGTAACATTAGTCAGGGAAACAGCCAATCGAGCCGGACCTTGTTTTTGATCCTGTGCGTGTGATTCGTTAATTCTTAAAAACATCTGATGTGGTTCAGAAAACACTTGCCAAATCTGCCCCAACAGTTCTGAATCTGAATGAATATTTCATGCTTTATAGGGTGACTTGCAGAAAGACACTATATTTTAGCAAAAGGTTTTTCCTCTTGGCTTAGTAATGTGACTTCTTTCAATTTTAACAAACAAATGTTACCTAGTGCAGCTTTAGTGACACAATGACATAGACTGATAACAAATAGCTGGAATCTTCTCAACCTACAGACACACAAAGTAAATGAATGTTGACTATTTTCACACTTTTAATATTTAGCTATGTTCAACACAACGGAGACGTGGCTACAACTACCAGTGACATCATCACTGAAAAGGCAAACACTGAGGCCAAGTCTGAGCAGCTTTCCAAGGAAGTTCAGGAAATGGAGGGAGCTATAAAGACCCTTGAAGAAAAGCTTGCCGGAGTTAGGAACGAGCTTGAAGACACCAAAAGGAAGATAGATGCCAAAAATCTGGAACTTGAGAGTTATGTAAGGGACATGACAAGCAAAAGCTCAGGCCTCGGGATCTTCGCTGCGATTGTGCCATTCATTGGGCCACTCGTCAAGTCCATTTACGATGCCGCAACATCCCCCGCTGCTGCTGCAAAAATCAAAGCTCTTGAAAACCAGCTGAATCAGCTCATCTCTCAAAAGACGGCTCTGATGAACCAACAGTGGAGCATTGAGGTCCAGCAGATTGACTTACAGATGAAACTGGCCAAAGTAAAAATCGCCAAGGGTGAGTGATGATTGGTGATGTCTGCTGGATGACTGTTTTTGTTTATGTATGCTTGTCTGTCTGTTAACAGTTTTTTGAATAGGCTCATGGGTTCTGTGTTTAGTGTTACTGGACCAGTTCATCTCCACACATGTACATTAGTAAATTAGACTGTAAACAATCTATTTTAAGAATACAAAAGTACACAGAGCTCTGAAAACACTTCCATAGCAAAACACTGCACAATTCTCCGGTCCTGTACTCATTGTTGGTTTAAATATGCAGTCTGTGTTTCTGTTTGTGTGTACCAGGCTCTATACCCAGCCCTGTCCACCTGAACGAGGTCCAGCGATATCTGACTAAAATCCAGAACATTCTGATTCAGATCAAAAACTTCTGGGAAAAGGTGCACAGTATGTTGGGTGTCATGCAGAAAACCACGTTTGTTAATGAAGATCTTGTTGATGAACCTGAACTTAAAGAAGAATTTGTGGATTCAATCCAAAAGGCTTCAGAGGTAACTGATATATGAAACATTTACAGTAAAGTAAAATTACAATATACAATGACATTTTTTTAAAATTCAAAAACACTGCACATTAGAGTAATGCTTGATAAGTATAGTGTGGAATCTATTGTTCATTATGTAAGTCAGAACAGTTGTCCAAATGATTTTTGTATCTCTTTTACAGATTTGGTCAATGTTTGGTTGTTCCTGTGGTAAAGCTGCTGAAATATTCAAAATACAATCCAAGGATGCCTATGCGTTCCTGGAGATTGATCCATCGTCTCTCTCTGACGCCGTGTGGCAGGAAGAGTATAACAGTGTTATGGGACAGCTACAGGAAATGAAAGTCTTGAACCAGACTCCAGCAGCCATCCAAAACTAAAGCATTAAATACTACTGTGCATTTCCCCTCTGAGGCTGTCAAATCAAATCCTGTTAATTGGTGGTCATATTTTGGTAATTTTTATAGAAAATGATTTTCTGTACAATCAGTCATTTCTTTTTTAATGAGAACTATATGACCTTGTTGTCAGTCACAATTTACAATGTATGTGTACCTGACTAGAATAGTGTAGATTTCTCATCTAAGCCTCAAATCATTCAAGGCTGAAAAATCTTTCTCCTCTTTTAATCTCTCCAATATTGAACTTTATTGCCATGTGAAACTGCCCATTAAAGCATCTCATAAAGAATCTCAGTTTTTCAAAGCCTCCTACTTTTAAGTTTTTGTGGCCAGTGATTAATCTGTAAAACATGAGGTGGCAGAAGATCACGTGTGAGGAGATCCAGGAAGTGGGCGGAGAGGTCCAGGAGCATAGACACAACAGCTCCAAGTGCTCCAGCTAATGCAGTAGGGTTCCAAACAGACTTAGTGTTGCTATGACGACTGTAGTACAATGACGGGTCACAACCCCCAAATCCTATCAGTTCCATGGGAGGACTGGAAGTGTCCCCTGATCATTTAGCGTGTTAGGTTACATTATACATGTTCAACCTCACGACAAACTTATTTCTCAGAACATGGTGTACTGCACAACTACATTATGCACTTGAAACCCCATAACATGAAAATAGCAACACAAATACCCATATCAGTGAAAGACGAAGTATTTTGTGTATTATGCAAGTGATTTCTTTGGATTACTTCTTTAACAAAAGAACAAAATCAGTTGTCTTTTTTTAGGAGTTCCACCATTTCACATATAGTATTTGATGCATATTCCACCTGTGTATGTTACAGTGTTCTACATATGGTCATTTAATATGCAGACGGCTTTCACACATTTCTGTCATTGGTTCTCCTGGTCCTTCCTTTTCCCCTCTGAAGACTAGAGGAAGACATGCTAGGATATAATTTGAAGACAATCGAGTCAGTCTGTACCACTCATCATCCAATCAGAGACACAAACAGCAGTCTGGTCATGCCCTCTCTGTGTTTTAAACTTCTGATTTACTTTTAGAAGGCAAATAAAGTAAATAGAACCTGATTGTCAACTATATTTTAATCAGAAACTGAAGACTGAAACAGCAGCATTGTGTTGCTTACACTTTTCTCCTAAGCACTGAAACGAAATTGTAGGGAGAAGTCAAAGTACAAAAAGAAATCCCAAGCTTATTGGAATTTTGTTTATGAAATGCTGACTGTAATACGGTTGTCAGCCTGTTTGGTGCAGCTGTTGGGTAGGGCAGCCTGACAAAGTGATCACACTGTGTGTGTTCTCATGGCTTTGCATTGGTTACTACAAGATCTCCTGGGTCAAAGGTCAAACATACTGCTGGGCATTGGAAAATATAGATGTTTCTTTTTGTTTCATTTTAGAGGGTTTTATTATTCTTAATTTAATCTTAAACAGTGTGTTGATCAAGTTAGTCAAAGAGTCCTTTGATTCAACTTGCCACAAGTTTCTGTGTTCACATACTTAACTGTTAGATGATAAAACATGACAAGACACCTTTGTGATATAAGACGTATTCAGTGGCAATGAGAACTGACCAAAAAACTATAAATATAAGCGAAACTGTAAGAGTTATTTAGATTGACTAACAACAACAGTGGGTAATGGTAGCTCAGCGGTTATGGTACTTGACTTGTAATCGGAAGGTTGCTGGTTTAAGCTCCACCACTGTTGGGCCCCTGAGCAAGACCCTCAATTGCTCAAGTTGTATTCTTATATAATTGTAAGTTGCTTTGGATAAAAGAGTCAGATAAATGTAAACAGTCAAAGAATAAAATTTATGACATAGCTAATAGAGTAATAAACTGATTCCAATGAAACAATTTTCACATTTAAGTATTATGCAGTGTTCTGCAATATTAAGGTCAAAGAATTGGGGGGTTTTATAGTATTAACATGGACGTAAGAAAATGTGTTAGTTTCTCTGTTAGGAAGCCCATGAGTCAAACATTCGATCTCTTGAAGTTTAGAGAACATCCCTGCCCACTGTGGAAGATCTTTGTGATCTGTTCTGTTTTTAAATAAGCAAGCTGTTTACTTTGGGTTTATCACCTGCACCAGGTATCGCTCTGCTATTATATTTGTAGTGTGGTGTCCTTCATTTCGGAAATGTTTCTAATTCTATTTCACATAAATACAAACACAGAACAAAAAAGGAATCTAAACACTATGAAAGGGCCACATTCCATCCCTTACTAGGTTACCTGTCTTGTCATACTTTACACTTTACATCTCCATGGAGATGGGCCTGTGGCTGTAATGACTTACATACCAAGGAGACAATATTTCAACATATGGATGGTGCAACAGACGCGTTTGGACAAGCAGGTTCCTGTTTTGCGAAGGAGTATTGCAAAGGCTGGATGTTGAGCAATTGACAACAGTGCTAAGTTGTTCCTCAAATTTAAATGGACTATCAAAAATAAAGTTAAGATTGATTAAAAAAGGATAAATAAAGTTACACTGGGACATTCTTGGTGTTAACCCTCCACAATCTGTTTCTTTTTTCAGTCACTGGTATTTTCTCACTCCTCATTTTCCTTCTTTAGATGTTTCCATCACTTGGCACCGTCACATCTATTAGCACTGCTGTTTTCTGCATCTTATCCACCATCACAAGGCCTGCTTGTTTCGCCACTACTTCCTTTTGTGTATTTCAATGGTGAACACACACACACACTAATATATATAGGAGTGGCTAATTGCCAACACAACAAACAAAACCCACACTACCAAAAGAAGCACCACAACTAACTACACTTTACAGGACAAAAATAAAATACAATCCTACACTAACTCCCTGACAATAAACAGACAATAACCCCGAACCCAAACAAACTGGCACCACTCCCTACAATCAGCAATTATACATATAAACATACACAAAAACCTTTCATCTATCACAGGGATCACAATAATAAGCAAAACACAGGGAATGCTCACATACAGATCTACACATACGCAAACACAAGCTAACTAGGGGTATCACAAGACAAGGTAAGCACAGCAAAGATTACAAACTCACAAATCATACAGCAGTGCACCAATTCAAGAATGAGCTTGGGCAAGCCACCGTCGTTTTCCAGCAGCAGGGTCCTTATATAAGCCACAGCAATCACAGCAATCACTCAACGATGGGCGGGACCAGCAACAAGGTGCACAGACAGCCACAAATCCCGAACTTGACCAGGAGCACACTGCACTCCAGGAGTGTAACCCCCCCCCCCCCCCCATTATGTGTGAGACCTGTAGGGGAAAAAAAAAACCAGACTCCAGCATACCTTAAATTCTCAACTAGTTGTCAGCAATCACATTCTCTAAACCTTTTTTATGAACTATCTTGAGAGGAAATCCCTGTATTATATTGACCATCGCATGAGTCGTGGTTAGAGTTACACATCTGGTTCAAAAACACCAAAGGATTAGGATCAGTATAAACAGTGATTAGATCTGAACTACCATCAAGATAAACTTCAAAGTGTTGCAGAGCAAAAAGCAGTACAGGGGTTTCTTTCTCAATGGTACTATAAGCTAAGTGATGTTTTACAAACTTCTTGAAAAATAACAAACAGGGTGGTCAATACCAGCTGAATCCTCCTGTAGGAGTCGACGTTAAGACAACATCTGAAAGGTTTTTACAGAAGCAACGGTAGTAGCCAGCCATCCCCAAAAGTCATCCCCGACGTAGGTCCCGTTTTGTCCTAGGAACCGGAACACTTTTGATGGCTTGTACCTTAGCATCCAAGGGACGCACCTGTCCATGACCCACCATTTTTCCAAGGTAGCTAATCACGGTTTTCCCAAATTCACACTTTAAGACTAACGAAGCACCTCGCAACCTAGAGAATACAGTCTCCAGTTTCCTCAAATGCTGTTGCCATGTATCTGAATATACAACAAGGTCATCGAGATAAGTTTCACAATTTAATACACCTTTCAAAATAATAGTCATAAGCCTTTGGAAAGTAGCATGGGCATTACGCAATCCAAAAGGTGTGTATTGCAGAAAGGTATCCGGTGTAGCAAAAGTGGAGATCTCTGATGCACGATCAGTAAGAGGGACCTGCCAATAACCTTTAAGTAAATCTAATTTGCTGACAAACTTTGCAGAACCCACTCTATCTACAAAATCTTCCATTCTGGGGAGAGGGAATTAATCCGGTACTGTAACGGTATTCACTTTCCGGTATTCCATGCAAAAAATGAAAGTACCGTCAAACTTTGTTACTAACAGACATGGTGAGCACCAGGAACTACTACTGGGCTTAGCAAGATTATTTGCCAACAAATATTAAGTCTCTTTATTCAGCAACAATCGTTTCTGAGAGCTCACACGATAGGGATGCTGTTTAATTGGCGAATGACCTTGTACATCAATATCATGCTCTAAAACCGATGTACGGGTAGGTACATCAACAAAAAGAGAAGGGTACCAGTCAATGAATGCGAAGAGATCAGACTGAGCCATTAAAGATAAATATGATAACTTAGTAGACAATTGTTTCAATGCTTCTGAATTTGGTAATCTGGCAGTAGGAATGTTGTTTCTACCCAAACTAAGACCACCTTGTTCTGGAATGTAATCTGACATTACAGTGGTTGAATTCGGAAAGGGCGAAGAATGAGCTACAGTAGCAGTGGCAGTAACCTTCAACTCAGCATTACGATCAGCATATGGCTTTAACATATTTATGTGACAAACACGAGATTTACGTCTTCGATCTCACAACATAATTTGTGGGTTTCTGTTGAACTACATATGGACCGGAAAAACGGGTCTGAAGGGTTGAACCAGGCACTGGTAAAAGCACTAACACTTTATCACCTATATCGAATGATCATTGCATACATCCCTGCTATTCACAGTTAACCTGCCACCTGGACATTAAGGTTAACTAGGCCTATAGAAGGTAGACTGGCCTGACTTCACTGCCCACTATGAATCAAGGAAATATAGTTGCAATGTAGAAATCATAATAGACACTTTGATTTTTAAATGAAGAGCAGAATTTATGCACCAAGAGAGCCAGTTTAAGACCAAACCAGATTAACTGTTAAAGAATCCTGAGAAAATGCACAGCGTAAACTGTTCTTGTGCTTCAGGCGACCTGCATCAGCTCGACAGCCCAACACTAACTGCACAAGCAAAACTCTTCAAAATGTTTTCTTTTGATGCCACTTTGACAGTAACAAGTGCATCTGAGACTAATCAAACTTCAAAGAGCAGGTTGCCTTTGCTTTGCCTTGGTTTTTTCTTCAGAACTTTATCTGATAAGGACTTTAACAGAGACTTTTAATTTCTGGTCATGTAAGATGTGAAGGACACACAGTATAAAAGTCTTCCAGTGAGGACTCAACACACTGCACCACCAAGAAGCACAAAACCTTACAGGTAACTTTCACGTCATAGTGTTTGCACATTTTTAAGTTTTACGTTCAACAATATATATGTATATGCATACACTGACTGGCAACTTTATTACAAACACCTACATTGTATGAACCAGTAGGTGTTTCTAATTTAGTGGCCAGTGAGAATTTATTTTTGGAACGTAAATATGTGAAGCAGAGTTTGTTTTATACTCCTAGAATTATACTGTTATTAATTTTGACCAATACAGGGTTGTCACGCATCAGTCACCAATTATCCAACCATCTACAAAAGGTCATCCACGTTCAATTCTCCCATCACAATCACCTGATTATTAGTCATTCCCTTTACACTTTAATATTTGTTTATTATTAGTCATTCCCTTTACACTTTAATATTTATTTATTATTAGTCATTCCACTTACACTTTCATATTTATTTATTAATAGTTATGCCCTTCACCTATTTCACATTTCCTGTTACATATTTCAGTCCCACAGTTGCCTCCCTCCAGTGCTTTGCATTCAAGTTTGGTGAGCATCTGCCAAGTCTGCTTCCTGATGAAAGGGCTGTTCTTGCCGTCACATTATTGCTTTCCTGATATCATTTATGAGGAACTTGATGTTCTTGACGATCTCCACTGAGGAGCCGTTGATGGCAAGCGGGGAGTGATCTTGCCTTGCTCTCCTGAAGTCAACAACCATTTCTTTTGTCTTGTCAACATTCAGATACAGGTTGTTGGCCTTACACCAGTTCACCAGTTCTCGCACCTCCTCTCTGTATGCTGACTCGTTGTCTTTGTTGATGAGACCCACCACGGTCGTGTCAGCGGCGAACTTGATGATGTGATTCGAACTGTGCATCGCTGCACAGTCATGAGTCAGCAGTGTGAACAGCAGAGGGCTGAGTACGCTGCCCTGGGGAGCACCAGTACTCAGTGTGGTGGTGTTGGAAGTGCTGCTCCCAATCCGGACTGACTGAGTGAGGTCTACCAGTCAAGAAATCCAGGATCCAGTTACAGAGGGAGGTGTTCAAGCCCAGTAAGCTCAACTTTCCAATCAGATGGTGTTGGAACACAATGGTGTTGAATGCTGAACTGAAGTCTATGAACAGCATTCTTACATAGGTGCCCTTTTTATCCAGATGTGTGAGTGCCAGATGAAGTGTGGTAGAGATGGCATCATCTGTAGAGCGGTTGGAGCGGTGCGCAAACTGCAGGGGGTCCAGAGAAGGGGGAAGCTGGGTCTTGATGTGTCTCATGACGAGTCTCTCGAAGCACTTCGTGATGATGGATGTGAGTGCAATGGGACGGTAGTCGTTGAGACACAACACCATGGGCTTCTTAGGCACGGGGACGATGGTGGTGATCTTGAAGCATGTTGGGACCACGGCGCAGCTCAGAGAGATATAGAAGATTTCTGTCAGGACATCTGCAAGCTGGTCAGCACATTCTCTGAGCACATGACCTGGGATGTTGTCTGGTCCAGCAGCTTTCCATGGGTTAACTCCACGCAGAGTACACCTCACATCAGCCGCCGTCAGGCACAGCACCTGGTCATTTTGCGGAGGGATGGGCTTTTCTGCTGCAACGTTGTTCTGCGCTTCAAACCGTGCATAGAAGTCATTCAGTGCATCTGGGAGGGTGGCATCACTGTCACAGGAAGGTGATGTTTTCCTGTAGTTAGTAATGGCCTGAATGCCCTCCCACATGCGCCGTGTGTCACCCGTGTCTTTGAAGTGTCCATGGATCCTCTGTGCGTGTGCACGCTTTGCTTCCCTGATCGCACATGACAGTTTGGCTCTCGCTTTTCTGAGAGCCTTTCTGTCACCTGTTCTGAAGGCTGAGTCACGGGTCCTCAGTAGCATGCGCACCTCAGCAGGCATCCATGGCTTCTGGTTGGGGCATGTGGTGATGGTCTTGGAGACAGTAACATCATCAATGCACTTGCATAACATATGATCAATGGAAGAAAAATGAAATAAATGAAGATCACAACTGACAGATGTTCAGTAGTAGAGGTTTTGTAACATAATAGCATCTGTTTCTATATTTGAAGAGCATGTAATCAGAGCATGTTCTCTGTTAGCTGGAAGTTTGCTTTTACATATCAGGAGAAAGAGTTGTGTAAGATGAGACAGACCCTCTGGCTTGGTCAAAAGTCTATAAACTCCTTCCTCTTGGGGCTGATTATCATAACAGGTGGAGTGATAATCCCCACCTCATTAGGTGAGGCAGATGGGGTTGATGGTTCCGTGTAAATTCTTCATGTTATTAGGAGATTGATGTGATCTGCTGTGTATTCTTATATGATCAATCTAGACAAAGAGTTAAAAGTACTACAGCTAAAAGGTCACACAGTGTCAGAGTACATTAAGGAAAAAGGTTTAACCAATCAGTATGATCAAATTATTTCACCACTTTAATAAACTATGCACCTCAGTGCTTCACAGTACACCAGTAAACAGTTAAACAGTTAAAATGTTTTACAAGAGAGTCATAATACAAGCTGCTACTCTACTGCCTCAGTAACTGACGCTCTAGAACAGAAACCGTGATGATCTTCAGTAATCAGACCTGCTCAAGTACCACAGAACCAATATGGAAGTCAGGAAGTGAGATGTTTGTAATTACATCACCATAAAAATCTCTGAATCCTTAATGAGCTCAGTAACTGTGTTGTAGCCAATATGTCCATCACATGGAGGAACAGCAGCAGCAAAGGTCATATAAGGTGGGAGGTAAATGTTAAATTACATTGTGCATATCTTATGTTATTCCTTCCACCACAGTGTATGGGCACCAGTCATACCCTGGTTTCATCACTGTTTCCAATGCTGATACATGCTATTGAAAAAAACAAACCAACACTGGCGGTAAAGTACCTGGAAAAAGCAAGAACCTGGATTGATGAACTTATTGCAGATGCGGACAAGATGGTGCAAAGGTAACAACATGTATTTTTTGCAGCTTAGATCACCATGATGTATAGAAATGGTGTGAAGCAGTGCTGTTCTGTTAGTAGAGAAATGCATGTCAGATTAATAGTTTGAAAGTTAAATAATTATTAGCTTTTAGAGTTTTTCAGTTTTATTCTGGTGTCTGTGACGCCTGTGCTGATGTGAAGATTGATATGTTGTACTTTAAAGTTGCACTATGTAGATTTTTAGAATTGGCGACCACTCTGGTGGAAGTATGCAACCGCATGAATCATGAACATTTTGTAAAGTGGGTTGTGCTGCCTTCCATTTCCCCAAGTGAATTTATCTGATGATTGCGAGTGCATTCATGTTGAAGGAGTGTTCACAGAGAAATTGATCAGATCTCTCTGGAATGCTCTCTCAGGATGTAAGTGCATTATCTAACTTACTCTTGTAATCATCCAACAGATATGCTACAGCCTGGTAGCACAGGCATAATGTTAGACAAGTTTAATTTAAAGCTATAGTTGCATACATGAAAGGAGAGAGATGGTAGCACTGGAGATAATCTGAGAGATTAAAGGCTTTCCTTGTTCAGACATAAGAGGACAAACTCTGAAACAAAAAAGACACTGTCAGCAAAGTGATTATATAATAATATTAGCGAATTTGCCAGCTAACATTGGCTACATAGCTAAAACAGCTTAACATTTACCTTGTACAATACACAAGATAACATTAAATTCCTAATCAATAACAAATTGCTTGTTTGCTTGATAGCTAGCAAACCACCAACATAATGTACCTGTTCAGCAATCAAAAATAAACCAACATTCCTGAACCCCTGCAGGCTGTTGCCACCCCTGAAAAGTCAACACAATGTGTAGGAGTCACATGCGGGTAATGCTGCAGAGGATGACTGGGGTTGCCGTTCTGATGTCTCCATATGAGGCAGTATCTCTATCCTTCAATTCACTGACTTTCAGCACTGTACACATGCACAGGTATATCAGAACTGTGAGCCACGCCCCTTATAATATTACTCAGTGAACCAGCCAATCGAGCTGGACCTTGTTTTTGGTCCTGTGCATGTGATGTTAATTCATAAAGACATCTGATGTGGTTCAGAAAACTCTTGCCAAATCTGATCCAACAGTTCTGAATCTGAATGAATATTTCATGCTTTATAGGGTGACTTGCAGAAAGACACTATATTTTAGCAAAAGGTTTTTCCTCTTGGCTTAGTAATGTGACTTCTTTCAATTTTAACAAACAAATGTTACCTAGTGCAGCTTTAATGACACAGTGACATAGATTGATAACAAATAGCTGGAATCTTCTCAAACTACAGACACACAAAGTAAATGAATGTTGACTATTTTCACACTTTTAATATTTAGCTATGTTCAGCACAACGGAGACGTGGCTACAACTACCAGTGACATCATCACTGAAAAGGCAAACACTGAGGCCACGTCTGAGAAGCTTTCCCAGGAAGTTCAGGAAATGGAGGGAGCTATAAAGACCCTTGAAGAAAAGCTTGTCGGAGTTAGGAACGAGCTTGAAGACACCAAAAGGAAGATAGATACCAAAAACCGGGAACTTGAGAGTTATGTAAGGGACGTGACAAGCAAAAGCTCAAGGCTCGGAATCTTCGCTGCGATTGTGCCGTTCATTGGGCCAATCGTCAAGTCCATTTACGATGCCACAACATCCCCCGCTGCTGCTGCAAAAATCAAAGCTCTTGAAAACCAGCTGAATCAGCTCACCTCTCAAAAGACGGCTCTGATGAACCAACAGTGGAGCATTGAGGTCCAGCAGATTGACTTACAGATGAAACTGGCCAAAGTAAAAATCGACAAGGGTGAGTGATGATTGGTGATGTCTACTGAATGACTGTTTTTGTTTATGTATGCTTGTCTGTCTTTTAACAGTTTTTTGAATAAGCTCATTGGTTCTGTGTGTAGTGTTACTGGACCAATTCATCTCCACATATGTACATTAGTAAATGAGACTGTAAACAATCTATTTTTAAGAATACAAAAGTACACAGAGCTCTGAAAACACTTCCATAGCAAAACACTGCACAATTTTGCTGTCCTGTACTCATTGTTGGTTTAAATAAGCAGTCTGTGTTTCTGTTTGTGTGTACCAGGCTCTATACCCAGCCCTGTCCACCTGAACGAGGTCCAGCGATATCTGACTAAAATCCAGAACATTCTGATTCAGATCAAAAACTTCTGGGAAAAGGTGCACAGTATGTTGGGTGTCATGCAGAAAAAGACGTTTGTTAATGAAGATCTTGTTGATGAACCTGAACTTAAAGAAGAATTTGTGGATTCAATCCAAAAGGCTTCAGAGGTAACTGATATATGAAACAGTTACAGTAAAGTAAAATTACAATATACAATGACATTTTTTAAAATTCAAAAACACTGCACATTAGAGTAATGCTTGATAAGTATAATTTGGAATCTATTGTTCATTATGTAAGTCAGAACAGTTGTCCAAATGCTTTTTGTATCTCTTTTACAGATTTGGTCAAATTTTGGTGGTTCCTGTGTTAAAGCTGCTAAAATATTCAAAATACAGTCCAAGGATGCCTATGCGTTCCTGGAGATTGATCCATCGTCTCTCTCAGACGCCGTGCGGCAGGAAGAGTATAACAGTGTGATGGGACAGCTACAGGAAATGAAAGTCTTGAACCAGACTCCAGCAGCCATCCAAAACTAAAGCATCCAAAACTACTGTGCATTTCCCCTTTGAGGCTGTCAAATCAAATACTCTGTTAAGTGGTGGTCATATTTTGGTAATTTTTATAGATAATATTGATTTTCTGCTTTTAGGTACAATCAGTCATTCCTTTTTTATTCAGAACTATATGACCTTGTAGTCAGTCATACACAATTTACAATGTATGTGTACCTGATTAGAATAGCGTAGCTTTCTCATCTAAGCCTCAAATCATTCAAGGCTGAAAAAAAAAATCTTTCTCCTCTTTTAATCTCCCATAATGAACTTTACTGCCATGTGAAACTGTCCATTAAAGCATCTCAAAGAATCTGTTTTTCAAAGCCACCTACTTCCAAATCTTTGTGGCCAGTGCTTAATGTGTAAATCATGAGGTGGCAGTAGATCATGTGGGAGGAGATCCAGGAGCATATAGATGCAAAAGCTCCAAGTGCTCCAACTAATGTAGTAGTGTTGTAAACAGACCTGGTGTTGCTATGACGACTGTAGTATGACAGGTCACAACCCCAAATCCTTTCGGTTCCGTGAGCGGACTGGAGGCATCTCCTTAACATTGAGGGTCTTGTTTATAATGTAACCTGTTCCACCTCGTGACAAACTTCTCAGAACACGGTGTCCTGCACAACTACATTATACATGAAGCCACATAACATGAAAATAACACAAAATACCCATATCAGTGAAAGATTACCTTGAGTCTTTAAGAACAGAAGTTGCCTTTTTGGGAGAGTTCCACCATTACACAGTATTTTATGCAAATTCCATCTGTGTATGTGCAACAGGTATCACCTTTTTTAAAAAAAAAAAAAAAAAGCAACACCACCAGTACCAGGTCAGACAAGTTTAATACAATTTAAAAAACATAGCACTAAAACACACAATGAGTGGAAAATCTGGTTCTGAGTTTAAGCACAAATGGCTTCACTGACTTTTAACGTGGTCACCATCACACGTACATGAATCACTTCATCAGTACAATTCCTGATAAATATTTCCACACCAGACCCAATAAAAACTTACATTACTGAAAAACTCAGAATCAGGAAATACTCATAGTGGGAACAAAAACGTGACTCAGCTCCCTGCACACAAAATACACAACAGATTATCCCACATCACGACAAAGTAAGCACAAAATCAACAAACATTAAAACACATTACATCATACTCCATGTTTACCAAAATTGTGTTCACCCGCTCCCAAGTTGCCTATACAACAAATACATCAGCACCTTAAACAAACATGACTCCATACCAGCCCCGGGATCGGGTCACGTTAAAAAGAAAACACCCGAATCACTAACTGCTGCACCGCTGCTCTTTTCCTGTGTCTGTTCGCGCCGAATAGAACACTTTCCTAACCCGCACTTGCAGCCTCGACTATCTACCGACTGTGATGATCGCCACCTCATTCAAATGTCACTTAATGATGTCAAGTGACCTACAAAAAATGGCATGCAACAGCTGGGGTGAATTGCACAGCGAGGACGGTGCGAAACAGGTTTCTGGAGGCAGGGCTGAAGTTGTGCAAAGCTAGAAAAAAGCCCTTCATCAATGAGAAGCAAAGAAGAACCAGACTGAAGTTAGTAAAAGACCATTACGACTGTACCGTAGAGGACTGGAGTAAGGTCATCTTCTCCGATGAGGGCAATTTTAAGCTTTATCCACCACCTGGTCGTGTAATGGTTAGACGGAGACCTGGAGAGGCCTACAAGCCAGAGTATCTCACACCCACTGTGAAATTTGGTGCAGGATTGGTGATGATCTGGAGGTGTTTCAGCCAGGCTGGAATCAGGCAGCTTTGTCTTTGTGAAGGACGCATGAATCAAGCAACTTACAAAACTGTGCAGGAAGAAAACTTGCTTCCTTCTGCTCTGACAATGTTCCCCAACTCTAATGGTTGTTTTTTTCAACAGGACAATGCTCCATGTCACACAGCCAGGCCAATCAAAGTGTGGATGAGGGACCACCAAATCAAGATCCTATCACGGCCAGCCCAATCTCCAGACCTGAACCCCAATGAAAACCTCTGGAATGTGATCAAGAGGAAGAAGGATGATCACAAGCCATCAAACAAAACCGAGCTCCTGGAATTTCTGTGCCAGGAGTAGCATAGTGTTACCCAACAGCAATGTGAAAGACTAGTGGAAAGCATGCCAAGACACATGAAAGCTGTGATTAAAAATCAGGGTTATTCCACCAAATAATGATTTGTTGACTCATCCTAAGTTGAAATATTAGTACTGTGTTGTTTATAAATGATTATGAGCTTGTTTTCTTTGCATTATTTGTGGTCTGAAATTTCTGTAACTGTTTTGTTATTTTGACCATTAGTCATTTTCATGTGTCCAAGTTAAACTTTAATGTCTTGATTGATCATGTTCACCACCAATTAACAGTTTATTTGATTTGACAGCCTCACAGGGGAAATGCAAAGTAGCATTTAGTGTATTAGTGTTGGATGGTTGCTGAAGTCTGGTCCAAAACTTTAATTTTCCTTAGCTGTTCCATAAAACTGTCAGACTCTTTCTGCCACACCACGTCTGAGGGATGATGGATTGATCTCCCAGAACAGGTAGGCATCTTTTCACTGTATTGTGAATATTTTAGCGACTTTATAACAGAAACCACCAAAAGCTGACAAAATCTATAAAAAAGATTTAAAAAACATTCAAACCACTGTGTAGACGTATATAACGAATAAGAGTGGATTTAGAATGGATTCTACATAATTCCTGTCACATATTTGTTACGGAAAGATGGATGTGTGTGTGTGCTCCAGATCCACTGCCAGGATTTCCACCCTGATTGAGACTCCGCCCCTTTCCTTGCCGGCTTTCCCAGCCAACTATGTTGGCTGTTCAAAGCCCCCTCCCAGGAGAGAGAGAGAGAGAGAGAGAGAGAGAGAGAGAGAATGAATGAATGAATGAATGAATGAGTGAGTGAGTAAGTGTTTCCCCATTTTTGGACTTCGTCTTTGGCTTCGCCCTTCCTGCTTCGGCAGTTGTGTATATATACATATATATAGATTGTGTAAATATCATTTGTTTGGTATTTTGGTGTTGGACACTGGTGGTAGGGAGTTACTGCTATTTTTGTTGGGCGTTTGTTTTGTCTCTGTTTTTGTGTTAGGGAGTTAGGGAGTTGTGTTGTTATGATTAGTTAGTGTGTAGTTTTATTTAATTAGTCTGGGTTTTGTTTGCTATTTTGGCTTGCATCACTCCTGAAGACAGTTGCACCAGTATGATTGTTTGTTTATGAATGATAATCTCTGTAAAATACACTGAAAACACCTTCCATTTGTGCTTCTGTTTGTTTTGCTGCTGCTCACTTTTTCACAACTTCCATTACATTAGCCATTTGTACTTCTTTTTCCTTATTACAGCCTCACAGCCTCACAAAATGTTTTTGCATTTTATAAGGTCATTAAAGGTCAACTCTTTTTTCTGCTCCTTGTTGGATTTGTTTGCTCATCACCTGTTTGCTGGAGTTGGCAACGGTTCACCTGCCCCCATGGCAAAAGTTCCAAACCTAATATTGCCCTTAATGATAAATGGCTAGATAACAACAAGTTAAACATTGGTAGCAATAGCTTTTCTTTTTCCTCAAGTGAAGAAAAGCGGTTTTCCGCGTTATTTAAGGTATGTCACTCGCTCAATAGCCAAAGTCTGATATGAGTTTGAGTTCCCAGTGTTTCAATCAATAAATTACTATGCATAAGTATTTTTCATATGTTCTTCAAAACCAAGAATTCTAAGCCGTTTAGATGACCTAATTCGCTTTTAACTTCACTTTAGACAAACAAAACGACAAACACTTAGGTGAACACTTTAGACAAACACAATCAACTACATTTAACATTTATCTCTTTGTGTGCTTTTGCCTTTTTACTCTGAGCTCTTTTGTATGTATCTCTCTCTGAGCAGTTGTTCATCTCATAGTTGTATGTTTTTTATCAAGCTGGTGTTTGCTATTACTTTTTAAAATTTTTATAGGATGGCTTTTTCATAGTTATTTGTCATACAGATTTTTTTCACACACAATCATTTAAGTTTGCATAAGGTCTCACTTTCATTTTTGTGCACTGTTACTCCTTTTAATTGTTTTTATAACGTTAACAATCTATTCTCATTCACCAACACTCAGTCCGCACTTTCTATGATCCCGAGACCCAACCACTACAAAACTCGCTGAACAAAAGTCTGAAATTTCCAACTATGCAGAACTTTTAAAAGGCATCATCTTACCTTCAAAACGTGCGCTTCTGTCAATTTCAGCCATCACACACAGAACAATGCAGTTTTTAGGTGATCTGTCAGTTTGTGCTGATAACAGTGTGGGTCCACAGACAAAGTTCCCGTAGTACGGGCCACCGATAAATGTCGTTCCTAAATCCCCAGTCAGCTAGTTTTAAAATTAATCATTCAAATAGAAAATGATGATGCAGACTTCAGAATTAATAGAAGAGAACTGCTGGTCAATCCTTTATTGCAGGTTAACGTTAACAAGAATTACAGAGTCACCATCCGGAGTCATTCTGGTTGAAAAGATCAGTGGAGTCCTACATGAGACAGGAGACCTCATCACAGAGACAGTGAAAGCCGTCTGGACAGTGCGTGGTGCTCTGTGTTCTCAGCTGTGCAGCGCTACAGAAGATTCAGAATATTCAAACAACGCGTGCATGTTTGAGGGACCTGCTAATCTAACCTAGTGTCTGGCTCATACTGGGACTTCTTCACAGCTGTATGCTTTCACTGCACATGGACATCAGCATTACACTAGTGGCTGTTAGAGACACAGTCTCTTTGTCTGAATATCCTTTACCTTTGTCTTTTAGTTTGGTCTTTGCTCTATCTGATGGAAGTACACCTACCTCTCTCTCATTCACACACATCTTTCACACACTCTCTTTGTGTGTTGTGTTCTGTGTCTGTGTGTGTCTGTCTGTGTGTGTGTCTGTCTGTCTGTCTGTCTCTCTCTCTCTCTCTCTCTCTCTCTCTCTCTCTCTCTCTCTCTCTCTCTCTCTCTCTCTCCCTCCCCCCCCAGCTCTTCTCCACTCCTCCTTCTTTTTCCACTGTATAACCCTGTAGAGTTTAGAAAAGGACCTCACGTCTGTTTTTGAGTAAAGCCTGTTTCTCTGGTCTGGGGAATCCCTGCAGTTCTGCTGCTGCTCCACCAGAGAGCGCACTTGCAGCAGTCTCAGAGGTGCTCGGCGCTGAGCGCTAACTTCACCTAGCTTCACATGCTCTCTCTCTCGTGCATATTATATAGACCTGTGGAACACTTTACCTTGTTTGTGAGTTACTTTGAGTAAGAATTACAACACATCAGTCAAATCATGTTTTTCATTTCCTGCACTTAACTATCAAATCAAATTTATTTATATAGCACTTTTTACAACAGATGTCACAAAGCAGCTTTACAAATGTCCAAGTCCAAACCCTCAGTCAGCAAACCAGGGGTGACAGTGACAATTAAAAACTCCCTAGAGCAGGAGGAAGAAACCTTGAGAGGCATCAAGATTCAAAGGGGGAGGAACCAAACACACTAAATCTATCCTCTTCTGACTGCTATCTGTTCATAAACTCTTAGAAAGCTTAGATCAGCCCTGGATGGCCTACCTAACATTAAAACACCAAAATAGGCATCATAGTATCTCACACCCAAAAGTATTTTACATTGAAGTAGGTATAATGTAATAAGTGCAATGCAGTCACTCATTTGTGGGGCGATCCAGATCCAGAACTTCCCATTCTCAGGAATGCAGGCTGCTCTCACGTCTCAGATCCAGAACTCTGCGTGGGTGTGTGAGTGGAGCAGGGGTGCTTCCTCTCCACTGGTCGTGGTCAAAGTCTGTGTCTGGACCTCTGCGTGGGCGTGTGAGTGAGGCAGGGGTGCTTCCTCTCCACTGGTCTGTGTCTGGGCTTCTGCCTGGGTGTGTGAGTGGGGCAGGGGTGCTTCTTCTCCACTGGTCTGTGTCTGGGCCTGCAGAACAGCTGGTGTGCTGCCTCACGTGGGTCTTGAAGTACAGACATCTCCACCTCCGCTAAGACAAAAATGGACATGGACACGCAATTTCTTTACATTACCTCTCTCTCTCTCTCTCTCTCTCTCTCTCTCTCTCTCTCTCTCTCTCTCTCTCTCTCTCTCTCTCTCTCTCTCTCTCTCTCTCTCTCAGTAGAACATAGTTAAAGACTGTTGAAGCAGACCGAGATCTTTAATTTGTGGACATTCAAACCTACAATATGACAAGTGGTGACTATTAAACAGCTTGTATTCAGTTTGAATCACTTGGGTGGAACCTAGCCAAGGCTGTGCTAGTCATTACTAAAGCCATTTTCCTCTGATAGTAGTTTGGTAAAAGTACAAACTTACTCCTACTATACACACACAATCACGTTAGAATAAGTGTTGATGTGTTGCGTTTGGTGCCTTCCTGGAGTTTCCATCTCAGGTGAGCAATCACCAGCAGAAAAAGAAGAGTCAAAAAAAAAAAGAAGGTTCAGCAGGAGTTTAGCCTTCTGTTATGACTCTCTCTAGGTGGTGAGGTCGCAACAGCACTGTGAAAATATTGGTAGCAGGATGGCATGTGGAATGATTAATCACTGGACTGAACTGGCAGACGAGGTGAAATTTTGTGTATTTCAATGGATGAGAGACCACCAAATCAAGATCCTATCATGGCCAGCCCAATCTCCAGACCTGAACCCCAATGAAAACCTCTGGAATGTGATCAAGAGGAAGAAGGATGATCACAAGCCATCAAACAAAACCGAGCTCCTGGAATTTCTGTGCCAGGAGTAGCATAAAGTTACCCAACAGCAATGTGAAAGACTAGTGGAAAGCATGCCAAGACACATGAAAGCTGTGATTAAAAATCAGGGTTATTCCACCAAATATTGATTTGTTGACTCATCCTAAGTTGAAATATTAGTACTGTGTTGTTTATAAATGATTATGAGCTTGTTTTCTTTGCATTATTTGTGGTCTGAAATTTCTGTAACTGTTTTGTTATTTTGACCATTAGTCAATTTCATGTGTCCAAGTTAAACTTTAATGTCTTGACTGATCATGTCCACCACCAATTAACAGTTTATTTGATTTGACAGCCTCACAGGGGAAATGCAAAGTAGCATTTAGTGTATTAGTGTTGGATGGTTGCTGAAGTCTGAAGGCCTCTTTTCACTGTATTGTGAATATTTTAGCGACTTTATAACAGAAACCACCAAAAGCTGACCAAATCTATAAAAAAGATATAAAAAACATTCAAACCACTGTTTAGACTTATATAACGAATAAGAGTGGATTTAGAATGGATTCCACATAATTCCTGTCACATATTTGTTACGGAAAGATGGATGTGTGTGTGTGCTCCAGATCCACTGCCAGGATTTCCACCCTGATTGAGACTCCGCCCCTTTCCTTGCCGGCTTTCCCAGCCAACTGTGTTGGCTATTTAAAGGCCCCTCCCAGGAGAGAGAGCGAGAGAGCGAGAGAGAGAGACACAGAGAGACAGAGAGAGAGAGAGGGAGAGAGAGAGAGAGAGAGTGAGTGAGTGAGTGAGATTGAATGAATGAGTGAGTGAGTGTTTCCTCATTTTTGGACTTCGTCTTTGGCTTCGCCCTTCCTACTTCCGCAGTTGTGTATATATACCTATATACATATATATAGATTGTGTAAATATGGTTTTTTGGTATTTTGGTTTTGGACACTGGTGGTAGGGAGTGACTGCTATTTTTGTTGGGCGTTTGTTTTGTCTCTGTTTTTGTGTTAGGGAGTTGTGTTGTTATGATTAGTTAGTGTGTAGTTTTATTTAATTAGTCTGGGTTTTGTTTGCTATTTTGGCTTGCATCACTCCTGAAGACAGTTGCACCAGTATGATTGTTTGTTTATGAATGATAAGCTCTGTAAAATACACTGAAAACCCCTTCCATTTGTGCTTCTGTTTGTTTTGCTGCTGCTCACTTTTTCACAACTTCCATTACATTAGCCATTTCTCCTTCTTTTTCCTTGTTACGGCCTCACAGCCTCACAAAATGTTTTTGCATTTTATAAGGTCATTAAAGGTCAACTCTTTTTTCTGCTCCTTGTTGGATTTGTTTGCTCATCACCTGTTTGCTGGAGTTGGCAGCGGTTCACCTGCCCCCATGGCAAAAGTTCCAAACCTAATATTGCCCTTAATGATAAATGGCTAGATAACAACAAGTTAAACATTGGTAGCAATAGCTTTTCTTTTTCCTCAAGTGAAGAAAAGTGGTTTTCCGCGTTATTTAAGGTATGTCACTCGCTCAATAGCCAAAGTCTGATATGAGTTTGATTTCCCAGTGTTTCAATCAATAAATTACTATGCATAAGTATTTTTCATATGTTCTTCAAAACCAAGAATTCTAAGCCGTTTAGATGACCTAATTCGCTTTTAACTTCACTTTAGACAAACAAAACGACAAACACTTAGGTGAACACTTTAGACAAACACAATCAACTACATTTAACATTTATCTCTTTGTGTGCTTTTGCCTTTTTACTCTGAGCTCTTTTGTATGTATCTCTCTCTGAGCAGTTGTTCATCTCATAGTTGTATGTTTTTTATCAAGCTGGTGTTTGCTATTACTTTTTAAAATTTTTATAGGATGGCTTTTTCATAGTTATTTGTCATACAGATTTTTTTCACACACAATCATTTAAGTTTGCATAAGGTCTCACTTTCATTTTTGTGCACTGTTACTCCTTTTAATTGTTTTTATAACGTTAACAATCTATTCTCATTCACCAACACTCAGTCCGCACTTTCTATGATCCCGAGACCCAACCACTACAAAACTCGCTGAACAAAAGTCTGAAATTTCCAACTATGCAGAACTTTTAAAAGGCATCATCTTACCTTCAAAACGTGCGCTTCTGTCAATTTCAGCCATCACACACAGAACAATGCAGTTTTTAGGTGATCTGTCAGTTTGTGCTGATAACAGTGTGGGTCCACAGACAAAGTTCCCGTAGTACGGGCCACCGATAAATGTCGTTCCTAAATCCCCAGTCAGCTAGTTTTAAAATTAATCATTCAAATAGAAAATGATGATGCAGACTTCAGAATTAATAGAAGAGAACTGCTGGTCAATCCTTTATTGCAGGTTAACGTTAACAAGAATTACAGAGTCACCATCCGGAGTCATTCTGGTTGAAAAGATCAGTGGAGTCCTACATGAGACAGGAGACCTCATCACAGAGACAGTGAAAGCCGTCTGGACAGTGCGTGGTGCTCTGTGTTCTCAGCTGTGCAGCGCTACAGAAGATTCAGAATATTCAAACAACGCGTGCATGTTTGAGGGACCTGCTAATCTAACCTAGTGTCTGGCTCATACTGGGACTTCTTCACAGCTGTATGCTTTCACTGCACATGGACATCAGCATTACACTAGTGGCTGTTAGAGACACAGTCTCTTTGTCTGAATATCCTTTACCTTTGTCTTTTAGTTTGGTCTTTGCTCTATCTGATGGAAGTACACCTACCTCTCTCTCATTCACACACATCTTTCACACACTCTCTTTGTGTGTTGTGTTCTGTGTCTGTGTGTGTCTGTCTGTGTGTGTGTCTGTCTGTCTGTCTGTCTCTCTCTCTCTCTCTCTCTCTCTCTCTCCCTCCCTCCCTCCCCCCCCCAGCTCTTCTCCACTCCTCCTTCTTTTTCCACTCTATAACCCTGTAGAGTTTAGAAAAGGACCTCACGTCTGTTTTTGAGTAAAGCCTGTTTCTCTGGTCTGGGGAATCCCTGCAGTTCTGCTGCTGCTCCACCAGAGAGCGCACTTGCAGCAGTCTCAGAGGTGCTCGGCGCTGAGCGCTAACTTCACCTAGCTTCACATGCTCTCTCTCTCGTGCATATTATATAGACCTGTGGAACATTTTACCTTGTTTGTGAGTTACTTTGAGTAAGAATTACAACACATCAGTCAAATCATGTTTTTCACTTCCTGCACTTAACTATCAAATCAAATTTATTTATATAGCACTTTTTACAACAGATGTCACAAAGCAGCTTTACAAATGTCCAAGTCCAAACCCCCAGTCAGCAAACCAAGGGTGACAGTGACAATTAAAAACTCCCTAGAGCAGGAGGAAGAAACCTTGAGAGGCATCAAGATTCAAAGGGGGAGGAACCAAACACACTAAATCTATCCTCTTCTGACTGCTATCTGTTCATAAACTCTTAGAAAGCTTAGATCAGCCTTGGATGGCCTACCAAACATTAAAACACCAAAATAGGCTTCATAGTATTTCATACCCAAAAGTAACTTACACTGAAGTAGGTATAATGTAATAAGTGCAATGCAGTCACTCATTTGTGGGGCGATCCAGATCCAGAACTTCCCATTCTCAGGAATGCAGGCTGCTCTCACGTCTCAGATCCAGAACTCTGCGTGGGCGTGTGAGTGGAGCAGGGGTGCTTCCTCTACACTGGTCTGTGTCTGGGCCTCTGCGTGGGTGTGTGAGTGAGGCAGGGGTGTGTGAGTGGTGCAGGGGTGCTTCCTCTCCACTGGTCTGTGTCTGGCCCTCTGCGTGGGTGTGTGAGTGGCACAGGGGTGCTTCCTCTCCACTGGTCTGTGTCTGGGCCTCTGCGTGGGTGTGTGAGTGGGGCAGGGGTGCTTCCTCTCCACTGGTCTGTGTCTGGGCCTCTGCGTGGGTGTGTGAGTGGGGCAGGGGTGCTTCCTCTCCACTGGTCTGTGTCTGGGCCTCTGCGTGGGTGTGAGAGTGGGGCAGGGGTGCTTCCTCTCCACTGGTCTGTGTCTGGGCCTGCAGAACAGCTGGTGTGCTGCCTCACGTGGGTCTTGAAGTACAGACATCTCCACCTCCACTAAGACAAAAATGGACATGGACACACAATTTCTATACATTACATCTCTCTCACTCTCTCTCTCTCTCTCTCTCTCTCTCTCTCTCTCTCTCTCTCTCTCTCTCTCTCTCAGTAGAACATAGTTAAAGACTGTTGAAGCAGACCTAGATCTTTAATTTGTGGACACTCAAACCTACAATATGACATGTGCTGACTATTAAACAGCTTGTATTCAGTTTTAATCACTTGGGTGACACTTAGCCAAGGCTGTGCTAGTCATTACTAAAGCCATTTTCCGCCCATAGTAGTTTGGTAAAAGTACAGACTTACTACTACTCTTACTACTACTACACACACACACACACACACACACACACACACACACACACACACACACACACACACACACACATACACACGTACACACACACGTTAAAATAAGTGTTGATGTGTTGCGTTTGGTACCTTCCTGGAGTTTCCATCTCAGGTGAGCAATCACCAGCAGAAAAAGAAGAGTCACAGGTAGAAAAACTCCACCACAGAGGAACCAGGCCGGTACGTGTTTCAGGAGCACAGCCAGCGATGACAAGGCTCATCCCACAGCTGAAATGCTCTCTCTCACTCTGTGTGTGTGTGTTGTGAACTTTGGGCTCCATGTGAGTAACCTGTGATGACCTGCATAGATTTAGTGTTTGGTTAACCTCACTCAGCCCTTTGCCCTACAAGACTGCACTAACATGGCAGTAATAGCTTGGCCAAATTGCAATAAAATTTGTTCTGTCAGTTCATTAGAGTACTCCCTGAATTAATCAGCCTTTAGTTTATATGTACCCACATTTATTTAGTGTATAGAGATTTAGTGGGACAGTCAGTTTATCCCGAATCTCGAATTCCACACATTATTTTAACACCCTATATATCAACAATTATATCTAAGGAAGGCAACTACAATAGTAAAACATATTGTATGTATGAATGGACATTCGGTCTCTCAGAATATCCAGTGAAATCATATAATGTATTCCACCATTGCACATATGGTATTTGATGCATATTCCATCTGTGATTGCTACACTGTTCTACATTTGGTCATTTAATACATGGAGGGCTTTTACTCATTTCTGTCATTGTGTCTCCTGGTTCTTCCTTTCCTGCATCTGGCTTGTGTCTTAACTCCACCCTCTGAGGACTAGAGAGAGACATGCAAGGATATAATTTGAGGACAATCGTGTCAGTCTGTACCACTCATCAGCCCATCAGAGAAACAAACGGCAGTCTGGTCGTGTCCTCTTTGTGTTTTAAGTAAATAGAATCGGAAAGTGAAGACTGAAACAGCAGCAGTGTGTTTGCTTACACCTTTCTCCTAAGCACTGAAAGGAAATTGTAGGGAGAAGTCAAAGTACAAAAAGAAATCCCAAGGTTGTTGGAATTTTGTTTATGAAATACTGACTGTAATACGGTTGTCAGCCTGTTTGGTGCAGCTGTTGGGTAGGGCAGCCTGACAAAGTGATCACACTGTGTGTGTTTTCATGGCTTTGCATTGGTTACTACAATATCTCCTGGGTCAAAGGTCAAACATACTTCTGGGCATTGGAAAATATAGATGTTTCTTTTTGTTTCATTTTAGAGGGTTTTATTATTTTTAATTTAAACTTAAACAGTGTGTTGATCAAGTTAGTCAAAGAGTCCTTTAATTCAACTTGCCTCAAGTTTCTGTGTTCACATACTTAATTGTTAGATGATAAAACATGACAAGACACCTTTGTGATATAAGACGTATTCAGTGACAATGAGAACTGACCAAAAAACTATATATATAAGCGAAACTGTAAGAGTTATTTAGATTGAGTAAAAACAACAGTGGGTAATGGTAGCCCAGCGGTTATGGTACTTGACTTGTAATCAGAAGGTTGCTGGTTCAAGCTCCACCACTGTTGGGCTCCTGAGCAAGACTCTTAACCCTCAATTGCTCAAGTTGTATTTAGTCATAATTGTAAGTTGCTTTGGATAAAATAGTCAGATAAATGTAAACAGTCAAAGAATAAAATTTAGGACGTAACTAATAGAGTAATAAACTGATTCCAATGAAATAATTTTCACATTTAATATTATGCAGTGTTCAAGGTCAAAGAATTGGGGTTTTTTATGGTATTAACATGGATGTAAGAAAATGTGTTTGTTTCTCTGTTAGGAAGCCCATGAGTCAAACATTCGATCTCTTGAAGTTTAGAGAACATCCCTGCCCACTGTGGAAGATCTTTGTGATCTGTTGTTTTTAAACAAGCAAGCGGTTTACTTTGGGTTTGCCATTTTCACCAGGTATCGCTCTGCTATTATATTTGTAGTGTGGTATCCTTCATTTCAGAAATGTTTCTAATTCTATTTCACATAGGACTTATGTGAAATACAAACACAGAACAAAAAACTAATCTAAACACTATGAAAGGGCCACATTCCATCCCTTACTAGGTTACCTGACCTGTCGTACTTTACATCTATTAGCACTTCTGTTTTCTGCATCTTATCCACCATCACAAGGCCTGCTTGTTTCGCCACTACTTCCTTACTTAGTCTGGATCAGGTTCAGCAGGAGTTTAGCCTTGTCCTATCTAGTTTTGACAGGTGACTTGCGTCATAAGTTACAGAGTGATGTATGGATTCTACAGAAGGCAGGAAGTCTGGTATAACTAGATAGTAGAATGAACAAACTCTCACCTGCATCTAGATTGTATCAGGTTCACTGGAAAGACATGTTGTTTCATCAGAGGTGTGCTTTTCTTCCCCAGAAGAGAAATGCATACATCTCTGCTATTCACAGTTAACCTGCCACCTGGACATTAAGGCTAATCAGGCCTATAGAAGGTAGACTAGCCTGACTTCACTGCCCACTATGAATCAAGGAAATATAGTTGTAATGCAGAAATCATAATAGACACTTTGATTTTTAAATGAAGAGCAGAATTTATGCACAAAGAGAGCCAGTTTAAGACCAAACCAGATTAATTGTTAAAGAATCCTGAGAAAATGCACATCGTAAACTGTTCTTGTGTTTCAGATGACCTGCTCATGAGAAACCCCTGCATCAGCTCGACAGCCCAACACTAACTGCACAAGCAAAACTGTTCAAAATGGTTTCTTTTAAAAAAAGACCTGTGTCCTGTGTTAATGAGTGTCCTGTATATGACTTTGTCTAGTAAACATCTTCAGACACAAGGCTTTGTCCTTCAGGAGTTTGTGGGATACACAGATATAAACTTCTCAATTGACCATTTTCAGCTGAATGTGGAAAGTCAGTAATGTCATAGAATCTACAATGGTGCAAAGTGGATGATTGTATTATATTTACTAAATGCATTAAATTTATTAAGAACAAAGCAAATAAACAAATTAATATATAACGTGACAAATCTGAAATAGGAGGTTTGTGGCAGTCCAGCACAACTTCATATTTGAATTATCTATAGGACTTGATAGAAAAAATGTAAGAAATGCATCCCTCAGCATGTCTTCCAGCGAACCTGTTGACAAATGAGGTGCAGAAGGTGTCGCCTCTATTTTCTAGTTAGACTGGTCCTCCTCACTTTTGTAACAATATGACCTCTGAAATAGGTCATTGTGGCAAGCCTGCAAAAGGTTTTGTTTAAATAATGCATAGGACTTTATGGGGAGGGCGGATTAAATTTCTGGTGTATTTCCTATATTAACCTAAAGGCAAATAACACAATATTACACATTATTAAAATAAAAAATGCTTTTCATTTAAGGCAAAAAGTTCTACCTTGGCTTTATGTCTTCAGATAGGAATGACACCTACCCAACAACATTGATTATGCAATTAGTCATTCATTATGAGCATTATCAACATTCCAGTTAACTATTCAGCCAAAGATGTGCCTTTTCCCAGTACAGAAATGTAATGTAAATGTACAGAAGTAGAGAAAGTAGAGTTTTATAGGGAAACTTCCTTTTTTTTATCTTTCATCACCTTGTCTTGGGTTTCCTCAGACCTTTGACAGCAATTTCTTTCTGTGTAAGAGGCGGTGTGTGCATGGTATAAAGATTCTGCAGTGAGACCTCAACACACTGTACCAGCAAGAAGTACAAAGATTTACAGGTAAGGTTCACTTCTTAGTATTTGCACATTTTTTATTTTAGGTTCATGAATCAAAATGTAGTCCAGTTGTTCTGTTTGACGTCGTCATTCTAATCTCTTTTACTGAATTATAGGATAACACTGATTACAAGTCTTCCCTGGTCTTACATACAATGGCTAACAGCAAAAGCAAGTTTTAATTTTTTTTTTTTTTCAGAGTGATTGATTGTACTTTTTCCAATTCTTTAGGACATGAGAAGTTTTAGACATTATACCAGCATGGGTGGTTGACCACATGTTTCATTCAAATATGTTTTAACCGATTCACAGAACTTGTGCCAACCAACTCCGTATGGAGTCCAGGATTCACAGAGGAGCTTCTCCCCACTTCTAAGCAGATATCCCTGCTGTACCACATCTCCTACCTGTGTCTGGCTAAGTTTCCAAACTTGAAGAGGCTCCTCAGGAAGCGTGCTGTGGAAACCCAACTTCTCTTTGGATCCTCTGAAGCTCTTCTGCTGAAGGTATGGTGTCAGTGTAGGGTGAGATCTCTGGTCGTTTATGTCTGTCAGGAAGAAAATAATTTATAATGAATTAATTACAATCAATGACCATATTGTCTAAAACACTGGAATCCAAAGTTATAATGACAGATTGGATATTCTAGTGAATTTACAGCAACACTTAACCTTAAAATATCAGACATAGCAAAAAAAAAAAAAATCAAACTGATAGTTTAAAGTTTTCTAGAAAATGTGTTGATAAATTATTTTGCAAATTAATATAAAGCGATATTCAAAACTACATGCCACCATAATTAACATTAGCCTTATAAGAGAAATATAACCAACTGAAAGCATTCTTATTAGTAGAACGCTACATTTTCGGGATAAAAAAATAGAGTCAGAACTCTGGAATCAACCTGTCCAGGTACTGAATCAGTGTCCTCTAAAACACTAGAAAAAATGTAATGAAATATCCAGTAGATTTAAATAGCTGATTAACTAAATATATAAAATGAGCAAACCATATATTAAAAATACAAAATGATTTATTTTGTACAATCTCTTTTGTTCCATAGAACAAATTTGATCATTTCAAAGGGACTTTCTGATTGGCATAATGACACATTAAGTAAAATTATGGCCTTCTCATTTGGGAAAAAAAAAAATGTAATTCCAGATTAAAATCCAAATCCTTAAACTGACAAACAGTTTATTTTAAAAGTGTTATCAATGGAAATAAAACAAAGTAAATGAAGATCAAAATTTTGACAGATGTAACATAATAGCATCTGGTTTTGTAACATAATAGCATCTGTTTCTATATTTGAAGAGCATGTAATCAGAGCATGTTCTCTGTTAGCTGGAAGTTTGCTTTTACAAATCAGGAGAAAGAGTGGTGTAAGATGAGACAGACCCTCTGCCTTGGTCAAAAGTCTATAAACTCCTTCCTCTTGGGGCTGATTATCATAACAGGTGGAGTGATAATCCCCACCTCATTAGGTGAGGCGGATGGGGTTGATGGTTCCGTGTAAATTCTTCATGTTATTAGGAGATTGATGTGATCTGCTGTGTATTCTTATATGATCAATCTAGACAAAGAGTTAAAAGTACTACAGCTACAAGGTCACACAGTGTCAGAGTACATTAAGGAAAAAGGTTTAACCAATCAGTATAATCAAATTATTTCACCACTTTAATAAACTATGCACCTCAGTGCTTCACAGTCCTCCTCAAGTTAAAATGTTTTACAAGAGAGATATAATACAAGTTGCTACTCTACTGCCTCAGTAACTGACGCTCCAGAACAGAAACCGTGATGATCTTCAGTAATCAGACCTGCTCAAGTACCACAGAACCAATTTGAAAGGCAGGAGGCGAGATGTTTGTAATCACATCACCATAAATGTCTCTGAATCCTTAATGAGCTCAGTAACTGGGTTGTAGCCAATATGTCCATCACATGGAGGAACAGCAGCAGCAAAGGTCATATAAGGGGGGAGGTAAATGTTAAATTACATTGTGCATATCTTATGTTATTCCTTCCACCACAGTGTATGGGCACCAGTCATACCCTGGTTTCATCACTGTTTCCAATGCTGATACATGCTATTGAAAAAAACAAACCAACACTGGCGGTAAGGTACCTGGAAAAAGCAAGAACCTGGATTGGTGAACTTATTACAGATGTGGACAAGATGGTGCAAAGGTAACAACATGTATTTTTTGCAGCCTAGATCACCATGATGTATAGAAATGGTGTGAAGCAGTGCTGTTCTGTTAGTAGAGAAATGCATGTCAGATTAATAGTTTGAAAGTTAAATAATTATTAGCTTTTAGAGTTCTTCAATTTCAGTTTTATTCTGGTGTCTGTGACACCTGTGCTGATGTGAAGATTTATATGTTGTACTTTAAAGCTGCACTATGTAGATTTTTAGAATTGGCGACCACTCTGGTGGAAGTATGCAACCGCATGAATCATGAACATTTTGTAAAGTGGGTTGTGCTGCCTTCCATTTCCCCAAGTGAATTTATCTGATGATTGCGAGTGCATTCATGTTGAAGGAGTTTTCATAGAGAATTTGATCAGATCTCTCTGGAATGCTCTGTCAGGATGTAAGTGCATTATCTAACTTACTCTTCTAATCATCCAGCAGGTACGCGACAGATTGGTAGCACAGGTGAAATGTTAGCCAAGTTTCATTTAAAGTTATCGTTGCATACATAAATTAGAGAGATGGTAGCACTGGAAATAATTTGAGAGATTAAAGGCTTTCCTTGTTCAGACATAAGAGGACAAACCCTGAAACAAAAAAAGACACTGTCAGCAAAGTGATTATATAATAATATTAACGAATTTACCAGATAACATTGGCTACATAGTTAAAACATCTTAACATTTACCCTGTACAATACACAAGATAACATTAAATTCCAAATCAATAATAAATTGCTTGTTTGCTTGCGAGCTAGCAAACCACCAACATAATGTACCTGTTCAGCAATCAAAAATAAATGAACATTCCTGAACCCCTGCAGGGTGTTGCCACCCCTGAAAAGTCAACAGAATGTGTAGGAGTCACATCCGGGTAATACTGCAGAGGATGACTGGGGTTGCCGTTCTGATGTCTCCATATGAGGCAGTATCTCTATCCTTCAATTCACTGACTTTCAGCACTGTACACATGCACAGGTATATCAGAACTGTGAGCCACGCCCCCTGTAACATTACTCAGGGAAGCAGCCAATCGAGCTGGACCTTGTTTTTGATCCTGTGCGTGTGATTCGTTAATTCATAAAGACATCTGATGTGGTTCAGAAAACTCTTGCCAAATCTGATCCAACAGTTTTGAATCTGAATGAATATTTCATGCTTTATAGTGTGACTCGCAGAAAGACACTAGATTTTAGCAGAAGGTTTTTCCTCTTGGCTTAGTAATGTGACTTCCTTCAATTTTAACAAACAAATGTTACCTAGTGCAGCTTTAATGACACAGTGACATAGACTGATAACAAATAGCTGGAATCTTCTCAACCTACAGACACACAAAGTAAATGAATGTTGACTATTTTCACATTTTTTTATATTTAGCTATGTTCAACACAACAGACACGTGGCCACAACTATCAGTGACATCATCACTGAAAAGGCAAACATTGAGGCCAAGTCTGAGAAGCTTTCCCAGGAAGTTCAGGAAATGGAGGGAGCTATAAAGACCCTTGAAAAAAAGATTGCCAGAGTTAGGAACGAGCTTGAAGACACCAAAAGGAAGATAGATGCCAAAAACCTGGAACTTGAGAGTTATGTAAGGGACGTGACAAGCAAAAGCTCAGGCCTCGGAATCTTCGTTGAGATTGTGCCGTACATTGTTCCAATCAAGTCCATTTACGATGTTGCAACATCCCCCGCTGCTGCTGCAAAAATCAAAGCTCTTGAAAACCAGCTGAATCAGCTCACCTCTCAAAAGACGGCTCTGATGAACCAACAGCGGAGCATTAAGGTCCAACAGATGAAACTGGCCAAAGTAAAAATCAACAAGGGTGAGTAATGATTGGGTGATGTCTGCTGGATGACTGTTTTTGGTTATGTCTGTGAACAGTTTTTTGAATAAGCTCATGGGTTCTGTGTGTAGTGTTACTGGACCAGTTCATCTCCACACATGTACATTAGTAAATGAGACTGTAAACAATCTATTTTTAAGAATACAAAAGTACACAGAGCTCTGAAAACACTTCGATAGCAAAACACTGCACAATTTTCCTGTCCTGTACTCATTGTTGGTTTAAATAAGCAGTCTGTTTCTGTTTGTGTGTATCAGGCTCTATACCCAGCCCTGTCCACCTGAACGAGGTCCAGCGATATCTGACTAAAATCCAGAACATTCTGATTCAGATGAAAAACTTCTGGGAAAAGGTGCACATTATGTTGGGTGTCATGCAGAAAAACACGTTTGTTAACGAAGATCTTGTTGATGAACCTGAACTTAAAGAAGAATTTGTGAATTCAATCCAAAAGGCTTCAGAGGTAACTGATATTTGAAACAGTTACAGTAAAGTCAAATAACAATATTCAATGACATTTTTTAAAAATTCAAAAACACTGAACATTAGAGTAATGCCTGATAAGAATAATGTGGAGTCTATTGTTCATTATGTAAGTCAGAACAGTTGTCCAAATGGTTTTGTATCTCTTTTACAGATTTGGTCAAATTTTGGTGGTTCCTGTGGTAAAGCTGCTGAAATATTCAAAATACAGCTACAGGAAATGAAAGTCTTGAACCAGACTCCAGCAGCCATCCAAAACTAAAGCATTAAATACTACTTTGCATTTCCCCTCTGAGGCTGTCAAATCAAATCCTGTTAATTGGTGGTCATATTTTGGTAATTTTTATAGATAATATTGATTTTCTGTATTTAGGTACAATCAGTCATTCCTTTTTTAATCAGAACTATATGACCTTGTAGTCAGTCATACACAATTTACAATGTATGTGTACCTGATTAGAATAGCGTAGCTTTCTCATCTAAGCCTCAAATCATTCAAGACTGAAAAAAAAACTTTCTCCTCTTTTAATCTCCCATAATGAACTTTACTGCCATGTGAAACTGTCCATTAAAGCATCTCAAAGAATCTGTTTTTCAAAGCCACCTACTTCCAAATCTTTGTGGCCAGTGCTTAATGTGTAAATCATGAGGTGGCAGTAGATCATGTGGGAGGAGATCCAGGAGCACACAGACACAACAGCTCCAAGTGCTCCAACTAATGTAGTAGTGTTGTAAACAGACCTGGAGTTGCTATGACGACTGTAGTACGACAGGTCACATGAAGCCACATAACATGAAAATAACACAAAATACCCATATCAGTGAAAGATTATCTTGAGTCTTTAAGAACAGAAGTTGCCTTTTTGGGAACGTTCCACCATTACACAGTATTTTATGCAAATTCCATCTGTGTATGTGCAACAGGTATCACCTTTTTTAAAAAAAAAAACAGCAACACCACCAGTACCAGGTCAGACAAGTTTAATAAAATTTAAAAAACAAAACACTAAAACACACAATGAGTGGAAAATCTGGTTCTGAGTTTAAGCACAAATGGCTTCAATGACTTTTAACGTGGTCACCATCACACGTACATGAATCACTTCATCAGTACAATTCCTGATAAATATTTCCACACCACACCCAATAAAACCTTACATTACTGAAAAACTCAGAATCAGGAAATACTCATAGCGGGAACAAAAATGTGACTCAGCCCCCTGCACACAAAATACACAACAGATTATCCCACATCACGACAAAGTAAGCACAAAATCAACAAACACATTACATCATACTCCATGTTTACCAAAATTGCGTTCACCCACTCAAAACGTTTTTACTTTTACCGTTTTACCTTTCATTCAGGACGCAACCTGCTCCCAAGTTGCCTATAAAACAAATACATCAGCACCTTAAACAAACACGACTCCATACCAGCCCCGGGATCGGGTCACGTTAAAAAGAAAACACCCGAATCACTAACTGCTGCACCGCTGCTGTTTTCCTGTGTCTGTTCGCGCCGAATAGAACACTTTCCTAACCCGCACTTGCAGCCTCGACTATCTACCGACTGTGATGATCGCCACCTCATTCAAATGTCACTTAATGATGTCAAGTGACCTACAAAAAATGGCATGCAACAGCTGGGGTGAATTGCACAGCGAGGACGGTGCGAAACAGGTTTCTGGAGGCAGGGCTGAAGTTGTGCAAAGCTAGAAAAAAGCCCTTCATCAATGAGAAGCAAAGAAGAACCAGACTGAAGTTAGTAAAAGACCATTACGACTGGACCGTAGAGGACTGGAGTAAGGTCATCTTCTCCGATGAGTGCAATTTTAAGCTTTATCCAACACCTGGTCGTGTAATGGTTAGACGGAAACCTGGAGAGGCCTACAAGCCAGAGTATCTCACACCCACTGTGAAATTTGGTGCAGGATTGGTGATGATCTGGAGGTGTTTCAGCCAGGCTGGAATCGGGCAGCTTTGTCTTTGTGAAGGATGCATGAATCAAGCCACTTACAAAACTGTGCAGGAAGAAAACTTGCTTCCTTCTGCTCTGACAATGTTCCCCAACTCTAATGGTTGTTTTTTTCAACAGGGCAATGCTCTATGTCACACAGCCAGGCCAATCAAAGTGTGGATGAGGGACCACCAAATCAAGATCCTATCATGGCCAGCCCAATCTCCAGACCTGAACCCTAATGAAAGCCTCTGGAATGTGATCAAGAGGAAGAATGATGATCACAAGCCATCAAACAAAGCTGAGCTCCTTGAATTTCTGTGCCATGAGTGGTATAAAGTTACCCAAAAGCAATGTGAAAGACTGAAGGAAAGCATGCCAAGACACATGAAAGCTGTGATTAAAAATCAGGGTTATTCCACCAAATATTGATTTGTTGACTCATCCTAAGTTGAAATATTAGTACTGTGTTGTTTATAAATGATTATGAGCTTGTTTTCTTTGCATTATTTGTGGTCTGAAATTTCTGTAACTGTTTTGTTATTTTGACCATTAGTCATTTTCATAAAAACATGCTCTAAAATAAAATATTTTTATCTGGAATTTGGAAGAAATGTTGCCAATAGTTTATAGAATAAAATAAAACTGCTCAGCCTGGTCAAACACATATCCATCAATTGTAAAACTAGAAAAACTGATCATTTTCTTCCAGAGCTGTAAATCAAGGACAATCAAGTCCACAATAAAGACAGCATCTTCATGCTTTACTTCACAGATGCACAGGCATGTAAAAAAAAAAGTTTATTTACTCTGTAACTATCTCTATTATTTTCATTGACAAGTGGTGCATTGTATTTCTACATTAAATAAATACCATAGTTCAAAAGAAACATACCGTAGCATCAAGATGAAGGACATAGTGCGTGACATCATCTCTTGATCATGAACACACAGCAACAGGCAAAACAGAAATAGAATAATGAGGGAAAATGACTAAAATATAGCACTTCACATGGGAGGTAACTAATCTAAAGTGCTAAAACGGCAGTGATGTGTGGAGACAGGCTAAGCTAAACAAACCAAACACATCCACATAACCAAAACAATATATTTAACATGGTATGTAAACTTAATTACAGTATGTGGGTTGGTGCATGGCATCATGGGTCTTTACCATCTCTCTCTCTCTCTCTCTCTGGGCTGATGGTGGGTAGAACAATATTTATCAGAGAGCAGTATTCATTTCTTTGAACCCTCGTAAATTTTGTTATGATGATAGAATGTGTCCAAGTTAAACTTTAATGTCTTGATTGATCATGTCCACCACCAATTAACAGTTTTGACAGCCTCACAGGGGAAATGCAAAGTAGCATTTAGTGTATTAGTGTTGGATGGTTGCTGAAGTCTGGTCCAAAACTTTAATTTTCCTTAGCTGTTCCATAAAACTGTCAGACTCTTTCTGCCACACGGCATCTTAGGGATGATGGATTGACACGGAAAGAAATTCCTGGCAAGGTTCTGTCAAAATGTCAAGATGAGGCAAGAAAAAACAAAAGACATGTTTTGAACAAAACTCTACTTCCTCCAAATGTCTATGCTGGGAAAAGTCACACCTTTGGCTGAATGGTTAACTGGAATGTACATAATGCTCTTGTTGAATAGTCATTGCATAATCAGTGTTGTTGCGTATGGGGTGATTCCTGTCTGAAGACATAAAGTCAAGGTAGAACTTTTTTCCTTAAATGAAAAGCATTTTTTTATTTAAAAAAAAAGAAATGTTTAATATTGTGTTATTTGCCTTTGGGTTAATATAAGAAATACACCAGAAATGTTATCCTTAATAAATTTGATCCATTTCCTAAATATAATACAATCATCCACTTTGCACCATTGTAGATTTTATGACATTATTGACTTTCCACATTCAACTGAAAATTGTGAAGTTCATATCTGTATATCCCACAAAATCCTGAAGTGCAATGCCTTGTGTCTGGAGATGTTCCCTAGACACGGACATTTGAAACAGGACACTCATTCTCTGGGAGGAAGTGAGGGCATTGCTAAAGGAATTAGACAAAAGCAACTCCCTGTTCTTTTATTTTTGTAAAGAAGACACTTTTCCTTTCAATTTAAAAAAAGGAATAATAAATGAACATAGGATGTAATTTAATTGACTTTTAAGGAGTGTTTTCCATTGTGACCTTTTCAAAATCAAACAGTAATATGCATGTAATAAAATGAAACTTGGAATTTAATGCAATTTGTACAAAAACATCGTAAATGATATCAGGAAAGTAATAATGTGACGGCAAGAACAGCCCTTTCATCAGGAAGTAGACTTGACAGATGCTGTTTCAGTCTTCAGTTTCCGATTCTATTTACTTAAAACACAAAGAGGACACGACCAGACTGCCGTTTGTTTCTCTGATGGGCTGATGAGTGGTACAGACTGACACGATTGTCCTCAAATTATATCCTTGCATGTCTCTCTCTAGTCCTCAGAGGGTGGAGTTAAGACACAAGCCAGATGCAGGAAAGGAAGAACCAGGAGACACAATGACAGAAATGAGTAAAAGCCCTCCATGTATTAAATGACCAAATGTAGAACAGTGTAGCAATCACAGATGGAATATGCATCAAATACCATATGTGCAATGGTGGAATACATTATATGATTTCACTGGATATTCTGAGAGACCGAATGTCCATTCATACATACAATATGTTTTACTATTGTAGTTGCCTTCCTTAGATATAATTGTTGATATATAGGGTGTTAAAATAATGTGTGGAATTCGAGATTCGGGATAAACTGACTGTCCCACTAAATCTCTATACACTAAATAAATGTGGGTACATATAAACTAAAGGCTGATTGTTGTTGTTATCTAGCCATTTATCATTAAGGGCAATATTAGGTTTGGAACTTTTGCCATGGGGGCAGGTGAACCGTTGCCAACTCCAGCAAACAGGTGATGAGCAAACAAATCCAACAAGGAGCAGAAAAAAGAGTTGACCTTTAATGACCTTATAAAATGCAAAAACATTTTGTGAGGCTGTGAGGCCGTAACAAGGAAAACGAAGTACAAATGGCTAATGTAATGAAAGTTGTGAAAAAGTGAGCAGCAGCAAAACAAACAGAAGCACAAATGGAAGGGGTTTTCAGTGTAATTTACAGAGCTTATCATTCATAAACAAACAATCATACTGGTGCAACTGTCTTCAGGAGTGATGCAAGCCAAAATAGCAAACAAAACCCACACTAATTAAATAAAACTACACACTAACTAATCATAACAACACAACTCCCTAACTCCCTAACACAAAAACAGAGACAAAACAAACGCCCAACAAAAATAGCAGTCACTCCCTACCACCAGTGTCCAACACCAAAATACCAAACAAACGATATTTACACAATCTAAATATATGTATATATGTATATATACACAACTACCGAAGCAGGAAGGGCGAAGCCAAAGACGAAGTCCAAAAATGGGGAAACACTCACTCACTCACTCTCTCATTCATTCATTCATTCATTCATTCATTCATTCTCTCTCTCTCTCTCTCTCACTCACAGACATCTTTCACACACTCTCTTTGTGTGTTGTGTTCTGTGTCTGTGTGTCTGTCTGTCTGTCTGTCTGTCTCTCTCTCTCTCTCTCTCTCTCTCTCTCTCCTGGCAGGGGCTTTTAAATAGCCAACACAGTAAGGAAAGGGGCGGAGTCTCAATCAGGGTTGAAATCCTGGCAGTGGATCTTGAGCGCAAACACACATCCATCTTTCCGTAACAAATATGTGACAGGAATTATGTGGAATCCATTCTAAATCCACTCTTATTCGTTATATAAGTCTAAACAGTGGTTTGAATGTTTTTTTAAATCTTTTTTATAGATTTGGTCAGGTTTTGGTGGTTTCTGTTATAAAGTCGCTAAAATATTCAAAATACAGTGAAAAGATGCCTACCTGTTCTGGGAGATCAATCCATCATCCCTCAGATGCTATGTGGCAGAAAGAGTCTGACAGTTTTATGGAACAGCTAAGGAAAATTAAAGTTTTGGACCAGACTTCAGCAACCATCCAACACTAATACACTAAATGCTACTTTGCATTTCCCCTGTGAGGCTGTCAAATCAAATAAACTGTTTTGGTGGTGGACATGATCAGTCAAGACATTAAAGTTTAACTTGGACACATTCTATCAAAACAACAAAATTTACGAGGGTTCAAAGAAATGAATACTGCTCTCTGATAAATATTGTTCTACCCACCATCAGCCCAGAGAGAGAGAGAGAGATGGCAAAGACCCATGATGCCATGCACCAACCCACAGACTGTAATTAAGTTTACATACCATGTTAAATGTATTGTTTTGGTTATGTGGATGTGTTTGGTTTGTTTAGCTTAGCCTGTCTCCACACATCACTGCCGTTTTAGCACTTTAGATTAGTTACCTCCCATGTGAAGTGCTATATTTTAGTCATTTTCCCTCATTATTCTATTTCTGTTTTGCCTGTTGCTGTGTGCTCATGATCAAGAGATGATGTCACACACTATGTCCTTCATCTTTATGCTACGGTATGTTTCTTTTGAACTACGGTATTTATTTAATGTAGAAATACAATGCACCACTTGTCAATGAAAATAATAGAGATAGTTACAGAGTAAATAAACTTTTTTTTTTACTTGCCTGTGCATGAAGATGCTGTCTTTATTGTGGACTTGATTGTCCTTGATTTACAGCTCTGGAAGAAAATGATCAGTTTTTCTAGTTTTACAATTGATGGATATGTGTTTGACCAGGCTGAGCAGTTTTATTTTATTCTATAAACTACTGGTAACATTTCTTCCAAATTCCAGATAAAAATATTGTATTTTAGAGTGTGTTTTTATGAAAATGACTAATGGTCAAAATAACAAAACAGTTACAGAAATTTCAGACCACAAATAATGCAAAGAAAACAAGCTCATAATCATTTATAAACAACACAGTACTAATATTTCAACTTAGGATGAGTCAACAAATCAATATTTGGTGGAATAACCCTGATTTTTAATCACAGCTTTCATGTGTCTTGGCATGCTTTCCAGCAGTGTTTCACATTGCTGTTGGGTAACTTTATACCACTCATGGCACAGAAATTCAAGGAGCTCAGCTTTGTTTGATGGCTTGTGATCATCATTCTTCCTCTTGATCACATTCCAGAGGTTCTCACTGGGGTTCAGGTCTGGAGATTGGGCTGGCCATGATAGGATCTTGATTTGGTGGTCCCTCATCCACACTTTGATTGGCCTGGCTGTGTGACATGGAGCATTGTCCTGTTGCAAAAAACAACCATTAGAGTTGGGGAACATTGTCAGAGCAGAAGGAAGCAAGTTTTCTTCCTGCACAGTTTTGTAAGTGGCTTGATTCATGCGTCCTTCACAAAGACAAAGCTGCCCGATTCCAGCCTGGCTGAAACACCTCCAGATCATCACCAATCCTGCACCAAATTTCACAGTGGGTGTGAGATACTCTGGCTTGTAGGCCTCTCCAGGTCTCCGTCTAACCATTACACGACCAGGTGTTGGATAAAGCTTAAAATTGCACTCATCGGAGAAGATGACCTTACTCCAGTCCTCTACGGTCCAGTCGTAATGGTCTTTTACTAACTTCAGTCAGGTTCTTCTTTGCTTCTCATTGATGAAGGGCTTTTTTCTAGCTTTGCACAACTTCAGCCCTGCCTCCAGAAGCCTGTTTCGCACCGTCCTCGCTGTGCAATTCACCCCAGCTGTTGCATGCCACTTTTTGTAGGTCACTTGACATCATTAAGTGACATTTGAATGAGGTGGCGATCATCACAGTCGGTAGATAGTCGAGGCTGCAAGTGCGGGTTAGGAAAGTGTTCTATTCGGCGCGAACAGACACAGGAAAAGAGCAGCGGTGCAGCAGTTAGTGATTCGGGTGTTTTCTTTTTAACGTGACCCGATCTCGGGCTGGTATGGAGTCGTGTTTGTTTAAGGTGCTGATGTATTTGTTTTATAGGCAACTTGGGAGCAGGTTGCGTCCTGAATGAAAGGAGGGAGGTGGGAAAAGTAAAAACGTTTTGAGCTGGTGAACGCAATTTTGGTAAACATGGAGTATGATGTAATGTGTTTGTTGATTTTGTGCTTACTTTGTCGTGATGTGGGATAATCTGTTGTGTATTTTGTGTGCAGGGGGCTGAGTCACGTTTTTGTTCCCGCTATGAGTTTTTCCTGATTCTGAGTTTTTCAGTAATGTAAGGTTTTATTGGGTGTGGTGTGGAAATATTTATCAGGAATTGTACTGATGAAGTGATTCATGTACGTGTGATGGTGACCACGTTAAAAGTCAGTGAAGCCATTTGTGCTTAAACTCAGAACCAGATTTTCCACTCATTGTGTGTTTCAGTGTTATGTGTTTTTAAATTGTATTAAACTTGTCTGACCTGGTACTGGTGGTGTTGCTTTAAAAAAAAAAAAGGTGATACCTGTTGCACATACACAGATGGAATTTGCATAAAATACTGTGTAATGGTGGAACTCTCCCAAAAAGGCAACTTCTGTTCTTAAAGACTCAAGATAATCTTTCACTGATATGGGTATTTTGTGTTATTTTCATGTTATGTGGCTTCATGTGACCTGTCGTACTACAGTCGTCATAGCAACACCAGGTCTGTTTACAACACTACTACATTAGTTGGAGCACTTGGAGCTGTTGTGTCTGTATGCTCCTGGATCTCCTCCCACATGATCTACTGCCACCTCATGATTTACACATTAAGCACTGGCCACAAAGATTTGGAAGTAGGTGGCTTTGAAAAACAGATTCTTTGAGATGCTTTAATGGACAGTTTCACATGGCAGTAAAGTTCATTATGGGAGATTAAAAGAGGAGAAAGATTTTTTTTTTCAGCCTTGAATGATTTGAGGCTTAGATGAGAAAGCAACGCTATTCTAATCAGGTACACATACATTGTAAATTGTGTATGACTGACTACAAGGTCATATAGTTCTGAATAAAAAATGAATGACTGATTGTACTTAAAAGCAGAAAATCAATATTATCTATAAAAATTACCAAAATATGACCACCAATTAACAGAGTATTTGATTTGACAGCCTCAAAGGGGAAATGCACAGTAGTATTTAATGCTTTAGTTTTGGATGGCTGCTGGAGTCTGGTTCAAGACTTTCATTTCCTGTAGCTGTCCCATCACACTGTTATACTCTTCCTGCCACACGGCGTCTGAGAGAGACGATGGATCAATCTCCAGGAACGCATAGGCATCCTTGGACTGTATTTTGAATATTTTAGCAGCTTTATCACAGGAACCACCAAAATTTGACCAAATCTGTAAAAGAGATACAAAACCATTTAGACAACTGTTCTGACTTACATAATGAACAATAGATTCCACATTATTCTTATCAGGCATTACTCTAATGTTCAGTGTTTTTGAATTTTAAAAAAATGTCATTGTATATTGTAATTTGACTTTACTGTAACTGTTTCAAATATCAGTTACCTCTGAAGCCTTTTGGATTGAATTCACAAATTCTTCTTTAAGTTCAGGTTCATCAACAAGATCTTCATTAACAAATGTCTTTTTCTGCATGACACCCAGCATACTGTGCACCTTTTCCCAGAAGTTTTTCATCTGAATCAGAATGTTCTGGATTTTAGTCAGATATCGCTGGACCTCGTTCAGGTGGACAGGGCTGGGTATAGAGCCTGGTACACACAAACAGAAACACAGACTGCTTATTTAAACCAACAATGAGTACAGGACAGCAAAATTGTGCAGTGTTTTGCTATGGAAGTGTTTTCAGAGCTCTGTGTCCTTTTGTATTCTTAAAATAGATTCTTTACAGTCTCATTTACTAATGTACATGTGTGGAGATGAACTGGTCCAGTAACACTACACACAGAACCCATGAGCTTATTCAAAAAACTGTTAACAGACACACAAGCATACATAACCAAAAACAGTCATCCAGCAGACATCACCAATCATCACTCACCATTGTCGATTTTTACTTTGGCCAGTTTCATCTGTAAGTCAATCTGTTGGACCTCAATGTTCCACTGTTGGTTCATCAGAGCCGTCTTTTGAGAGGTGAGCTGATTCAGCTGGTTTTCAAGAGCTTTGATTTTTGCAGCAGCAGCGGGGGATGTTGCGGCATGGTAAATGGACTTGACGATTGGCCCAATGAACGGCACAATCGCAGCGAAGATTCCGAGGCCTGAGCTTTTGCTTGTCACGTCCCTTACATAACTCTCAAGTTCCAGGTTTTTGGCATCTATCTTCCTTTTGGTGTCTTCAAGCTCGTTCCTAACTCTGGCAATCTTTTTTTCAAGGGTCTTTATAGCTCCCTCCATTTCCTGAACTTCCTTGGAAAGCTTCTCAGACTTGGCCTCAGTGTTTGCCTTTTCATTGATGTCACTGGTAGTTGTGGCCACGTGTTTGTTGTGTTTAACATAGCTAAATATAAAAAATGTGAAAATAGTCAACATTCATTTATTTTGTGTGTCTGTAGGTTGAGAAGATTCCAGCTATTTGTTATCAGTCTATGTCACTGTGTCATTAAAGCTGCACTAGGTAACATTTGTTTGTTAAAATTGAAAGAATTCACATTACTAAGCCAAGAGGAAAAACATTCTGCTAAAATATAGTGTCTTTCTGCGAGTCACACTATAAAGCATGAAATATTCATTGAGATTCAAAACTGTTGGATCAGATTTGGCAAGAGTTTTCTGAACCACATCAGATGTCTTTATGAATTAACGAATCACATGCACAGGATCAAAAACAAGGTCCAGCTCGATTGGCTGTTTCCCTGAGTAATGTTACAGGGGGCGTGGCTCACAGTTCTGAAAGTGCTGAAAGTCAGTGAATTGAAGGATAGAGATACTGCCTCATATGGAGGCATCAGAACGGCAACCCCAGTCATCCTCTGCAGCATTACCCGCATGTGACTCCTACACATTGTGTTGACTTTTCAGGGGTGGCAACAGCCTGCAGGGGTTCAGGAATGTTGGTCTATTTTTGATTGCTGAACAGGTATATTATGTTGGTGGTTTGCTAGCTAGCAAGCAAACAAGCAATTTGTTATTGATTTGGAATTTAATGTTATCTTGTGTATTGTACAAGGTAAATGTTAAGCTGTTTTATCTATGTAGCCAATGTTAGCTGGCAAATTCGCTAATATTATGATATAATCACTTTGCTGAGAGTGTCTTTTTTGTTTCAGAGTTTGTCCTCTCATGTCTGAACAAGGAAAGCCTTTAATCTCTCAGATTATTTCCAGTGCTACCGTCTCCCTCCTTTCATGTATGCAACTATATCTTTAAATTAAACTTGGCTAACATTATGCCTGTGCTACCAGGCTGTAGCGTATCTGTTGGATGATTAGAAGAGTAAGTTAGATAATGCACTTACATCCTGAGAGAGCATTCCAGAGAGATCTGATCAAATTCTCTGTGAAAACTCCTTCAACATGAATGCACTCGCAATCATCAGATAAATTCACTTGGGGAAATGGAAGGCAGCACAACCCACTTTACAATATGTTCATGATTCATGCGGTTGCATACTTCCACCAGAGTGGTCGCCAATTCTAAAAATCTACATAGTGCAGCTTTAAAGTACAACATATGAATCTTCACATCAGCACAGGCGTCACAGACACCAGAATAAAACTGAAATTGAAGAACTCTAAAAGCTAATAATTATTTAACTTTCAAACTATTAATCTGACATGCATTTCTCTACTAACAGAACAGCACTGCTTCACACCATTTCTATACATCATGGTGATCTAGGCTGCAAAAAATACATGTTGTTACCTTTGCACCATCTTGTCCACATCTGCAATAAGTTCACCAATCCAGGTTCTTGCTTTTTCCAGGTACCTTACCGCCAGTGTTGGTTTGTTTTTTTCAATAGCTTGTATCAGCATTGGAAACAGTGATGAAACCAGGCTCTGACTGGTGCCCATACACTGTGGTGGAAGGAATAACATAAGATATGCAGAATGTAATTTAGCATTTACCTCCCACCTTATATGACCTTTGCTGCTGCTGTTCCTCCATGTGATGGACATATTGGCTACAATCCAGTTACTGAGCTCATTAAGGATTCAGAGACATTTATGGTGATGTGATTACAAACATCTCGCCTCCTGCCTTTCAAATTGGTTCTGTGGTACTTGAGCAGGTCTGATTACAGGTCTGTACTCTGACACTGTGTGACCTTGTAGCTGTAGTACTTTTAACTCTTTGTCTAGATTGATCATATAAGAATAAGTACACAGCAGATCACATCAATCTCCAATTATTAATCTCCATCAATAATCAGCCCCAAGAGGAAGGAGTTTATAGAGTTTTGACCAAGGCAGAGGGTCTGTCTCATCTTACCCAACTCTTTCTCCTGATATGTAAAAGCAGATTTCCAGCTAACAGAGAACATGCTCTGATTACATGCTCTTCAAATATAGAAACAGATGCTATTATGTTACAAAACCTCTAGTACTGAACATCTGTCAAAATTGTGATCTTCATTTACTTTGTTTTTCTTCCATTGATAACACTTTTAAAATAAACTGTTTGTCAGTTTAAGGATTTGGATTTTAATCTGGAATTACATTTTTTTTCCCAAATGAGAAGGCCATAATTTTACTTAATGTGTCATTATGCCAATCAGAAAGTCCTTTTGAAATGATCAAATTTGTTCTATGGAACAAAAGAGATTGTACAAAATAAATCATTTTGTATTTTTAATATATGGTTTCTCATTTTATATATTTAGTTAATCAGCTATTTAAATCTACTGGATATTTCATTATATTTTTCTTTAGTGTTTTGGAGGACACTGATTCAGTACCTGGACAGGTTGATTCCAAAGATCTGACTCTATTTTGTTATCCCGAAAATGTAGCGTTCTACTAATAAGAATGCTTTCAGTTGGTTATATTTCTCTTATAAGTCTAATGTTAATTATGTTGGCATGTAGTTTTGAATATCACTTTATATTAATTTGCAAAATAATTTATCAACACATTTTCTAGAAAACTTTAAACTATCAGTTTGATATTTTTTTTTTGCTATGTCTGATATTTTAAGGTGAAGTGTTGCTGTAAATTCACTAGAATATCCAATCTGTCATTATACCTTTGGATTCCAGTGTTTTACACAATACGGTCATTGATTGTTATTCATTCATTATAAATTATTTTCTTCCTGACAGACAGAAACGACCAGAGATCTCACCCTACACTGACACCATACCTTCAGCAGAAGAGCTTCAGAGGATCCAAAGAGAAGTTGTGTTTCCACAGCACGCTTCCTGAGGAGCCTCTCCATGTTTGGAAACTTAGCCAGACACAGGTAGGAGATGTGGTACAGCAGGGATATCTGCATAGAAGTTGGTAGAAGCTCCTCTGTGAATCCTGGACTCCATACGGAGTTGGTTGGCACAAGTTCTGTGAATCGGTTAAAACATATTTGAATGAAACATGTGGTCAACCACCCATGCTGGTATAATGTCTAAACCTTCTCATGTCCTAAAGAATTGAAAAAAGTACAATCAATCACTCTGAAAAAAATAATAAATTAAAACTTGCCTTTGCTGTTAGCCATTGTATGTAAGACCAGGGAAGACTTGTAATCAGTGGTGTCCTATAATTCAGTAAAAGAGATTAGAATGACGCCGTCAAACAGAACAACTGGACTACGTTTTGGTTCATGAACCTAAAATAAAAAATGTGCAAATACTAAGAAGGGAACCTTACCTGTAAATCTTTGTACTTCTTGCTGGTACAGTGTGTTGAGGTCTCACTGGAGAACCTTTATACCATGCACACCCCACCTCTTACACAGAAAGAAATTGCTGTCAAAGGTCTGAGGAAACCCAAGACAAGGTGATGAAAGATAAAGAAAAAGGAAGTTTCCCTATAAAACTCTACTTTCTCTACTTCTGTACATTTACATTACATTTCTGTACTGGGAAAAGGCACATCTTTGGCTGAATAGTTTACTGGTATGTTTGTAATGCTCATAATGAATGACTAATTGCATAATCAATGTTGTTGGGTAGGTGTCATTCCTATCTGAAGACATAAAGCCAAGGTAGAACTTTTTGCCTTAAATGAAAAGCAATTTTTATTTTAATAATGTGTAATATTGTGTTATTTGCCTTTAGGTTAATATAGGAAATACACCAGAAATTTAATCCCCCCTCCCCATAAAGTCCTGTGCATTATTTAAACAAAACCTTTTGCAGGCTTGCCACAATGACCTATTTCAGATATCATATTGTTACAAAAGTGAGGAGGACCAGTCTAACTAGAAAATAGAGGCGACACCTTCTGCACCTCGTTTGTCAACAGGTTCGCTGGAAGACATGCTGAGGGATGCATTTCTTACATTTTTTCTATCAAGTCCTATAGATAATTCAAATATGAAGTTGTGCTGGACTGCCACAAACCGCCTATTTCAGATTTGTCACGTTATATATTTATTTGTTTATTTGCTTCATTCTTAATAAATTTAATCCATTTAGTAAATATAATACAATCATCCACTTTGCACCATTGTAGATTCTATGACATTACTGACTGAAATTACTGACATTCAGCTGAAAATGGTGAATTGTGAAGTTTATATCTTTGTATCCCACAAACTCCTGAAGGACAAAGCCTTGTGTCTGAAGATGTTTACTATACAAAGACCTATACAGGACACTCATTAACATAGGACTCAGGTCTTTTTTTTAAAAAGAAACCATTTTAAACAGTTTTGCTTGTGCAGTTAATGTTGGGCTGTCGAGCTGATGCAGGGGTTTCTCATGAGCAGGTCATCTGAAGCACAAGAACAGTTTACGATGTGCATTTTCTCAGGATTCTTTAACAAATAATCTGGTTTGGTCTTAAACTGGCTCTCTTTGTGCATAAATTCTGCTCTTCATTTAAAAATCAAAGTGTCTATTATGATTTCTACATTGCAACTATATTTTTGTGATTCATAGTGGGCAGTGAAGTCAGGCTAGTCTACCTTCGATAGGCCTAGTTAGCCTTAATATCCAGGTGGCAGGTTAACTGTGAATAGCAGGGATGTATGCATTTCTCTTCTGGGGAAGAAAAGCACACCTCTGATGAAACAACATGTCTTTCCAGTGAACCTGATACAATCTAGATGCAGGTGAGAGTTTGCTCATTCTACTATCTAGTTATACCAGACATCCTCCCATCTGTAGAATCCATACATCACTCTGTAACTCATGACGCAACTCACCTGTCAAAACTAGATAGGACAAGGCTAAACTCCTGCTGAACCTGATCCAGACTAAGTAAGGAAGTAGTGGCGAAACAAGCAGGCCTTGTGATGGTGGATAAGATGCAGAAAACAGAAGTGCTAATAGATGTAAAGTACGACAGGTCAGGTAACCTAGTAAGGGATGGAATGTGGCCCTTTCATAGTGTTTAGATTAGTTTTTTGTTCTGTGTTTGTATTTCACATAAGTCCTATGTGAAATAGAATTAGAAACATTTCCGAAATGAAGGATATCACACTACAAATATAATAGCACAGCGATACCTGGTGAAAATGGCAAACCCAAAGTAAACAGCTTGCTTGTTTAAAAACAACAGATCACAAAGATTTTCCACAGTGGGCAGGGATGTTCTCTAAACTTCAAGAAATCGAATGCTTGACTCATGGGTTTCCTAACAGAGAAACAAACAGATTTTCTTACATCCATGTTAATACCATAAAAAACCCCAATTCTTTGACCTTGATATTTCAGAACACTGCATAATACTTAAATGTGAAAATTATTTCATTGGAATCAGTTTATTACTCTATTAGCTATGTCATAAATTTTATTCTTTGACTGTTTACATTTATCTGACTCTTTTATCTAAAGCAACTTACAATTAAATAAGAAAACAACTTGAGCAATTGAGGGACTTGCTCAGGGGCCCAACAGTGGTGGAGCTTGAACAAGCAACCTTCTGATTACAAGTCAAGTACCATAACCGCTGGGCTACCATTACCAACTGTTACTGTTACTCAATCTAAATAACTCTTACAGTTTCGCTTATATTTATAGTTTTTTGGTCAGTTCTCATTGCCACTGAATACGTCTTATATCACAAAGGTGTCTTGTCATGTTTTATCATCTAACAGTTAAGTATGTGAACACAGAAACTTGAGGCAAGTTGAATTAAAGGACTCTTTGACTAACTTGATCAACACACTGTTTAAGTTTAAATTAAAAATAATAAAACCCTCTAAAATGAAACAAAAAGAAACATCTATATTTTCCAATGCCCAGCAGTATGTTTGACATTTGACCCAGGAGATCTTGTAGTAACCAATGCAAAGCCATGAAAACACACACAGTGTGATCACTTTGTCAGGCTGCCCTACCCAACAGCTGCACCAAACAGGCTGACAACCGTATTACAGTCAGCATTTCATGAACAAAATTCCAACAACCTTGGGATTTCTTTTTGTACTTTGACTTCTCCCTACAATTTCCTTTCAGTGCTTAGGAGAAAAGTGCAAGCAAACACACTGCTGCTGTTTCAGTCTTCAGTTTCCGATTCTATTTACTTAAAACACAAAGAGGACACGACCAGACTGCCGTTTGTTTCTCTGATGGGCTGATGAGTGGTACAGACTGACACGATTGTCCTCAAATTATATCCTAGCATGTCTCTCTCTAGTCCTCAGAGGGTGGAGTTAAGACACAAGCCAGATGCAGGAAAGGAAGAACCAGGAGACACAATGACAGAAAAGAGTAAAAGCCCTCCATGTATTAAATGACCAAATGTAGAACAGTGTAGCAATCACAGATGGAATATGCATCAAATACCATATGTGCAATGGTGGAATACATTATATGATTTCACTGGATATTCTGAGAGACCGAATGTCCATTCATACATACAATATGTTTTACTATTTTAGTTGCCTTCCTTAGATATAACTGTTGATATATAGGGTATTAAAATAATGTGTGGAATTCGAGATTCGGGATAAACTGACTGTCCCACTAAATCTCTATACACTAAATAAATGTGGGTACATATAAACTAAAGGCTGATTAATTCAGGGAGTACTCTAATGAACTGACAGAACAAATTTTATTGCAATTTGGCCAAGCTGTTACTGCCATGTTAGTGCAGTCTTGTAGGGCAAAGGGCTGAGTGAGGTTAACCAAACACTAAATCTATGCAGGTCATCACAGGTTACTCACATGGAGCCCAAAGTTCACAACACACACACAGAGTGAGAGAGAGCATTTCAGCTGTGGGATGAGCCATGTCATCGCTGGCTGTGCTCCTGAAACACGTACCGGCCTGGTTCCTCTGTGGTGGAGTTTTTCTACCGGTGACTCTTCTTTTTCTGCTGGTGATTGCTCACCTGAGATGGAAACTCCAGGAAGGTACCAAACGCAACACATCAACACTTATTTTAACGTGTGTGTGTACGTGTGTATGTGTGTGTGTGTGTGTGTGTGTGTGTGTGTGTGTGTGTGTGTGTATAGTAGTAGTAAGAGTAGTAGTAAGTCTGTACTTTTACCAAACTACTATGGGAGGAAAATGGCTTTAGTAATGACTAGCACAGCCTTGGCTAGGTGTCACCCAAGTGATTAAAACTGAATACAAGCTGTTTAATAGTCAGCACATGTCATATTGTAGGTTTGAGTGTCCACAAATTAAAGATCTCGGTCTGCTTCAACAGTCTTTAACTATGTTCTAGTGAGAGAGAGAGAGAGAGAGAGAGAGAGAGAGAGAGAGAGAGAGAGAGAGAGAGAGAGAGAGAGAGAGAGAGAGGGAGGTAATGTAAAGAAATTGTGTGTCCATATCCATTTTTGTCTTAGTGGAGGCGGAGATGTCTGTACTTCAAGACCCACGTGAGGCAGCACACCAGCTGTTCTGCAGGTCCAGACACAGACCAGTGGAGAGGAAGCACCCCTGCCCCACTCACACACCCACGCAGAGGCCCAGACACAGACCAGTGGAGAGGGAAGCACCCCTGCACCACTCACACACCCACGCAGAGGCCCAGACACAGACCAGTGGAGAGGAAGCACCCCTGTGCCACTCACACACCCACGCAGAGGCCCAGACACAGACCAGTGAAGAGGAAGCACCCTTGCACCACTCACACACCCACGCAGAGGTCCAGACACAGACCAGTGGAGAGGAAGCACCCCTGCACCACTCACACACCCACGCAGAGGCCCAGACACAGACCAGTGGAGAGGAAGCACCCCTGCACCACTCACACACCCACGCAGAGTTCTGGATCTGAGACGTGAGAGCAGCCTGCATTCCTCAGAATGGGAAGTTCTGGATCTGGATCGCCCCACAAATGAGTGACTGCATTGCACTTATTACATTATACCTACTTCAATGTAAGTTACTTTTGGGTGTGAGATACTATGAAGCCTATTTTGTTGTTTTAATGTTTGGTAGGCCATCCAAGGCTGATCTAAGCTTTCTAAGAGTTTATGAACAGATAGCAGTAAGAAGAGGATAGATTTAGTGTGTTTGGTCTCTCCCCCTTTGAATCTTGATTCCTCTCAAGGTTTCTTCCTCCTGCTCTAGGGAGTTTTTAATTGTCACTGTCACCCTTGGTTTGTTGACTGAGGGTTTGGACTTGGACATTTGTAAAGCTGCTTTGTGACATCTGTTGTAAAAAGTGCTATATAAATCAATTTGATTTGATAGTTAAGTGCAGGAAGTGAAAAACATGATTTGACTGATGTGTTGTAATTCTTACTCAAAGTAACTCACAAACAAGGTAAAGTCTTCCACAGGTCTATATAACATGCACGAGAGAGAGAGGGAGAGCATGTGAAGCTAGATGAAGTTAGCGCTCAGCGCTAGCACCTCTGAGACTGCTGCAAGTTCGCTCTCTGGTGGAGCAGCAGCAGAACTGCAGGGATTCCCCAGACCAGAGAAACAGGCTTTACTCAAAAATAGAGGTGAGGTCCTTTTCTAAACTCTACAGGGATATAGAGTGGAAAAAGAAGGAGGAGTGGAGAAGAGCTGGGGGGGGGGAGGGAGGGAGAGAGAGAGAGAGAGAGAGAGAGAGAGAGACAGACACACACACACAGACAGACACACACAGACACAGAACACAACACACAAAGAGAGTGTGTGAAAGATGTGTGTGAGTGAGTGAGAGGTAGGTGTACTTCCATCAGATAGAGCAAATACCAAACTAAAAGACAAAGGTAAAGGATATTCAGGCAAAGAGACTGTGTCTCTAACAGCCACTAGTGTAACGCTGATGTCCATGTGCAGTGAAAGCATACAGCTGTGAAGAAGCCCCAGTATGAGCCAGACACTAGATTAGATTAGCAGGTCCCTCAAACATGGTGACTCTGTAATTATTGTTAACGTTAACCTGCAATAAAGGATTGACCAGCAGTTCTCTTCTATTAATTCTGAAGTCTGCATCATCATTTTCTATTTGAATGTTTAATTTTAAAACTAGCTGACTGGGGATTTAGGAACGACATTTATCGGTGGCCCGTACTATGGGAACTTTGTCTGTGGACCCACACTGTTATCAGCACAAACTGACAGATCACCTAAAAACTGCATTGTTCTGTGTGTGATGGCTGAATTTGACAGAAGCGTGTTTTGAAGGTAAGATGATGTCTTTTAAAAGTTCTGCCTTAGTTGGAAATTTCAGACTTTTGTTCAGAGAGTTTTGTAGTGGTTGGGTATCGGGATCATAGAAAGTGCAGACTGAGTGTTGGTGAATGAGAATAGATTGTGAACGTTATAAAAACAATTAAAAGGAGTAGAAGTGCACAAAAATGAAAGTGACACCTTATGCAAACTTAAATGATTGTGTGAAAAAAATCTGTATGACAAATAACTGAAAAAGCCATCCTATAAAAATTTTAAAAAGTAATAGCAAACACCAGCTTGATAAAAAACATACAACTATGAGATGAACAACTGCTCAGAGAGAGATACAGACAAAAGAGCTCAGAGTAAAAAGGCAAAAGCACACAAAGAGATAAATGTTAAATGTAGTTGATTGTGTTTGTCTAAAGTGTTCACCTAAGTGTCTGTCGTTTTGTTTCTCTAAAGTGAAGTTAAAAGCAAATTAGGTCATCTAAACGGCTTAGAATTCGTGGTTTTGAAGAACATATGAAAAATACTTATGCATAGTAATTTATTGATTGAAACACTGGGAAATCAAACTCATATCAAACTTTGGCTATTGAGCGAGTGACATACCTTAAATAACGCGGAAAACCGCTTTTCTTCACTTGAGGAAAAAGAAAAGCTACTGCTACCAATGTTTAACTTGTTGTTATCTAGCTATTTATCATTAAGGGCAATATTAGGTTTGGAACTTTTGCCACGGGGGCAGGTGAACCGCTGCCAACTCCAGCAAACAGGTGATGAGCAAACAAATCCAACAAGGAGCAGAAAAAAGAGTTGACCTTTAATGACCTTATAAAATGCAAAACCACTTTGTGAGGCTGTGAGGCCGTAACAAGGAAAAAGAAGTACAAATGGCTAATGTAATGGAAGTTGTGAAAAAGTGAGCAGCAGCAAAACAAACAGAAGCACAAATGGAAGGTGTTTTCAGTGTATTTTACAGAGCTTATCATTCATAAACAAACAATCATACTGGTGCAACTGTCTTCAGGAGTGATGCAAGCCAAAATAGCAAACAAAACTCACACTAATTAAATAAAACTACTCACTAACTAATCATAACAATACAACTCCCTAACTCCCTAACACAAAAACAGAGACAAAACAAACGCCCAACAAAAATAGCAGTCACTCCCTACCACCAGTGTCCAACACCAAAATACCAAACAAACGATATTTACACAATCTAAATATATGTATATATGTATATATACACAACTGGCAAATCAGGAAGGGCGAAGCCAAAGACGAAGTCCAAAAATGAGGAAACATTCACTCACTCACTCACTCATTCATTCATTCATTCATTCATTCATTCAATCTCTCTCTCTCTCTCTCTCTCTCTCTGTCTCTCTCTCTCTCTCCTGGGAGTGGCCTTTAAATAGCCAACACAGTAAGGAAAGGGGCGGAGTCTCAATCAGGGTGGAAATCCTGGCAGTGGATCTGGAGCGCAAACACACATCCATCTTTCCGTAACAAATATGTGACAGGAATGGACAGGAATCCATTCTCAATCCACTCTTATTTGTTATATAAGTCTAAACAGTGGTTTGAATGTTTTTTATATTTTCTTTAAAGATTTGGTCAGCTTTTGGTGGTGTCTGTTATAAAGTCGCTAAAATATTCAAAATACAGTGAAAAGATGCCTACCTGTTCTGGGAGATCAATCCATCATCCCTCAGATGCCGTGTGGCAGAAAGAGTCTGACAGTTTTATGGAACAGCTAAGGAAAATTAAAGTTTTGGACCAGACTTCAGCAACCATCCAACACTAATACACTAAATGCTACTTTGCATTTCCCCTGTGAGGCTGTCAAATCAAATAAACTATGTTGGTGGTGGACATGATCAGTCAAGACATTAAAGTTTAACTTGGACACATTCTATCAACACAACAAAATTTTTGAGGGTTCAAATAAATGAATACTGCTCTCTGATAAATATTGTTCTACCCAACATCAGCCCATAGAGAGAGAGAGAGATGGCAAAGACCCATGATGCCATGCACCAACCCACAGACTGTAATTAAGTTTACATACCATGTTAAATGTATTGTTTTGGTTATGTGGATGTGTTTGGTTTGTTTAGCTTAGCCTGTCTCCACACATCACTGCCGTTTTAGCACTTTAGATTAGTTACCTCCCATGTGAAGTGCTATATTTTAGTCATTTTCCCTCATTATTCTATTTCTGTTTTGCCTGTTGCTGTGTGTTCATGATCAAGAGATGATGTCACACACTATGTCCTTCATCTTGATGCTACGGTATGTTTCTTTTGAACTACGGTATTTATTTAATGTAGAAATACAATGCACCACATGTCAATGAAAATAATAGAGATAGTTACAGAGTAAATAAACTTTTTTTTTTACATGCCTGTGCATCTGTGAAGTAAAGCATGAAGATGCTGTCTTTATTGTGGACTTGATTGTCCTTGATTTACAGCTCTGGAAGAAAATGATCAGTTTTTCTAGTTTTACAATTGATGGATATGTGTTTGACCAGGCTGAGCAGTTTTATTTTATTCTATAAACTACTGGCAACATTTCTTCCAAATTCCAGATAAAAATATTGTATTTTAGAGCGTGTTTTTATGAAAATGACTAATGGTCAAAATAACAAAACAGTTACAGAAATTTCAGACCACAAATAATGCAAAGAAAACAAGCTCATAATCATTTATAAACAACACAGTACTAATATTTCAACTTAGGATGAGTCAACAAATCAATATTTGGTGGAATAACCCTGATTTTTAATCACCGCTTTCATGTGTCTTGGCATGCTTTCCAGCAGTGTTTCACATTGCTGTTGGGTAACTTTATACCACTCATGGCACAGAAATTCAAGGAGCTCAGGTTTGCTTGATGGCTTGTGATCATCATTCTTTCTCTTGATCACATTCCAGAGGTTTTCATTAGGGTTCAGGTCTGGAGATTGGGCTGGCCATGATAGGATCTTGATTTGGTGGTCCCTCATCCACACTTTGATTGGCCTGGCTGTGTGACATGGAGCATTGTCCTGTTGAAAAAAACAACCATTAGAGTTGGGGAACATTGTCAGAGCAGAAGGAAGCAAGTTTTCTTCCTGCACAGTTTTGTAAGTGGCTTGATTCATGCGTCCTTCACAAAGACAAAGCTGCCCGATTCCAGCCTGGCTGAAACACCTCCAGATCATCACCAATCCTGCACCAAATTTCACAGTGGGTGTGAGATACTCTGGCTTGTAGGCCTCTCCAGGTCTCCGTCTAACCATTACATGACCAGGTCTTGGATAAAGCTTAAAATTGCACTCATCGGAGAAGATGACCTTACTCCAGTCCTCTACGGTCCAGTCATAATGGTCTTTTACTAACTTCAGTCTGGTTCTTCTTTGCTTCTCATTGATGAAGGGCTTTTTTCTAGCTTTGCACAACTTCAGCCCTGCCTCCAGAAACCTGTTTCTCACCGTCCTCGCTGTGCAATTCACCCCAGCTGTTGCATGCCATTTTTTGTAGGTCACTTGACATGATTAAGTGACATTTGAATGAGGTGGCGATCATCACAGTCGGTAGATAGTCGAGGCTGCAAGTGCGGGTTAGGAAAGTGTTCTATTCGGTGCGAACAGACACAGGAAAAGAGCAGCGGTGCAGCAGTTAGTGATTCGGGTGTTTTCTTTTTAACGTGACCCGATCCCGGGGCTGGTATGGAGTCGTGTTTGTTTAAGGTGCTGATGCATTTGTTTTATAGGCAACTTGGGAGCAGGTTGCGTCCTGAATGAAAGGTAAAACGGTAAAAGTAAAAACGTTTTGAGCGGGTGAACGCAATTTTGGTAAACATGGAGTATGATGTAATGTGTTTGTTGATTTTGTGCTTACTTTGTCGTGATGTGGGATAATCTGTTGTGTATTTTGTGTGCAGGGGGCTGAGTCACATTTTTGTTCCCGCTATGAGTATTTCCTGATTCTGAGTTTTTCAGTAATGTAAGGTTTTATTGGGTGTGGTGTGTAAATATTTATCAGGAATTGTACTGATGAAGTGATTCATGTACGTGTGATGGTGACCACGTTAAAAGTCATTGAAGCCATTTGTGCTTAAACTCAGAACCAGATTTTCCACTCATTGTGTGTTTTAGTGTTATGTTTTTTAAATTGTATTAAACTTGTCTGACCTGGTACTGGTGGAGTTGCTTTTTTTTAAAAAAAGGTGATACCTGTTGCACATACACAGATGGAATTTGCATAAAATACTGTTTAATGGTGGAACTCTCCCAAAAAGGCAACTTCTGTTCTTAAAGACTCAAGGTAATCTTTCACTGATATGGGTATTTTGTGTTATTTTCATGTTATGTGGCTTCATGTGACCTGTCGTACTACAGTCGTCATAGCAACACCAGGTCTGTTTACAACACTACTACATTAGTTGGAGCACTTGGAGCTGTTGTGTCTGTGTGCTCCTGGATCTCCTCCCACATGATCTACTGCCACCTCATGATTTACACATTAAGCACTGGCCACAAAGATTTGGAAGTAGGTGGCTTTGAAAAACAGATTCTTTGAGATGCTTTAATGGACAGTTTCACATGGCAGTAAAGTTCATTATGGGAGATTAAAAGAGGAGAAAGATTTTTTTTTTCAGCCTTGAATGATTTGAGGCTTAGATGAGAAAGCTACGCTATTCTAATCAGGTACACATACATTGTAAATTGTGTATGACTGACTACAAGGTCATATAGTTCTGAATAAAAAAGGAATGACTGATTGTACCTAAAAGCAGAAAATCAATATTATCTATAAAAATTACCAAAATATGACCACCACTTAACAGAGTATTTGATTTGACAGCCTCAAAGGGGAAATGCACAGTAGTTTTGGATGCTTTAGTTTTGGATGGCTGCTGGAGTCTGGTTCAAGACTTTCATTTCCTGTAGCTGTCCCATCACACTGTTATACTCTTCCTGCCGCACGGCGTCTGAGAGAGACGATGGATCAATCTCCAGGAACGCATAGGCATCCTTGGACTGTATTTTGAATATTTTAGCAGCTTTAACACAGGAACCACCAAAATTTGACCAAATCTGTAAAAGAGATACAAAACCATTTGGACAACTGTTCTGACTTACATAATGAACAATAGATTCCACATTATTCTTATCAGGCATTACTCTAATGTTCAGTGTTTTTGAATTTTAAAAAAATGTCATTGTATATTGTAATTTGACTTTACTGTAACTGTTTCAAATATCAGTTACCTCTGAAGCCTTTTGGATTGAATTCACAAATTCTTCTTTAAGTTCAGGTTCATCAACAAGATCTTCGTTAACAAACGTGTTTTTCTGCATGACACCCAACATACTGTGCACCTTTTCCCAGAAGTTTTTCATCTGAATCAGAATGTTCTGGAATTTAGTCAGATATCGCTGGACCTCGTTCAGGTGGACAGGGCTGGGTATAGAGCCTGGTACACACAAACAGAAACAGACTGCTTATTTAAACCAAGAATGAGTACAGGACAGCAAAATTGTGCAGTGTTTTGCTATGGAAGTGTTTTCAGAGCTCTGTGTCCTTTTGTATTCTTAAAATAGATTCTTTACAGTCTCATTTACTAATGTACATGTGTGGAGATGAACTGGTCCAGTAACACTACACACAGAACCCATGAGCTTATTCAAAAAACTGTTAACAGACACACAAGCATACATAACCAAAAACAGTCATCCAGCAGACATCACCAATCATCACTCACCATTGTCGATTTTTACTTTGGCCAGTTTCATCTGTAAGTCAATCTGTTGGACCTCAATGCTCCACCGTTGGTTCATCAGAGCCGTCTTTTGAGAGGTGAGCTGATTCAGCTGGTTTTCAAGAGCTTTCGTTTTTGCAGCAGCAGCGGGGGATGTTGCGGCATGGTAAATGGACTAGACGATTGGCCTAATGAACGGCACAATCGCAGCGAAGATTCCGAGGCCTGAGCTTTTGCTTGTCACATCCCTTACATAACTCTCAAGTTCCAGGTTTTTGGCATCTATCTTCGTTTTGGTTTCTTCAAGCTCGTTCCTAACTCTGGCAAGCTTTTCTTCAAGGGTCTTTATAGCTCCCTCCATTTCCTGAACTTCCTTGGAAAGCTTCTCAGACTTGGCCTCAGTGTTTGCCTTTTCATTGATGATGTCACTGGTAGTTGTGGCCACGTGTTTGTTGTGTTTAACATAGCTAAATATAAAAAATGTGAAAATAGTCAACATTCATTTACTTTGTGTGTCTGTAGGTTGAGAAGATTCCAGCAATTTGTTATCAGTCTATGTCACTGTGTCATTAAAGCTGCACTAGGTAACATTTGTTTGTTAAAATTGAAAGAATTCACATTACTAAGCCAAGAGGAAAAACCTTCTGCTAAAATATAGTGTCTTTCTGCGAGTCACACTATAAAGCATGAAATATTCATTGAGATTCAAAACTGTTGGATCAGATTTGGCAAGAGTTTTCTGAACTACATCAGATGTCTTTATGGATTAACGAATCACATGCACAGGATCAAAAACAAGGTCCAGCTCGATTGGCTGTTTCCCTGAGTAATGTTACAGGGGGCGTGGCTCACAGTTCTGATATACCTGTGCATGTGTACAGTGCTGAAAGTCAGTGAATTGAAGGATAGAGATACTGCCTCATATGGAGACATCAGAACGGCAACCCCAGTCATCCTCTGCAGCATTACCCGCATGTGACTCCTACACATTGTGTTGACTTTTCAGGGGTGGCAACAGCCTGCAGGGGTTCAGGAATGTTTGTTTATTTTTGATTGCTGTACAGGTACATTATGTTGGTGGTTTGCTAGCTAGCAAGCAAACAAGCAATTTGTTATTGATTTGGAATTTAATGTTATCTTGTGTATTGTACAAGGTAAATGTTAAGCTGTTTTATCTATGTAGCCAATGTTAGCTGGCAAATTCGCTAATATTATGATATAATCACTTTGCTGAGAGTGTCTTTTTTGTTTCAGAGTTTGTCCTCTCATGTCTGAACAAGGAAAGCCTTTAATCTCTCAGATTATTTCCAGTGCTACCGTCTCCCTCCTTTCATGTATGCAACTATAGCTTTAAATTAAACTTGGCTAACATTATGCCTGTGCTACCAGGCTGTAGCCTATCTGTTGGATGATTAGAAGAGTAAGTTAGATAATGCACTTACATCCTGAGAGAGCATTCCAGAGAGATCTGATCAAATTCTCTGTGAAAACTCCTTCAACATGAATGCACTCGCAATCATCAGATAAATTCACTTGGGGAAATGGAAGGCAGCACAACCCACTTTACAATATGTTCATGATTCATGCGGTTGCATACTTCCACCAGAGTGGTCGCCAATTCTAAAAATCTACATAGTGCAGCTTTAAAGTACAACATATGAATCTTCACATCAGCACAGGCGTCACAGACACCAGAATAAAACTGAAATTGAAGAACTCTAAAAGCTAATAATTATTTAACTTTCAAACTATTAATCTGACATGCATTTCTCTACTAACAGAACAGCACTGCTTCACACCATTTCTATACATCATGGTGATCTAGGCTGCAAAAAATACATGTTGTTACCTTTGCACCATCTTGTCCACATCTGCAATAAGTTCACCAATCCAGGTTCTTGCTTTTTCCAGGTACTTTACCGCCAGTGTTGGTTTGTTTTTTTCAATAGCTTGTATCAGCATTGGAAACAGTGATGAAACCAGGCTATGACTGGTGCCCATACACTGTGGTGGAAGGAATAACATAAGATATGCAGAATGTAATTTAGCATTTACCTCCCACCTTATATGACCTTTGCTGCTGCTGTTCCTCCATGTGATGGACATATTGGCTACAATCCAGTTACTGAGCTCATTAAGGATTCAGAGACATTTATGGTGATGTGATTACAAACATCTCGCCTCCTGCCTTTCAAATTGGTTCTGTGGTACTTGAGCAGGTCTGATTACAGGTCTGTACTCTGACACTGTGTGACCTTGTAGCTGTAGTACTTTTAACTCTTTGTCTAGATTGATCATATAAGAATAAGTACACAGCAGATCACATCAATCTCCAATTATTAATCTCCATCAATAATCAGCCCCAAGAGGAAGGAGTTTATAGAGTTTTGACCAAGGCAGTGGGTCTGTCTCATCTTACCCAACTCTTTCTCCTGATATGTAAAAGCAGATTTCCAGCTAACAGAGAACATGCTCTGATTACATGCTCTTCAAATATAGAAACAGATGCTATTATGTTACAAAACCTCTAGTACTGAACATCTGTCAAAATTGTGATCTTCATTTACTTTGTTTTTCTTCCATTGATAACACTTTTAAAATAAACTGTTTGTCAGTTTAAGGATTTGGATTTTAATCTGGAATTACATTTTTTTTCCCAAATGAGAAGGCCATAATTTTACTTAATGTGTCATTATGCCAATCAGAAAGTCCTTTTGAAATGATCAAATTTGTTCTATGGAACAAAAGAGATTGTACAAATAAATCATTTTGTATTTTTAATATATGGTTTCTCATTTTATATATTTAGTTAATCAGCTATTTAAATCTACTGGATATTTCATTACATTTTTCTTTAGTGTTTTAGAGGACACTGATTCAGTACCTGGACAGGTTGATTCCAAAGATCTGACTGAATTTTGTTATCCCGAAAATGTAGCGTTCTACTAATAAGAATGTTTCAGTTGGTTATATTTCTCTTATAAGTCTAATGTTAATTATGGTGGCATGTAGTTTTGAATATCGCTTTATATTAATTTGCAAAATAATTTATCAACACATTTTCTAGAAAACTTTAAACTATCAGTTTGATATTTTTTTTTTGCTATGTCTGATATTTTAAGGTGAAGTGTTGCTGTAAATTCACTAGAATATCCAATCTGTCATTATACCTTTGGATTCCAGTGTTTTACACAATACGGTCATTGATTGTTATTAATTCATTATAAATTATTTTCTTCCTGACAGACAGAAACGACCAGAGATCTCACCCTACACTGACACCATACCTTCAGCAGAAGAGCTTCAGAGGATCCAAAGAGAAGTTGGGTTTCCCCAGCACGCTTCCTAAGGAGCCTCTCCAAGTTTGGAAACTTAGCCAGACACAGGCAGGAGATGTGGTACAGCAGGGATATCTGCTTAGAAGCTGGGAGAAGCTCCTCTGTGAATCCTGGACTCCATATGGAGTTGGTTGGCACAAGTAGTGCCAAGTAGTAGAATGAGCAACCTCTCACCTGCATCTAGATTGTATCAAGTTCACTGGAAAGACATGTTGTTTCATCAGAGGTGTGCTTTTCTTCCCCAGAAGAGAAATGCATACATCCCTGCTATTCACAGTTAACCTGCCACCTGGACATTAAGGTTAACTAGGCCTATAAAAGGTAGACTGGACTGACTTCACTGCCCACTATGAATCAAGGAAATATAGTTGCAATGTAGAAATCATAATAGACACATTGATTTTTAAATGAAGAGCAGAATTTATGCACAAAGAGAGCCAATTTAAGACCAAACCAGAGGAATTGTTAAAGAATCCTGAGAAAATGCACAACGTAAACTGTTCTTGTGCTTCAGATGACCTGCTCATGAGAAACCCCTGCATCCGCTCGACAGCCCAACACTAACTGCACAAGCAAAACTGTTCAAAATGGTTTCTTTTAAAAAAAGACCTGTGTCCTGTGTTAATGAGTGTCCTGTATATGACTTTGTATAGTAAACATCTTCAGACACAAGGCTTTGTCCTTCAGGAGTTTGTGGGATACACAGATATAAACTTCTCAATTCACCATTTTCAGCTGAATGTGGAAAGTCAGTAATGTCATAGAATCTACAATGGTGCAAAGTGGATGATTGTATTATATTTACTAAATGGATTAAAGTTATTAAGAACGAAGCAAATAAACAAATAAATATATAACGTGACAAATCTGAAATAGGCGGTTTGTGGCAGTCCAGCACAACTTCATATTTGAATTATCTATAGGACTTGATAGAAAAAATGTAAGAAATGCATCCCTCAGCATGTCTTCCAGCGAACCTGTTGACAAACGAGGTGCAGAAGGTGTCGCCTCTATTTTCTAGTTAGACTGGTCCTCCTCACTTTTGTAACAATATGATATCTGAAATAGGTCATTGTGGCAAGCCTGCAAAAGGTTTTGTTTAAATAATGCACAGGACTTTATGGGGAGGAGGGATTAAATTTCTGGTGTATTTCCTATATTAACCTAAAGGCAAAGGAAACTTCCTTTTTCTTTATCTTTCATCACCTTGTCTTGGGTTTCCTCAGACCTTTGACAGCAATTTCTTTCTGTGTAAGAGGCGGGGTGTGCATGGTATAAAGGTTCTCCAGTGAGACCTCAACACACTCAACCAGCAAGACGTACAAAGAGTTACAGGTAAGGTTCCCTTCTTAGTATTTGCACATTTTTTATTTTAGGTTCACGAACCAAAACATAGTCCAGTTGTTCTGTTTGATGATATCATTCTAATCTCTTTTACTGAATTATAGGATAACACTGTATACAAGTCTTACCTGGTCTTACATACAATGGCTAACAGCAAAGGCAAGTTTTAATTTATTATTTTTTTCAGAGTGATTGATTGTACTTTTTCCAATTCTTTAGGACATGAGAAGTTTTAGACATTATACCAGCATGGGTGGTTGACCACATGTTTCATTCAAATATGTTTTAACCGATTCACAGAACTTGTGCCAACCAACTCCGTATGGAGTCCAGGATTCACAGAGGAGCTTCTCCCAACTTCTAAGCAGATATCCCTGCTGTACCACATCTCCTACCTGTGTCTGGCTAAGTTTCCAAACTTGGAGAGGCTCCTCAGGAAGTGTGCTGTGGAAACACAACTTCTCTTTGGATCCTCTGAAGCTCTTCTGCTGAAGGTATGGTATCAGTGTAGGGTGAGATCTCTGGTCGTTTCTGTATGTCAGGAAGAAAATAATTTATAATGAATTAATAACAATCAATGACTGTATTGTGTAAAACACTGGAATCCAAAGTTATAATGACAGATTGGATATTCTAGTGAACTTACAGCAACACTTCACCTTAAAATATCAGACATTGCAAAAAAAAATATCAAACTGATAGTTTAAAGTTTTCTAGAAAATGTGTTGATAAATTATTTTGCAAATTAATATAAAGCGATATTCAAAACTACATGCCACCATAATTAACATTAGCCTTAGAAGAGAAATATTACAAATTGAAACCATTCTTATTAGTAGGACGCTACATTTTCAGAATAACAAAATAAAGTCAGAACTCTGGAATCAACCTGTCCAGGAACTGAATCAGTGACCTCTAAAACACTAAAGAAAATGTAATGAAATATCCAATAGATTTAAATAGCTGATTAACTAAATATATAAAATGAACAAACCAAATATTAAAAATACAAAACGATTTATTTTGTACAATTTCTTTTGCTCCATAGAACAAATGTGATTATTTCAAAAGGACTTTCTCACTGGCATAATGACACATTAAATAAAATTATAGCCTTCCCGTTTGGAAAAAAAAAATTAATTCCAGATTGAAATCCAAATCCTTAAAATAACACAAACAGTTTATTTTAAAAGTTCAAGTTCAAAGTTCAAATTCAAAGAGGTTTTATTGTCATTTCAGCTATATACAAATACACAACAAAAATGAGACAGTGTTCCTCCAGGACCATAGTGCAACATGAAACAACAGTGCAACAGACAACATGCTACACAAGTGCAAACACTCCAATATAGTGCAAAAATGTCATTAAATAAACATTAAATAAACAATAATAAATACAGAACAGGACAAATACAAAATGAGTAGACAGTGCAATTATTTAGTGCAGTACACAGTACTGGGCATATGTAAAGCGAGTTGTGCATAGGAATCAGTGACATGCTACCCTGAACATAGCAGTCACCAGTAGCAGCCAGAACAGTTCAGAGTACAGTGCTGGTTTAGTACAGTACTCTAGCAGCAAGTAGGATAATGTGCAAGACTGCAACAGGAGTGCATAGTTTATTTGTGTGAGGTTTGACTTCAGCACTAGTCCGATGCAAAACAATGTGTGAGTGTGTGTATAGATATGTATGTATGTATGTGTGTGTGTGAGTGCGTATGTGTGTGTGTGTGTGTGTGTGTGTATGTGTGTGTGACTGTGTATAAGCATGTATAAAAGTGCCGATTTTGGAATCTGAATTGGAATTGTAGTTAGCCAGTGTTCAGGAGTCTAATGGCTTCTGGGAAGAAGCTGTTGCACAGTCTGGAGGTGCGGGACTGGATGCTGCGGTACCTTCTTCCAGATGGCAAAAGGGTGAACAGTTCATGTGAGGGGTGTGTGGGGTCTTTCACAATGTTGGTGGCTTTCCGGATGCAGCGTGTTATGTAGATGTTCGTGATGGAGGGAAGAGAGACCCCAATGATCTTCTCAGCTGTTCTCACTATTCTCTGGAGGGTCTTGCGGTCAAAGGCGGTGCAGTTCCCAAACCAGGTAATGATGCAGCTGCTCAGAATGCTTTCTACAGTATCTCTGTAGAAGGTAGTGAGGATGGGTGATGGGAGATGGGCTTCCCTCAGCTTCCGAAGGAAGTAAAGAGGTTGCTGGGCTCTCTTGGTGGTGGAACTGGTGTTCAGGGTTCAGGTGAGGTTCTCCGCTAAGTGAACACCAAGGAACTTGATGTTCTTGATGATCTCCACTGAGGAGCCGTTGATGGTAAGCGGGGAGTGATCTTGCCTTGCTCTCCTGAAGTCAACAACCATTTCTTTTATCTTGTCAACATTCAGATACAGGTTGTTGGCCTTACACCAGTTCACCAGTTCTCGCAACTCCTCTCTGTATGCTGACTCGTTGTCTTTGTTGATGAGACCCACCACGGTCGTGTCAGCGGCGAACTTGATGATGTGATTCGAACTGTGCATCGCTGCACAGTCATGAGTCAGCAGTGTGAACAGCAGAGGGCTGAGTACGCTGCCCTGGGGAGCACCAGTACTCAGTGTGGTGGTGTTGGAAGTGCTGCTCCCAATCCGGACTGACTGAGTGAGGTCTACCAGTCAAGAAATCCAGGATCCAGTTACAGAGGGAGGTGTTCAAGCCCAGTAAGCTCAACTTTCCAATCAGATGCTGAGGAACAATGGTGTTGAATGCTGAACTGAAGTCTATGAACAGCATTCTTACATAGGTGCCCTTTTTATCCAGGTGTGTGAGTGCCAGATGAAGTGTGGTAGAGATGGCATCATCTGTAGAGCGGTTGGAGCGGTGCGCGAACTGCAGGGGGTCCAGAGAAGGGGGAAGCTGGGTCTTGATGTGTCTCATGACAAGTCTCTCGAAGCACTTCGTGATGATGGATGTGAGTGCAATGGGACGGTAGTCGTTGAGACACAACACCACGGGCTTCTTAGGCACGGGGACGATGGTGGTGATCTTGAAGCATGTTGGGACCATGGCGCAGCTCAGAGAGATATAGAAGATGTCTGTCAGGACATCTGCAAGCTGGTCAGCACATTCTTTGAGCACACGACCTGGGATGTTGTCTGGTCCAGCAGCTTTCCATGGGTTAACTCCAAGCAGAGTACACCTCACATCAGCCGCCGTCAGGCACAGCACCTGGTCGTTTTGCGGAGGGATGGGCTTTTCTGCTGCAACGTTGTTCTGCGCTTCAAACCGTGCATAAGAGTCATTCAGTGCATCTGGGAGGGTGGCATCACTGTCACAGGAAGGTGATGTTTTCCTGTAGTTAGTAATGGCCTGAATGCCCTCCCACATGCGCCGTGTGTCACCCGTGTCTTTGAAGTGTCCATGGATCCTCTGTGCGTGTGCACGCTTTGCTTCCCTGATCGCACATGACAGTTTGGCTCTCGCTTTTCTGTCACCTGTTCTGAAGGCTGAGTCACGGGTGCTCAGTAGCATGCGCACCTCAGCAGGCATCCATGGCTTCTGGTTGGGGCATGTGGTGATGGTCTTGGAGACAGTAACATCATCAATTCACTTGCATAACATATGATCAATGGAAGAAAAATGAAATAAATGAAGATCACAACTGACAGATGTTCAGTAGTAGAGGTTTTGTAACATAATAGCATCTGTTTCTATATTTGAAGAGCATGTAATCAGAGCATGTTCTCTGTTAGCTGGAAGTTTGCTTTTACATATCAGGAGAAAGAGTTGTGTAAGATGAGACAGACCCTCTGGCTTGGTCAAAAGTCTATAAACTCCTTCTTCTTGGGGCTGATTATCATAACAGGTGGAGTGATAATCCCCACCTCATTAGGTGAGGCAGATGGGGTTGATGGTTCCGTGTAAATTCTTCATGTTATTAGGAGATTGATGTGATCTGCTGTGTATTCTTATATGATCAATCTAGACAAAGAGTTAAAAGTACTACAGCTAAAAGGTCACACAGTGTCAGAGTACATTAAGGAAAAAGGTTTAACCAATCAGTATGATCAAATTATTTCACCACTTTAATAAACTATGCACCTCAGTGCTTCACAGTACACCAGTAAACAGTTAAACAGTTAAAATGTTTTACAAGAGAGTCATAATACAAGCTGCTACTCTACTGCCTCAGTAACTGACGCTCTAGAACAGAAACCGTGATGATCTTCAGTAATCAGACCTGCTCAAGTACCACAGAACCAATATGGAAGTCAGGAAGTGAGATGTTTGTAATTACATCACCATAAAAATCTCTGAATCCTTAATGAGCTCAGTAACTGTGTTGTAGCCAATATGTCCATCACATGGAGGAACAGCAGCAGCAAAGGTCATATAAGGTGGGAGGTAAATGTTAAATTACATTCTGCATATCTTATGTTGTTCCTTCCACCACAGAGTATGGGCACCAGTCAGACCCTGGTTTCATCACTGTTTCCAATGCTGATACATGCTATTGAAAAAAACAAACCAACACTGGCGGTAAGGTACCTGGAAAAAGCAAGAACCTGGATTGATGAACTTATTGCAGATGCGGACAAGATGGTGCAAAGGTAACAACATGTATTTTTTGCAGCCTAGATCACCATGATGTATAGAAATGGTGTGAAGCAGTGCTGTTCTGTTAGTAGAGAAATGCATGTCAGATTAATAGTTTGAAAGTTAAATAATTATTAGCTTTTAGAGTTCTTCAATTTCAGTTTTATTCTGGTGTCTGTGACGCCTGTGCTGATGTGAAGATTGATATGTTGTACTTTAAAGCTGCACTATGTAGATTTTTAGAATTGGCGACCACTCTGGTGGAAGTATGCAACCGCATGAATCATGAACATATTGTAAAGTGGGTTGTGCTGCCTTCCATTTCCCCAAGTGAATTTATCTGATGATTGCGAGTGCATTCATGTTGAAGGAGTGTTCACAGAGAATTTGATCAGATCTCTCTGGAATGCTCTCTCAGGATGTAAGTGCATTATCTAACTTACTCTTGTAATCATCCAACAGATATGCTACAGCCTGGTAGCACAGGCATAATGTTAGACAAGTTTAATTTAAAGCTATAGTTGCATACATGAAAGGAGAGAGATGGTAGCACTGGAGATAATCTGAGAGATTAAAGGCTTTCCTTGTTCAGACATAAGAGGACAAACTCTGAAACAAAAAAGACACTGTCAGCAAAGTGATTATATAATAATATTAGCGAATTTGCCAGCTAACATTGGCTACATAGCTAAAACAGCTTAACATTTACCTTGTACAATACACAAGATAACATTAAATTCCTAATCAATAACAAATTGCTTGTTTGCTTGATAGCTAGCAAACCACCAACATAATGTACCTGTTCGGCAATCAAAAATAAACCAACATTCCTGAACCCCTGCAGGCTGTTGCCACCCCTGAAAAGTCAACACAATGTGTAGGAGTCACATGCGGGTAATGCTGCAGAGGATGACTGGGGTTGCCGTTCTGATGCCTCCATATGAGGCAGTATCTCTATCCTTCAATTCACTGACTTTCAGCACTGTACACATGCACAGGTATATCAGAACTGTGAGCCACGCCCCTTGTAATATTACTCAGTGAACCAGCCAATCGAGCTGGACCTTGTTTTTTATCCTTTGCATGTGATGTTAATTCATAAAGACATCTGATGTGGTTCAGAAAACTCTTGCCAAATCTGATCCAACAGTTCTGAATCTGAATGAATATTTCATGCTTTATAGGGTGACTTGCAGAAAGACACTATATTTTAGCAAAAGGTTTTTCCTCTTGGCTTAGTAATGTGACTTCTTTCAATTTTAACAAACAAATGTTACCTAGTGCAGCTTTAATGACACAGTGACATAGATTGATAACAAATAGCTGGAATCTTCTCAAACTACAGACACACAAAGTAAATGAATGTTGACTATTTTCACACTTTTAATATTTAGCTATGTTCAGCACAACGGAGACGTGGCTACAACTACCAGTGACATCATCACTGAAAAGGCAAACACTGAGGCCAAGTCTGAGCAGCTTTCCAAGGAAGTTCAGGAAATGGAGGGAGCTATAAAGACCCTTGAAGAAAAGCTTGCCGGAGTTAGGAACGAGCTTGAAGACACCAAAAGGAAGATAGATACCAAAAACCGGGAACTTGAGAGTTATGTAAGGGACGTGACAAGCAAAAGCTCAAGGCTCGGAATCTTCGCTGCGATTGTGCCGTTCATTGGGCCAATCGTCAAGTCCATTTACGATGCCACAACATCCCCCGCTGCTGCTGCAAAAATCAAAGCTCTTGAAAACCAGCTGAATCAGCTCACCTCTCAAAAGACGGCTCTGATGAACCAACAGTGGAGCATTGAGGTCCAGCAGATTGACTTACAGATGAAACTGGCCAAAGTAAAAATCGACAAGGGTGAGTGATGATTGGTGATGTCTACTGAATGACTGTTTTTGTTTATGTATGCTTGTCTGTCTTTTAACAGTTTTTTGAATAAGCTCATTGGTTCTGTGTGTAGTGTTACTGGACCAATTCATCTCCACATATGTACATTAGTAAATGAGACTGTAAACAATCTATTTTTAAGAATACAAAAGTACACAGAGCTCTGAAAACACTTCCATAGCAAAACACTGCACACTTTTGCTGTCCTGTACTCATTGTTGGTTTAAATAAGCAGTCTGTGTTTCTGTTTGTGTGTACCAGGCTCTATACCCAGCCCTGTCCACCTGAACGAGGTCCAGCGATATCTGACTAAAATCCAGAACATTCTGATTCAGATCAAAAACTTCTGGGAAAAGGTGCACAGTATGTTGGGTGTCATGCAGAAAAAGACGTTTGTTAATGAAGATCTTGTTGATGAACCTGAACTTAAAGAAGAATTTGTGGATTCAATCCAAAAGGCTTCAGAGGTAACTGATATATGAAACAGTTACAGTAAAGTAAAATTACAATATACAATGACATTTTTTAAAATTCAAAAACACTGCACATTAGAGTAATGCTTGATAAGTATAATTTGGAATCTATTGTTCATTATGTAAGTCAGAACAGTTGTCCAAATGCTTTTTGTATCTCTTTTACAGATTTGGTCAAATTTTGGTGGTTCCTGTGGTAAAGCTGCTGAAATATTCAAAATACAGTCCAAGGATGCCTATGCGTTCCTGGAGATTGATCCATCGTCTCTCTCAGAAGCCGTGTGGCAGGAAGAGTATAACAGTGTGATGGGACAGCTACAGGAAATGAAAGTCTTGAACCAGACTCCAGCAGCCATCCAAAACTAAAGCATTAAATACTACTGTGCATTTCCCCTCTGAGGCTGTCAAATCAAATTCTCTGTTAATTGGTGGTCATATTTTGGTAATTTTTATAGATAATATTGATTTTCTGTATTTAGGTACAATCAGTCATTCCTTTTTTAATCAGAACTATATGAAACTGTAGTCAGTCATACACAATTTACAATGTATGTGTACCTGATTAGAATAGCGTATCTTTCTCATCTAAGCCTCAAATCATTCAAGGCTGAAAAAAAAATCTTTCTCCTCTTTTAATTTCCCATAATGAACTTTACTGCCATGTGAAACTGGCCATTACAGCAACTGATTGAATCTGTTATTCAGAGCCACCTACTTCCAAATCTTTGTGGCCAGCGCTTGTGTAAATCATGAGGTGGCAGTAGATCATGTGGGAGGAGATCCAGGAGCATATAGATGCAAAAGCTCCAAGTGCTCCAACTAATGTAGTAGTGTTGTAAACAGACCTGGTGTTGCTATGACAACTGTAGTACGACAGGTCACATGAAGCCACATAACATGAAAATAACAGAAAATACCCATATCAGTGAAAGATTACCTTGAGTCTTTAAGAACAGAAGTTGCCTTTTTGGGAACGTTCCACCATTACACAGTATTTTATGCAAATTCCATCTGTGTATGTGCAACAGGTATCACCTTTTTTTTAAAAAAAAAAAAAAGCAACACCACCAGTACCAGGTCAGACAAGTTTAATACAATTTAAAAAACATAGCACTAAAACACACAATGAGTGGAAAATCTGGTTCTGAGTTTAAGCACAAATGGCTTCAATGACTTTTAACGTGGTCACCATCACACGTACATGAATCACTTCATCAGTACAATTCCTGATAAATATTTCCACACCAGACCCAATAAAAACTTACATTACTGAAAAACTCAGAATCAGGAAATACTCATAGTGGGAACAAAAACGTGACTCAGCTCCCTGCACACAAAATACACAACAGATTATCCCACATCACGACAAAGTAAGCACAAAATCAACAAACATTAAAACACATTACATCATACTCCATGTTTACCAAAATTGTGTTCACCCGCTCCCAAGTTGCCTATAAAACAAATACATCAGCACCTTAAACAAACATGACTCCATACCAGCCCCGGGATCGGGTCACGTTAAAAAGAAAACACCCGAATCACTAACTGCTGCACCGCTGCTCTTTTCCTGTGTCTGTTCGCGCCGAATAGAACACTTTCCTAACCCGCACTTGCAGCCTCGACTATCTACCGACTGTGATGATCGCCACCTCATTCAAATGTCACTTAATGATGTCAAGTGACCTACAAAAAATGGCATGCAACAGCTGGGGTGAATTGCACAGCGAGGACGGTGCGAAACAGGTTTCTGGAGGCAGGGCTGAAGTTGTGCAAAGCTAGAAAAAAGCCCTTCATCAATGAGAAGCAAAGAAGAACCAGACTGAAGTTAGTAAAAGACCATTATGACTGGACCGTAGAGGACTGGAGTAAGGTCATCTTCTCCGATGAGGGCAATTTTAAGCTTTATCCACCACCTGGTCGTGTAATGGTTAGACGGAGACCTGGAGAGGCCTACAAGCCAGAGTATCTCACACCCACTGTGAAATTTGGTGCAGGATTGGTGATGATCAGGAGGTGTTTCAGCCAGGCTGGAATCGGGCAGCTTTGTCTTTGTGAAGGACGCATGAATCAAGCAACTTACAAAACTGTGCAGGAAGAAAACTTGCTTCCTTCTGCTCTGACAATGTTCCCCAACTCTAATGGTTGTTTTTTTCAACAGGACAATGCTCCATGTCACACAGCCAGGCCAATCAAAGTGTGGATGAGGGACCACCAAATCAAGATCCTATCACGGCCAGCCCAATCTCCAGACCTGAACCCCAATGAAAACCTCTGGAATGTGATCAAGAGGAAGAAGGATGATCACAAGCCATCAAACAAAACCGAGCTCCTGGAATTTCTGTGCCAGGAGTAGCATAGTGTTACCCAACAGCAATGTGAAAGACTAGTGGAAAGCATGCCAAGACACATGAAAGCTGTGATTAAAAATCAGGGTTATTCCACCAAATAATGATTTGTTGACTCATCCTAAGTTGAAATATTAGTACTGTGTTGTTTATAAATGATTATGAGCTTGTTTTCTTTGCATTATTTGTGGTCTGAAATTTCTGTAACTGTTTTGTTATTTTGACCATTAGTCATTTTCATGTGTCCAAGTTAAACTTTAATGTCTTGATTGATCATGTTCACCACCAATTAACAGTTTATTTGATTTGACAGCCTCACAGGGGAAATGCAAAGTAGCATTTAGTATATTAGTGTTGGATGGTTGCTGAAGTCTGGTCCAAAACTTTAATTTTTCTTAGCTGTTCCATAAAACTGTCAGACTCTTTCTGCCACACCACGTCTGAGGGATGATGGATTGATCTCCCAGAACAGGTAGGCATCTTTTCACTGTATTGTGAATATTTTAGCGACTTTATAACAGAAACCACCAAAAGCTGACCAAATCTATAAAAAAGATATAAAAAACATTCAAACCACTGTTTAGACGTATATAACGAATAAGAGTGGATTTAGAATGGATTCTACATAATTCCTGTCACATATTTGTTACGGAAAGATGGATGTGTGTGTGTGTGCTCCAGATCCACTGCCAGGATTTCCACCCTGATTGAGACTCCGCCCCTTTCCTTGCCGGCTTTCCCAGCCAACTATGTTGGCTGTTCAAAGCCCCCTCCCAGGAGAGAGAGAGAGAGAGAGAGAGAGAGAGAGAGAATGAATGAATGAATGAATGAATGAGTGAGTGAGTAAGTGTTTCCCCATTTTTGGACTTCGTCTTTGGCTTCGCCCTTCCTGCTTCGGTAGTTGTGTATATATACATATATATAGATTGTGTAAATATCATTTGTTTGGTATTTTGGTGTTGGACACTGGTGGTAGGGAGTTACTGCTATTTTTGTTGGGCGTTTGTTTTTTCTCTGTTTTTGTGTTAGGGAGTTAGGGAGTTGTGTTGTTATGATTAGTTAGTGTGTAGTTTTATTTAATTAGTCTGGGTTTTGTTTGCTATTTTGGCTTGCATCACTCCTGAAGACAGTTGCACCAGTATGATTGTTTGTTTATGAATGATAAGCTCTGTAAAATACACTGAAAACCCCTTCCATTTGTGCTTCTGTTTGTTTTGCTGCTGCTCACTTTTTCACAACTTCCATTACATTAGCCATTTCTCCTTCTTTTTCCTTGTTACGGCCTCACAGCCTCACAAAATGTTTTTGCATTTTATAAGGTCATTAAAGGTCAACTCTTTTTTCTGCTCCTTGTTGGATTTGTTTGCTCATCACCTGTTTGCTGGAGTTGGCAGCGGTTCACCTGCCCCCATGGCAAAAGTTCCAAACCTAATATTGCCCTTAATGATAAATGGCTAGATAACAACAAGTTAAACATTGGTAGCAATAGCTTTTCTTTTTCCTCAAGTGAAGAAAAGCGGTTTTCCGCGTTATTTAAGGTATGTCACTCGCTCAATAGCCAAAGTCTGATATGAGTTTGAGTTCCCAGTGTTTCAATCAATAAATTACTATGCATAAGTATTTTTCATATGTTCTTCAAAACCAAGAATTCTAAGCCGTTTAGATGACCTAATTCGCTTTTAACTTCACTTTAGAGAAACAAAACGACAAACACTTAGGTGAACACTTTAGACAAACCCAATCAACTACATTTAACATTTATCTCTTTGTGTGCTTTTGCCTTTTTACTCTGAGCTCTTTTGTATGTATCTCTCTCTGAGCAGTTGTTCATCTCATAGTTGTATGTTTTTTATCAAGCTGGTGTTTGCTATTACTTTTTAAAATTTTTATAGGATGGCTTTTTCATAGTTATTTGTCATACAGATTTTTTTCACACACAATCATTTAAGTTTGCATAAGGTCTCACTTTCATTTTTGTGCACTGTTACTCCTTTTAATTGTTTTTATAACGTTAACAATCTATTCTCATTCACCAACACTCAGTCCGCACTTTCTATGATCCCGAGACCCAACCACTACAAAACTCGCTGAACAAAAGTCTGAAATTTCCAACTATGCAGAACTTTTAAAAGGCATCATCTTACCTTCAAAACGTGCGCTTCTGTCAATTTCAGCCATCACACACAGAACAATGCAGTTTTTAGGTGATCTGTCAGTTTGTGCTGATAACAGTGTGGGTCCACAGACAAAGTTCCCGTAGTACGGGCCACCGATAAATGTCGTTCCTAAATCCCCAGTCAGCTAGTTTTAAAATTAATCATTCAAATAGAAAATGATGATGCAGACTTCAGAATTAATAGAAGAGAACTGCTGGTCAATCCTTTATTGCAGGTTAACGTTAACAAGAATTACAGAGTCACCATCCGGAGTCATTCTGGTTGAAAAGATCAGTGGAGTCCTACATGAGACAGGAGACCTCATCACAGAGACAGTGAAAGCCGTCTGGACAGTGCGTGGTGCTCTGTGTTCTCAGCTGTGCAGCGCTACAGAAGATTCAGAATATTCAAACAACGCGTGCATGTTTGAGGGACCTGCTAATCTAACCTAGTGTCTGGCTCATACTGGGACTTCTTCACAGCTGTATGCTTTCACTGCACATGGACATCAGCATTACACTAGTGGCTGTTAGAGACACAGTCTCTTTGTCTGAATATCCTTTACCTTTGTCTTTTAGTTTGGTCTTTGCTCTATCTGATGGAAGTACACCTACCTCTCTCTCATTCACACACATCTTTCACACACTCTCTTTGTGTGTTGTGTTCTGTGTCTGTGTGTGTGTCTGTCTCTGTGTGTGTCTGTCTGTCTCTCTCTCTCTCTCTCTCTCTCCCTCCCTCCCCCCCAGCTCTTCTCCACTGCTCCACTCCTCCTTCTTTTTCCACTGTATAACCCTGTAGAGTTTAGAAAAGGACCTCACGTCTGTTTTTGAGTAAAGCCTGTTTCTCTGGTCTGGGGAATCCCTGCAGTTCTGCTGCTGCTCCACCAGAGAGCGCACTTGCAGCAGTCTCAGAGGTGCTCGGCGCTGAGCGCTAACTTCACCTAGCTTCACATGCTCTCTCTCTCGTGCATATTATATAGACCTGTGGAACACTTTACCTTGTTTGTGAGTTACTTTGAGTAAGAATTACAACACATCAGTCAAATCATGTTTTTCACTTCCTGCACTTAACTATCAAATCAAATTTATTTATATAGCACTTTTTACAACAGATGTCACAAAGCAGCTTTACAAATGTCCAAGTCCAAACCCCCAGTCAGCAAACCAAGGGTGACAGTGACAATTAAAAACTCCCTAGAGCAGGAGGAAGAAACCTTGAGAGGCAACAAGATTCAAAGGGGGAGGAAACAAACACACTAAATCTATCCTCTTCTGACTGCTATCTGTTCATAAACTCTTAGAAAGCTTAGATCAGCCTTGGATGGCCTACCAAACATTAAAACACCAAAATAGGCTTCATAGTATTTCATACCCAAAAGTAACTTACACTGAAGTAGGTATAATGTAATAAGTGCAATGCAGTCACTCATTTGTGGGGCGATCCAGATCCAGAACTTCCCATTCTCAGGAATGCAGGCTGCTCTCACGTCTCAGATCCAGAACTCTGCGTGGGCGTGTGAGTGGAGCAGGGGTGCTTCCTCTACACTGGTCTGTGTCTGGACCTCTGCGTGGGTGTGTGAGTGAGGCAGGGGTGTGTGAGTGGTGCAGGGGTGCTTCCTCTCCACTGGTCTGTGTCTGGGCCTCTGCGTGGGCGTGTGAGTGGTGCAGGGGTGCTTCCTCTACACTGGTCTGTGTCTGGGCCTCTGCGTGGGTGTGTGAGTGAGGCAGGGGTGTGTGAGTGGTGCAGGGGTGCTTCCTCTCCACTGGTCTGTGTCTGGGCCTCTGCGTGGGTGTGTGAGTGGCACAGGGGTGCTTCCTCTCCACTGGTCTGTGTCTGGGCCTCTGCGTGGGTGTGTGAGTGGTGCAGGGGTGCTTCCTCTCCACTGGTCTGTGTCTGGGCCTCTGCGTGGGTGTGTGAGTGGGGCAGGGGTGCTTCCTCTCCACTGGTCTGTGTCTGGGCCTGCAGAACAGCTGGTGTGCTGCCTCACGTGGGTCTTGAAGTACAGACATCTCCACCTCCACTAAGACAAAAATGGACATGGACACACAATTTCTATACATTACATCTCTCTCTCTCTCTCTCTCTCTCTCTCTCTCTCTCTCAGTAGAACATAGTTAAAGACTGTTGAAGCAGACCGAGATCTTTAATTTGTGGACATTCAAACCTACAATATGACAAGTGGTGACTATTAAACAGCTTGTATTCAGTTTGAATCACTTGGGTGGAACCTAGCCAAGGCTGTGCTAGTCATTACTAAAGCCATTTTCCTCTGATAGTAGTTTGGTAAATGTACAACCTTACTCCTACTATACACACACAATCACGTTAGAATAAGTGTTGATGTGTTGCGTTTGGTGCCTTCCTGGAGTTTCCATCTCAGGTGAGCAATCACCAGCAGAAAAAGAAGAGTCACAGGTACAAAAACTCCACCACAGAGGATCCAGGCCGGTACTTGTTTCAGGAGCACAGCCAGCGATGACATGGCTCATCCCACAGCTGAAATGCTCTCACTCACTTTGTGTGTGTGTGTGTTGTGAACTTTCGGCTCCATGTGAGTAACCTGTGATGACCTGCATAGATTTAGTGTTTGGTTAACCTCACTCAGCCCTTTGCCCTACAAGACTGCACTAACATGGCAGTAACAGCTTGGCCAAATTGCAATAAAATGTGTTCTGTCAGTTCATTAGAGTACTCCCTGAATTAATCAGCCTTTAGTTTATATGTACCCACATTTATTTAGTGTATAGAGATTTAGTGGGACAGTCAGTTTATCCCGAATCTCGAATTCCACACATTATTTTAATACCCTATATATCAACAATTATATCTAAGGAAGGCAACTACAATAGTAAAACATATTGTATGTATGAATGGACATTCGGTCTCTCAGAATATCCAGTGAAATCATATAATGTATTCTACCATTGCACATATGGTATTTGATGCATATTCCATCTGTGATTGCTACACTGTTCTACATTTGGTCATTTAATACATGGAGGGCTTTTACTCTTTTCTGTCATTGTGTCTCCTGGTTCTTCCTTTCCTGCATCTGGCTTGTGTCTTAACTCCACCCTCTGAGGACTAGAGAGAGACATGCAAGGATATAATTTGAGGACAATCGTGTCAGTCTGTACCACTCATCAGCCCATCAGAGAAACAAACGGCAGTCTGGTCGTGTCCTCTTTGTGTTTTAAGTAAATAGAATCTGATTGTCAACTATATTTTAATCAGAAACTGAAGACTGAAACAGCAGCATTGTGTTGCTTACACTTTTCTCCTAAGCACTGAAAGGAAATTGTAGGGAGAAGTCAAAGTACAAAAAGAAATCTCAAGGTTGTTGGAATTTTGTGTATGAAATGCTGACTGTAATACGGTTGTCAGCCTGTTTGGTGCAGCTGTTGGGTAGGGCAGCCTGACAAAGTGATCACACTGTGTGTGTTTTCATGGCTTTGCATTGGTTACTACAAGATCTCCTGGGTCAAAGGTCAAACATACTGCTGGGCATTGGAAAATATAGATGTTTCTTTTTGTTTCATTTTAGAGGGTTTTATTATTTTTAATTTAAACTTAAACAGTGTGTTGATCAAGTTAGTCAAAGAGTCCTTTAGTTCAACTTGCCACAAGTTTCTGTGTTCACATAATTAATTGTTAGATGATAAAACATGACAAGACACCTTTGTGATAAAAGACGTATTCAGTGGCAATGAGAACTGACCAAAAAACTATAAATATAAGCGAAACTGTAAGAGTTATTTAGATTGAGTAACAACAACAGTGGGTAATGGTAGCTCAGCGGTTATGGTACTTGACTTGTAATCGGAAGGTTGCTGGTTCAAGCTCCACCACTGTTGGGCCCCTGAGCAAGACCCTCAATTGTTAAGTTGTATTCTTATATAATTGTAAGTTGCTTTGGATAAAAGAGTCAGATAAATGTAAACAGTCAAAGAATAAAATTTATGACATAGCTAATAGAGTAATAAACTGATTCCAATGAAATAATTTTCACATTTAAGTATTATGCAGTGTTCTGCAATATCAAGGTCAAAGAATTGGGGGGTTTTATAGTATTAACATGGATGTAAGAAAATGTGTTAGTTTCTCTGTTAGGAAGCCCATGAATCAAACATTCAATCTCTGGAAGTTTAGAGAACATCCCTGCCCACTGTGGAAGATCTTTGTGATCTGTTCTGTTTTTAAATAAGCAAGCTGTTTACTTTGGGTTTATCACCTGCACCAGGTATCGCTCTGCTATTATATTTGTAGTGTGGTGTCCTTCATTTTGGAAATGTTTCTAATTCTATTTCACATAAATACAAACACAGAACAAAAAAGGAATCTAAACACTATGAAAGGGCCACATTCCATCCCTTACTAGGTTACCTGTCTTGTCATACTTTACACTTTACATCTCCATGGAGATGGGCCTGTGGCTGTAATGACTTACATACCAAGGAGACAATATTTCAACATATGGATGGTGCAACAGACGCGTTTGGACAAGCAGGTTCCTGTATTGCAAAGGAGTATTGCAAAGGCTGGATGTTGAGCAATTGACAACAGTGCTAAGTTGTTCCTCAAATTTAAATGGACTATCAAAAATAAAGTTAAGATTGATTAAAAAAGGATAAATAAAGTTACACTGGGACATTCTTGGTGTTAACCCTCCACAATCTGTTTCTTTTTTCAGTCACTGGTATTTTCTCACTCCTCATTTTCCTTCTTTAGATGTTTCCATCACTTGGCACCGTCACATCTATTAGCACTTCTGTTTTCTGCATCTTATCCACTATCACAAGGCCTGCTTGTTTCGCCACTACTTCCTTTTGTGTATTTCAATGGTGAACACACACACACACTAATATATATAGGAGTGGCTAATTGCCAACACAACAAACAAAACCCACACTACCAAAAGAAGCACCACAACTAACTACACTTTACAGGACAAAAATAAAATACAATCCTACACTAACTCCCTGACAATAAACAGACAATAACCCCGAACCCAAACAAACTGGCACCACTCCCTACAATCAGCAATTATACATATAAACATACACAAAAACCTTTCATCTATCACAGGGATCACAATACACAGGGAATGCTCACATACAGATCTACACATACGCAAACACAAGCTAACTAGGGGTATCACAAGACAAGGTAAGCACAGCAAAGATTACAAACTCACAAATCATACAGCAGTGCACCAATTCAAGAATGAGCTTGGGCAAGCCACCGTCGTTTTCCAGCAGCAGGGTCCTTATATAAGCCACAGCAATCACAGCAATCACTCAACGATGGGCGGGACCAGCAACAAGGTGCACAGACAGCCACAAATCCCGAACTTGACCAGGAGCACACTGCAGCACTCCAGGAGTGTAACCCCCCCCCCATTATGTGTGAGACCTGTAGGGGAAAAAAAAAACAGACTCCAGCATACCTTAAATTCTCAACTAGTTGTCAGCAATCACATTCTCTAAACCTTTTTTATGAACTATCTTGAGAGGAAATCCCTGTATTATATTGACCATCGCATGAGTCGTGGTTAGAGTTACACATCTGGTTCAAAAACACCAAAGGATTAGGATCAGTATAAACAGTGATTAGATCTGAACTACCATCAAGATAAACTTCAAAGTGTTGCAGAGCAAAAAGCAGTACAGGGGTTTCTTTCTCAATGGTACTATAAGCTAAGTGATGTTTTACAAACTTCTTGAAAAATAACAAACAGGGTGGTCAATACCAGCTGAATCCTCCTGTAGGAGTCGACGTTAAGACAACATCTGAAAGGTTTTTACAGAAGCAACGGTAGTAGCCAGCCATCCCCAAAAGTCATCCCCGACGTAGGTCCCGTTTTGTCCTAGGAACCGGAACACTTTTGATGGCTTGTACCTTAGCATCCAAGGGACGCACCTGTCCATGACCCACCATTTTTCCAAGGTAGCTAATCACGGTTTTCCCAAATTCACACTTTAAGACTAACGAAGCACCTCGCAACCTAGAGAATACAGTCTCCAGTTTCCTCAAATGCTGTTGCCATGTATCTGAATATACAACAAGGTCATCGAGATAAATTTCACAATTTAATACACCTTTCAAAATAATAGTCATAAGCCTTTGGAAGGTAGCATGGGCATTACGCAATCCAAAAGGCGTGTATTGCAGAAAGGTATCCGGTGTAGCAAAAGTGGAGATCTCTGATGCACGATCAGTAAGAGGGACCTGCCAATAACCTTTAAGTAAATCTAATTTGCTGACAAACTTTGCAGAACCCACTCTATCTACACAATCTTCCATTCTGGGGAGAGGGAATTAATCCGGTACTGTAACGGTATTCACTTTCCGGTATTCCATGCAAAAAATGAAAGTACCATCAGACTTTGTTACTAACAGACATGGTGAGCACCAGGAACTACTACTGGGCTTAGCAAGATTATTTGCCAACAAATATTAAGTCTCTTTATTCAGCAACAATCGTTTCTGAGAGCTCACACGATAGGGATGCTTTTTAATTGGCGAATGACCTTGTACATCAATATCATGCTCTAAAACCGATGTACGGGTAGGTACATCAACAAAAAGAGAAGGGTACCAGTCAATGAATGCGAAGAGATCAGACTGAGCCATTAAAGATAAATATGATAACTTAGTAGACAATTGTTTCAATGCTTCTGAATTTGGTAATCTGGCAGTAGGAATGCTGTTTCTACCCAAACTAAGACCACCTTGTTCTGGAATGTAATCTGACATTACAGTGGTTGAATTCGGAAAGGGCGAAGAATGAGCTACAGTAGCAGTGGCAGTAACCTTCAACTCAGCATTACGATCAGCATATGGCTTTAACATATTTATGTGACAAACACGAGATTTACGTCTTCGATCTCACAACATAATTTGTGGGTTTCTGTTGAACTACATATGGACCAGAAAAACGGGTCTGAAGGGTTGAACCAGGCACTGATAAAAGCACTAACACTTTATCACCTATATTGAATGATCATTGCATACATCCCTGCTATTCACAGTTAACCTGCCACCTGGACATTAAGGCTAACTAGGCCTATAGAAGGTAGACTGGCCAGACTTCACTGCCCACTGTGAATCAAGGAAATATAGTTGCAATGTAGAAATCATAATAGACACTTTGATTTTTAAATGAAGAGCAGAATTTATGCACCAAGAGAGCCAGTTTAAGACCAAACCAGATTAACTGTTAAAGAATCCTGAGAAAATGCACAGCGTAAACTGTTCTTGTGCTTCAGACGACCTGCATCAGCTCGACAGCCCAACACTAACTGCACAAGCAAAACTCTTCAAAATGTTTTCTTTTGATGCCACTTTGACAGTACAAGTGCATCTGAGACTAATCAAACTTCAAAGAGCCGGTTGCCTTTGCTTTGCCTTGGTTTTTTCTTCAGAACTTTATCTGATAAGGACTTTAACAGAGATTTTTAATTTCTGGTCATGTAAGATGTGAAGGACACACAGTATAAAAGTCTTCCAGTGAGGACTCAACACACTGCACCACCAAGAAGCACAAAACCTTACAGGTACCTTTCACTTCATAGTGTTTGCACATTTTTAAGTTTTACGTTCAACAATATATATGTATATGCATACACTGACTGGCAACTTTATTACAAACACCTACATTGTATTAACCAGTAGGTGTTTCTAATTAAGTGGCCAGTAAGAATTTAGTCACCAATTATCCAACCATCCACGAAAGGTCATCCACGTTCAATTCTCCCATCACAATCACCTGATTATTAGTCATTCCCTTTACACTTTAATATTTGTTTATTATTAGTCATTCCCTTTACACTTTAATATTTGTTTATTATTAGTCATTCCACTTACACTTTCATATTTATTTATTAATAGTTATGCCCTTCACCTATTTCACATTTCCTGTTACATATTTCAGTCCCACAGTTGCCTCCCTCCAGTGCTTTGCATTCGAGTTTGGTGAGCATCTGTCAAGTCTACTTCCTGATGAAAGGGCTGTTCTTGCCGTCACATTATTACCTTCCTGATATCATTTACGATGTTTTTGTACAAATTGCATTAAATTCCAAGTTCCTTTTCATTACATGCATATTACTGTTTGATTTTGAAAAGGTCACAATGGAAAACACTCCTTAAAAGTCAATTAAATTACATCCTATGTTCATTTATTATTCCTTTTTTTAAATTGAAAGGAAGTGTCTTCTTTACAAAAATAAAAGAACAGGGAGTTGCTTTTGTGTAATTCCTTTAGCAATGCCCTCACTTCCTCCCAGAGAATGAGTGTCCTGTTTTAAATGTCCGTGTCTAGGGAACATCTCCAGACACAAGGCTTTGTACTTCAGGATTTTGTGGGATATACAGATATGAACTTCACAATTTTCAGTTGAATGTGGAAAGTCAATAATGTCATAAAATCTACAATGGTGCAAAGTGGATGATTGTATTATATTTAGGAAATGGATCAAATTTATTAAGGATAAAATTTCTGCTGTATTTCTTATATTAACCCAAAGGCAAATAACACAATATTACACATTGCTTTTTTAAAATAAAAAATGCTTTTCATTTAAGGAAAAAAGTTCTACCTTGACTTTATGTCTTCAGACAGGAATCACCCCATACGCAACAACACTGATTATGCAATGACTGTTCAACATGAGCATTATGAACATTCCAGTTAACCATTCAGCCAAAGGTGTGACTTTTCCCAGCATAGACATTTGGAGGAAGTAGAATTTTGTTCAAAACATGTCTTTTGTTTTTTCTTGCCTCATCTTGACATTTTGACAGAACTTTGCCAGGAATTTCTTTCCGTTTCAATCCATCATCCCTCAGATGCCGTGTGGCAGAAAGAGTCTGACAGTTTTATGGAACAGCTAAGGAAAATTAAAGTTTTGGACCAGACTTCAGCAACCATCCAACACTAATACACTAAATGCTACTTTGCATTTCCCCTGTGAGGCTGTCAAATCAAATAAACTGTTAATTGGTGGTGGACATGATCAGTCAAGACAATAAAGTTTAACTTGGACACATTCTATCATCACAACAAAATTTATGAGGGTTCAAAGAAATGAATACTGCTCTCTGATAAATATTGTTCTACCCACCATCAGCCCAGAGAGAGAGAGAGAGATAGCAAAGACCCATGATGCCATGCACAAACCCACAGACTGTAATTAAGTTTACATACCATATTAAATGTATTGTTTTGGTTATGTGGATGTGTTTGGTTTGTTTAGCTTAGCCTGTCTCCACACATCACTGCCGTTTTAGCACTTTAGATTAGTTACCTCCCATGTGAAGTGCTATATTTTAGTCATTTTCCCTCATTATTCTATTTCTGTTTTGCCTGTTGCTGTGTGTTCATGATCAAGAGATGATGTCACACACTATGTCCTTCATCTTGATGCTACGGTATGTTTCTTTTGAACTACGGTATTTATTTAATGTAGAAATACAATGCACCACTTGTCAATGAAAATAATAGACATAGTTACAGAGTAAATAAACTTTTTTTTTTACATGCCAGTGCATCTGTGAAGTAAAGCATGAAGATGCTGTCTTTATTGTGGACTTGATTGTCCTTGATTTACAGCTCTGGTAGAAAATGATCAGTTTTTCTAGTTTTACAATTGATGGATATGTGTTTGACCAGGCTGAGCAGTTTTATTTTATTCTATAAACTACTGGCAACATTTCTTCCAAATTCCAGATAAAAATATTGTATTTTAGAGCATGTTTTTATGAAAATGACTAATGGTCAAAATAACAAAACAGTTACAGAAATTTCAAACCACAAATAATGCAAAGAAAACAAGCTCATAATCATTCATAAACAACACAGTACTAATATTTCAACTTAGGATGAGTCAACAAATCAATATTTGGTGGAATAACCCTGATTTTTAATCACCGCTTTCATGTGTCTTGGCGTGCTTTCCAGCAGTCTTTCACATTGCTGTTGGGTAACTTTATACCACTCATGGCACAGAAATTCAAGGAGCTCAGCTTTGTTTGATGGCTTGTGATCATCATTCTTCCTCTTGATCACATTCCAGAGGTTTTCATTGGGGTTCAGGTCTGGAGATTGGGATGGCCATGATAGGATCTTGATTTGGTGGTCCCTCATCCACACTTTGATTGGCCTGGCTGTGTGACATGGAGCATTGTCCTGTTGAAAAAAACAACCATTAGAGTTGGGGAACATTGTCAGAGCAGAAGGAAGCAAGTTTTCTTCCTGCACAGTTTTGTAAGTTGCTTGATTCATGCGTCCTTCACAAAGACAAAGCTGCCCGATTCCAGCCTGGCTGAAACACCTCCAGATCATCACCAATCCTGCACCAAATTTCACAGTGGGTGTGAGATACTCTGGCTTGTAGGCCTCTCCAGGTCTCCGTCTAACCATTACATGACCAGGTGTTGGATAAAGCTTAAAATTGCACTCATCGGAGAAGATGACCTTACTCCAGTCCTCTACGGTCCAGTCGTAATGGTCTTTTACTAACTTCAGTCTGGTTCTTCTTTGCTTCTCATTGATGAAGGGCTTTTTTCTAGCTTTGCACAACTTCAGCCCTGCCTCCCGAAACCTGTTTTGCACCGTCCTCGCTGTGCAATTCACCCCAGCTGTTGCATGCCACTTTTTGTAGGTCACTTGACATCATTAAGTGACATTTGAATGAGGTGGCGATCATCACAGTCGGTAGATAGTCGAGGCTGCAAGTGCGGGTTAGGAAAGTGTTCTATTCGGCGCGAACAGACACAGGAAAACAGCAGCGGTGCAGCAGTTAGTGATTCGGGTGTTTTCTTTTTAACGTGACCCGATCCCGGGCTGGTATGGAGTCGTGTTTGTTTAAGGTGCTGATGTATTTGTTTTATAGGCAACTTGGGAGCAGGTTGCGTCCTGAATGAAAGGAGGGCGGTGGGAAAAGTAAAAACGTTTTGAGCGGGTGAAAGCAATTTTGGTAAACATGGAGTATGATGTAACGTGTTTGTTGATTTTGTGCTTACTTTGTCGTGATGTGGGATAATCTGTTGTGTATTTTGTGTGCAGGGGGCTGAGTCACGTTTTTGTTCCCGCTATGAGTATTTCCTGATTCTGAGTTTTTCAGTAATGTAAGGTTTTATTGGGTGTGGTGTGGAAATATTTATCAGGAATTGTACTGATGAAGTGATTCATGTACGTGTGATGGTGACCACGTTAAAATCAGTGAAGCCATTTGTGCTTAAACTCAGAACCAGATTTTCCACTCATTGTGTGTTTTAGTGTTATGGTTTTTAAATTGTATTAAACTTGTCTGACCTGGTACTGGTGGTGTTGCTTTAAAAAAAAAAAGGTGATACCTGTTGCACATACACAGATGGAATTTGCATAAAATACTGTGTAATGGTGGAACGTTCCCAAAAAGGCAACTTCTGTTCTTAAAGACTCAAGGTAATCTTTCACTGATATGGGTATTTTCTGTTATTTTCATGTTATGTGGCTTCATGTGACCTGTCGTACTACAGTTGTCATAGCAACACCAGGTCTGTTTACAACACTACTACATTAGTTGGAGCACTTGGAGCTGTTGTGTCTGTGTGCTCCTGGATCTCCTCCCACATGATCTACTGCCACCTCATGATTTACACATTAAGCACTGGCCACAAAGATTTGGAAGTAGGTGGCTTTGAAAAACAGATTCTTTGAGATGCTTTAATGGACAATTTCACATGGCAGTAAAGTTCATTATGGGAGATTAAAAGAGGAGAAAGATTTTTTTTTTTCAGCCTTGAATGATTTGAGGCTTAGATGAGAAAGCTACGCTATTTTAATCAGGTACACATACATTGTAAATTGTGTATGACTGACTACAAGGTCATATAGTTCTGATTAAAAAAGGAATGACTGATTGTACCTAAATACAGAAAATCAATATTATCTATAAAAATTACCAAAATATGACCACCAATTAACAGAGTATTTGATTTGAAGGCCTCAGAGGGGAAATGCACAGTAGTATTTAATGCTTTAGTTTTGGATGGCTGCTGGAGTCTGGTTCAAGACTTTCATTTCCTGTAGCTGTCCCATAACACTGTTATACTCTTCCTGCCACACGGCGTCTGAGAGAGACGATGGATCAATCTCCAGGAACGCATAGGCATCCTTGGACTGTATTTTGAATATTTCAGCAGCTTTACCACAGGAACCACCAAAATTTGACCAAATCTGTAAAAGAGATACAAAAACCATTTGGACAACTGTTCTGACTTACATAATGAACAATAGATTCCACACTATACTTATCAAGCATTACTCTAATGTGCAGTGTTTTTGAATTTAAAAAAAATGTCATTGTATATTGTAATTTTACTTTACTGTAAATGTTTCATATATCAGTTACCTCTGAAGCCTTTTGGATTGAATCCACAAATTCTTTTTTAAGTTCAGGTTCATCAACAAGATCTTCATTAACAAACGTGGTTTTCTGCATGACACCCAACATACTGTGCACCTTTTCCCAGAAGTTTTTGATCTGAATCAGAATGTTCTGGATTTTAGTCAGATATCGCTGGACCTCGTTCAGGTGGACAGGGCTGGGTATAGAGCCTGGTACACACAAACAGAAACACAGACTGCATATTTAAACCAACAATGAGTACAGGACAGGAAAATTGTGCAGTGTTTTGCTATGGAAGTGTTTTCAGAGCTCTGTGTACTTTTATATTCTTAAAAATAGATTGTTTACAGTCTCATTTACTAATGTACATGTGTGGAGATGAACTGGTCCAGTAACACTAAACACAGAACCCATGGGCTTATTCAAAAAACTGTTAACAGACAGACAAGTATACATAACCAAAAATCCAGCAGACATCACCCAATCATGACTCACCTTTGTCAATTTTTACTTTGGCCAGTTTCATCTGTAAGTCAATCTGCTGGACCTCAATGCTCCACTGTTGGTTCATCAGAGCCGTCTTTTGAGAGGTGAGCTGATTCAGCTGGTTTTCAAGAGCTTTCGTTTTTGCAGCAGCAGCGGGGGATGTTGCGGCATCGTAAATGGACTTGACGATTGGCCCAATGAACGGCACAATCGCAGCGAAGATTCCGAGGCCTGAGCTTTTGCTTGTCACGTCCCTTACATAACTCTCAAGTTCCAGGTTTTTGGCATCTATCTTCCTTTTGGTGTATTCAAGCTCTTTCTTAACTCCGGCAAGCTTTTCTTCAAGTGTCTTTATAGCTCCCTCCATTTCCTGAACTTCCTTGGAAAGCTTCTCAGACTTGGCCTCAGTGTTTGCCTTTTCAGTGATGATGTCACTGGTAGTTGTGGCCACGTCTCCGTTGTGTTGAACATAGCTAAATATTAAAAGTGTGAAAATAGTCAACATTAATTTACTTTGTGTGTCTGCAGGTTGAGAAGATTCCAGCTATTTGTTATCAATCTATGTCATTGTGTCATTAAAGCTGCACTAGGTAACATTTGTTTGTTAAAATTGAAAGAAGTCACATTACTAAGCCAAGAGGAAAAACCTTCTGCTAAAATATAGTGTCTTTCTGCAAGTCAACCTATAAAGCATGAAATATTCATTCAGATTCAGAACTGTTGGGTCGGATTTGGCAAGAGTTTTTTGAACCACATCAGATGTTTTTATGAATTAACGAATCTCACTCACAGGATCAAAAACAAGGTCCGGCTCGATTGGCCGTTTTCCTGAGTAATGTTACAGGGGGCGTGGCTCACAGTTCTGATATACCTGTGCATGTGTACAGTGCTGAAAGTCAGTGAATGGAAGGATAGAGATACTGCCTCATATGGAGACATCAGAACGGCAACCCCAGTCATCCTCTGCAGAATTACCCGCATGTGACTCCTACACATTGTGTTAACTTTTCAGGGGTGGCAACAGCCTGCAGGGGTTCAGGAATATTGGTCTATTTTTGATTGCTGAACAGGTACATTATGTTGGTGGTTTGCTAGCTAGCTAGCAAACAAGCAATTTATTATTGATTTGGAATTTAATGTTATCTTGTGTATTGTACAAGGTAAATGTTAAGCTGTTTTAGCTATGTAGTCAATGTTAGCTGGCAAATTCGCTAATATTATTATATAATCACTTTGCTGACAGTGTCTTTTTTGTTTCAGAGTTTGTCCTCTTATGTCTGAACAAGGAAAGCCTTTAATCTCTCAGATTATTTCCATTGCTACCATCTCTCTCCTTTCATGTATGCAACTATAACTTTAAATGAAACTTGGCTAACATTTTACTTGTGCTACCAGGCTGTCGCATACCTGCTGGATGATTACAAGAGTAAGTTAGTTAATGCTCTTACATCCTGAGAGAGCATTCCTGAGACATCTGATCAAATTCTCTGTGAACACTCCTTCAACATGAATGCACTCGCAATCATCAGATAAATTCACTTGGGGAAATGGAAGGCAGCACAACCCACTTTACAAAATGTTTATGATTCATGCGGTTGCATACTTCCAGCAGAGTTGTCGCCAATTCTAAAAATCTACATAGTGCAGCTTTAAAGTACAACATATGAATCTTCACATCAGCACAGGCATCACAGACACCAGAATAAAACTGAAATTGAAGAACTCTAAAAGCTAATAATTATTTAACTTTCAAACTATTAATCTGACATGCATTTCTCTACTGACAGAACAGCACTGCTTCACACCATTTCTATACATCATGGTGATCTAGGCTGCAAAAAATACATGTTGTTACCTTTGCACCATATTGTCCACATCTGCAATAAGTTCACCAATCCAGGTTCTTGCTTTTTCCAGGTACCTTACCGCCAGTGTTGGTTTGTTTTTTTCAATAGCTTGTATCAGCATTGGAAACAGTGATGAAACCAGGCTATGACTGGTGCCCATACACTGTGGTGGAAGGAATAACATAAGATATGCAGAATGTAATTTAGCTTTTACCTCCCACCTTATATGTCCTTTGCTGCTGCTGTTCCTCCATGTGATGGACATATTGGCTACAATCCAGTTACTGAGCTCATTAAGGATTCAGAGACATTTATGGTGATGTGATTACAAACATCTCGCCTCCTGCCTTTCAAATTGGTTCTGTGGTACTTGAGCAGGTCTGATTACAGGTCTGTACTCTGACACTGTGTGACCTTGTAGCTGTAGTACTTTTAACTCTTTGTCTAGATTGATCATATAAGAATAAGTACACAGCAGATCACATCAATCTCCAATTATTAATCTCCATCAATAATCAGCCCCAAGAGGAAGGAGTTTATAGAGTTTTGACCAAGGCAGAGGGTCTGTCTCATCTTACCCAACTCTTTCTCCTGATATGTAAAAGCAGATTTCCAGCTAACAGAGAACATGCTCTGATTACATGCTCTTCAAATATAGAAACAGATGCTATTATGTTACAAAACCTCTAGTACTGAACATCTGTCAAAATTGTGATCTTCATTTACTTTGTTTTTCTTCCATTGATAACACTTTTAAAATAAACTGTTTGTCAGTTTAAGGATTTGGATTTTAATCTGGAATTACATTTTTTTTCCCAAATGAGAAGGCCATAATTTTACTTAATGTGTCATTATGCCAATCAGAAAGTCCTTTTGAAATGATCAAATTTGTTCTATGGAACAAAAGAGATTGTACAAAATAAATCATTTTGTATTTTTAATATATGGTTTCTCATTTTATATATTTAGTTAATCAGCTATTTAAATCTACTGGATATTTCATTACATTTTTCTTTAGTGTTTTAGAGGACACTGATTCAGTACCTGGACAGGTTGATTCCAAAGATCTGACTCAATTTTGTTATCCCGAAAATGTAGCGTTCTACTAATAAGAATGCTTTCAGTTGGTTATATTTCTCTTATAAGTCTAATGTTAATTATGGTGGCATGTAGTTTTGAATATCCCTTTATATTAATTTGCAAAATAATTTATCAACACATTTTCTAGAAAACTTTAAACTATCAGTTTGATATTTTTTTTTTTGCTATGTCTGATATTTTAAGGTGAAGTGTTGCTGTAAATTCACTAGAATATCCAATCTGTCATTATACCTTTGGATTCCAGTGTTTTACACAATACGGTCATTGATTGTTATTAATTCATTATAAATTATTTTCTTCCTGACAGACAGAAACGACCAGAGATCTCACCCTACACTGACACCATACCTTCAGCAGAAGAGCTTCATAGGATCCAAAGAGAAGTTGGGTTTCCCCAGCACGCTTCCTGAGGAGCCTCTCCAAGTTTGGAAACTTAGCCAGACACAGGTAGGAGATGTGGTACAGCAGGGATATCTGCTTAGAAGCTGGGAGAAGCTCCTCTGTGAATCCTGGACTCCATACGGAGTTGGTTGGCACAAGTTCTGTGATTCAGTTAAAATATATTTGAATGAAACATGTGGTCAAACAACCATGCTGGTATAATGTCTAAAACTTCTCATGTCCTAAAGAAAAAAAAAAAGTAGAATCAATCACTGAAAAAAATAATAACTTAAAGCTTGCCTTTGCTCTTAGCCATTGTATGTAAGACCAGGGAAGACTTGTAATCAGTGTTATCCTATAATTCAGTAAAAGATATTAGAATGACATCATCAAACCGAAAAACTTTACTACGTTTTGGTTCATGAACCTAAAATAAAAAATGTGCAAATACTAAGAAGTGAAACTTACCTGTAAATCTTCGTACTTCTTGGTGGTACGGTGTGTTGAGGTCTCACTGGAGAACCTTTATACCATGCGCACGCCACCTCTTACACGGAAAGAAATTCCTGTCAAAGTTCTGAGCAAAAACTGTACTACGTTTTGGTTCCTGAATCTAAAGTAAAAAATGTACAAATACTAAGAAGTGAACCTTGTAATCAGGAAATAGACTTGGCAGACGCTAAAAGTCTCTGTTAAAGTCCTTATCAGATAATGTTCTGAAGAAAACCAAGGCAAAGCAAAGGCAGCCTGCTTATTGAAGTTTGACTAGTCTCAGATGCACTTGTTACTGTCAAAGTAGCATCAAAAGAAACCATTTTGAAGAGTTTTGCTTGTGTAGTTAGTGTTGGGCTGTCGAGCTGATGCTGGGGTTTCTCATGAGCAGGTCGTCTGAAGCACAAAAACAATTTACGCTGTACATTTTCTCAGGATTCTTTAACAATTCCTCTGGTTTGGTCTTAAACTGGCTCTCTTTGTGCATAAATTCTGCTCTTCATTTAAAAATCAAAGTGTCTATTATGATTTCTACATTGCAACTATATTTCCTTGATTCATAGTGGGCAGTGAAGTCAGGCCAGTCTACCTTTTATAGGCCTAGTTAGCCTTAATGTCCAGGTGGCAGTTTAACTGTGAAGAGAATGTACCTGACTTCACTGACAGTTTAAGACCAAACCAGATGAAGAATGTTATAGCATCCTGATGTACAAACCTAGAAGCCATCTTGTGGGAGAAAATGGACAGCGTAAACTGTTCTTGTGCTTCAGATGACCTGCTCATGAGAAACCAATGCATCAGCTCGACAGCCCAACACTAACTGCACAAGCAAAAATGTTTTCCTTTGCTGTTACGTACCAATGAGACAATATTTCAAAATATGGATGGTGTAAGAGAGGTGTTGGCACAAGCGAGTTCCTGTTTTGTGGAGGGGGATTGCAAAGGCAGGATGTTGAGCAGTTCATGTGCATGTCAAATACTCCGCTGTGGCAAACCATTCTGCCCTGTGTGTGGGTGTTTTTAGCTCCCTTATACCCTGAGTTACAGTGGTCAAGATTGGGCAACGTTTTGAGCGGGTGAACGCAATTTTGGTAAACATGGAGTATGATGTAATGTGTTTGTTGATTTTGTGCTTACTTTGTCGTGATGTGGGATAATCTGTTGTGTATTTTGTGTGCAGGGGGCTGAGTCACATTTTTGTTCCCGCTATGAGTATTTCCTGATTCTGAGTTTTTCAGTAATGTAAGGTTTTATTGGGTGTGGTGTGTAAATATTTATCAGGAATTGTACTGATGAAGTGATTCATGTACGTGTGATGGTGACCACGTTAAAAGTCAGTGAAGCCATTTGTGCTTAAACTCAGAACCAGATTTTCCACTCATTGTGTGTTTTAGTGTTATGTTTTTTAAATTGTATTAAACTTGTCTGACCTGGTACTGGTGGAGTTGCTTTTTTTTAAAAAAAGGTGATACCTGTTGCACATACACAGATGGAATTTGCATAAAATACTGTTTAATGGTGGAACTCTCCCAAAAAGGCAACTTCTGTTCTTAAAGACTCAAGGTAATCTTTCACTGATATGGGTATTTTGTGTTATTTTCATGTTATGTGGCTTCATGTGACCTGTCGTACTACAGTCGTCATAGCAACACCAGGTCTGTTTACAACACAACTACATTAGTTGGAGCACTTGGAGCTGTTGTGTCTGTGTGCTCCTGGATCTCCTCCCACATGATCTACTACCACCTCATGATTTACACATTAAGCACTGGCCACAAAGATTTGGAAGTAGGTGGCTTTGAAAAACAGATTCTTTGAGATGCTTTAATGGCCAGTTTCACATGGCAGTAAAGTTCATTATGGGAGATTAAAAGAGGAGAAAGATTTTTTTTTTCAGCCTTGAATGATTTGAGGCTTAGATGAGAAAGCTACGCTATTCTAATCAGGTACACATACATTGTAAATTGTGTATGACTGACTACAAGGTCATATAGTTCTGATTAAAAAAGGAATGACTGATTGTACCTAAAAGCAGAAAATCAATATTATCTATAAAAATTACCAAAATATGACCACCACTTAACAGAGTATTTGATTTGACAGCCTCAAAGGGGAAATGCACAGTAGTATTTAATGCTTTAGTTTTGGATGGCTGCTGGAGTCTGGTTCAAGACTTTCATTTCCTGTAGCTGTCCCATCACACTGTTATACTCTTCCTGCCACACGGCGTCTGAGAGAGACGATGGATCAATCTCCAGGAACGCATAGGCATCCTTGGACTGTATTTTGAATATTTTAGCAGCTTTAACACAGGAACCACCAAAATTTGACCAAATCTGTAAAAGAGATACAAAACCATTTGGACAACTGTTCTGACTTACATAATGAACAATAGATTCCACAGTATTCTTATCAGGCATTACTCTAATGTTCAGTGTTTTTGAATTTTAAAAAAATGTCATTGTATATTGTAATTTGACTTTACTGTAACTGTTTCAAATATCAGTTACCTCTGAAGCCTTTTGGATTGAATTCACAAATTCTTCTTTAAGTTCAGGTTCATCAACAAGATCTTCGTTAACAAACGTGTTTTTCTGCATGACACCCAACATACTGTGCACCTTTTCCCAGAAGTTTTTCATCTGAATCAGAATGTTCTGGAATTTAGTCAGATATCGCTGGACCTCGTTCAGGTGGACAGGGCTGGGTATAGAGCCTGGTACACACAAACAGAAACAGACTGCTTATTTAAACCAAGAATGAGTACAGGACAGCAAAATTGTGCAGTGTTTTGCTATGGAAGTGTTTTCAGAGCTCTGTGTCCTTTTGTATTCTTAAAATAGATTCTTTACAGTCTCATTTACTAATGTACATGTGTGGAGATGAACTGGTCCAGTAACACTACACACAGAACCCATGAGCTTATTCAAAAAACTGTTAACAGACAGACAAGCATACATAACCAAAAACAGTCATCCAGCAGACATCACCAATCATCACTCACCATTGTCGATTTTTACTTTGGCCAGTTTCATCTGTAAGTCAATCTGTTGGACCTCAATGCTCCACTGTTGGTTCATCAGAGCCGTCTTTTGAGAGGTGAGCTGATTCAGCTGGTTTTCAAGAGCTTTCGTTTTTGCAGCAGCAGCGGGGGATGTTGCGGCATGGTAAATGGACTAGACGATTGGCCTAATGAACGGCACAATCGCAGCGAAGATTCCGAGGCCTGAGCTTTTGCTTGTCACATCCCTTACATAACTCTCAAGTTCCAGGTTTTTGGCATCTATCTTCGTTTTGGTTTCTTCAAGCTCGTTCCTAACTCTGGCAAGCTTTTCTTCAAGGGTCTTTATAGCTCCCTCCATTTCCTGAACTTCCTTGGAAAGCTTCTCAGACGTGGCCTCAGTGTTTGCCTTTTCATTGATGATGTCACTGGTAGTTGTGGCCACGTGTTTGTTGTGTTTAACATAGCTAAATATAAAAAATGTGAAAATAGTCAACATTCATTTACTTTGTGTGTCTGTAGGTTGAGAAGATTCCAGCAATTTGTTATCAGTCTATGTCACTGTGTCATTAAAGCTGCACTAGGTAACATTTGTTTGTTAAAATTGAAAGAATTCACATTACTAAGCCAAGAGGAAAAACCTTCTGCTAAAATATAGTGTCTTTCTGCGAGTCACACTATAAAGCATGAAATATTCATTCAGATTCAAAACTGTTGGATCAGATTTGGCAAGAGTTTTCTGAACTACATCAGATGTCTTTATGGATTAACGAATCACATGCACAGGATCAAAAACAAGGTCCAGCTCGATTGGCTGTTTCCCTGAGTAATGTTACAGGGGGCGTGGCTCACAGTTCTGATATACCTGTGCATGTGTACAGTGCTGAAAGTCAGTGAATTGAAGGATAGAGATACTGCCTCATATGGAGACATCAGAACGGCAACCCCAGTCATCCTCTGCAGCATTACCCGCATGTGACTCCTACACATTGTGTTGACTTTTCAGGGGTGGCAACAGCCTGCAGGGGTTCAGGAATGTTTGTTTATTTTTGATTGCTGTACAGGTACATTATGTTGGTGGTTTGCTAGCTAGCTAGCAAGCAAACAAGCAATTTATTATTGATTTGGAATTTAATGTTATCTTGTGTATTGTACAAGGTAAATGTTAAGCTGTTTTAGCTATGTAGCCAATGTTAGCTGGCAAATTCGCTAATATTATTATATAATCACTTTGCTGACAGTGTCTTTTTTGTTTCAGAGTTTGTCCTCTTATGTCTGAACAAGGAAAGCCTTTAATCTCTCAGATTATCTCCAGTGCTACCATCTCTCTCATTTCATGTATGCAACGATAACTTTAAATGAAACTTGGCTAACATTTCACCTGTGCTACCAGGCTGTCGCATACCTGCTGGATGATTACAAGAGTAAGTTAGATAATGCACTTACATCCTGACAGAGCATTCCAGAGAGATCTGATCAAATTCTCTGTGAACACTCCTTCAACATGAATGCTCTCGCAATCATCAGATAAATTCACTTGGGGAAATGGAAGGCAGCACAACCCACTTTACAAAATGTTCATGATTCATGCGGTTGCATACTTTCACCAGAGTGGTCGCCAATTCTAAAAATCTACATAGTGTAGCTTTAAAGTACAACATATCAATCTTCACATCAGCACAGGCGTCACAGACACCAGAATAAAACTGAAATTGAAGAACTCTAAAAGCTAATAATTATTTAACTTTCAAACTATTAATCTGACATGCATTTCTCTACTAACAGAACAGCACTGCTTCACACCATTTCTATACATCATGGTGATCTAGGCTGCAAAAAATACATGTTGTTACCTTTGCACCATCTTGTCCACATCTGCAATAAGTTCACCAATCCAGGTTCTTGCTTTTTCCAGGTACTTTACCGCCAGTGTTGGTTTGTTTTTTTCAATAGCTTGTATCAGCATTGGAAACAGTGATGAAACCAGGCTCTGACTGGTGCCCATACACTGTGGTGGAAGGAATAACATAAGATATGCAGAATGTAATTTAGCATTTACCTCCCACCTTATATGACCTTTGCTGCTGCTGTTCCTCCATGTGATGGACATATTGGCTACAACCCAGTTACTGAGCTCATTAAGGATTCAGAGATATTTATGGTGATGTGATTACAAACATCTCACTTCCTGACTTCCATATTGGTTCTGTGGTACTTGAGCAGGTCTGATTACTGAAGATCATCACGGTTTCTGTTCTAGAGCGTCAGTTACTGAGGCAGTAGAGTAGCAGCTTGTATTATGACTCTCTTGTAAAACATTTTAACTGTTTAACTGTTTACTGGTGTACTGTGAAGCACTGAGGTGCATAGTTTATTAAAGTGGTGAAATAATTTGATCATACTGATTGGTTAAACCTTTTTCCTTAATGTACTCTGACACTGTGTGACCTTGTAGCTGTAGTACTTTTAACTCTTTGTCTAGATTGATCATATAAGAATACACAGCAGATCACATCAATCTCCTAATAACATGAAGAATTTACACGGAACCATCAACCCCATCCGCCTCACCTAATGAGGTGGGGATTATCACTCCACCTGTTATGATAATCAGCCCCAAGAGGAAGGAGTTTATAGACTTTTGACCAAGGCAGAGGGTCTGTCTCATCTTACACAACTCTTTCTCCTGATATGTAAAAGCAAACTTCCAGCTAACAGAGAACATGCTCTGATTACATGCTCTTCAAATATAGAAACAGATGCTATTATGTTACAAAACCTCTACTACTGAACATCTGTCAGTTGTGATCTTCATTTATTTCATTTTTCTTCCATTGATCATATGTTATGCAAGTGCATTGATGATGTTACTGTCTCCAAGACCATCACCACATGCCCCAACCAGAAGCCATGAATGCCTGCTGAGGTGCGCATGCTACTGAGGACCCGTGACTCAGCCTTCAGAACAAGTGACAGAAAGGCTCTCAGAAAAGCGAGAGCCAAACTGTCATGTGCGATCAGGGAAGCAAAGCGTGCACACGCACAGAGGATCCATGGACACTTCAAAGACACGGGTGACACACGGCGCATGTGGGAGGGCATTCAGGCCATTACTAACTACAGGAAAACATCACCTTCCTGTGACAGTGATGCCACCCTCCCAGATGCACTGAATGACTTCTATGCAAGGTTTGAAGCGCAGAACAACGTTGCAGCAGAAAAGCCCATCCCTCCGCAAAATGACCAGGTGCTGTGCCTGACGGCGGCTGATGTGAGGTGTACTCTGCGTGGAGTTAACCCATGGAAAGCTGCTGGACCAGACAACATCCCAGGTCGTGTGCTCAGGGAATGTGCTGACCAGCTTGCAGATGTCCTGACAGAAATCTTCTATATCTCTCTGAGCTGCGCCGTGGTCCCAACATGCTTCAAGATCACCACCATCGTCCCCGTGCCTAAGAAGCCCATGGTGTTGTGTCTCAACGACTACCGTCCCATTGCACTCACATCCATCATCACGAAGTGCTTCGAGAGACTCGTCATGAGACACATCAAGACCCAGCTTCCCCCTTCTCTGGACCCCCTGCAGTTCGCGCACCGCTCCAACCGCTCTACAGATGATGCCATCTCTACCACACTTCATCTGGCACTCACACATCTGGATAAAAAGGGCACCTATGTAAGAATGCTGTTCATAGACTTCAGTTCAGCATTCAACACCATTGTTCCTCAGCATCTGATTGGAAAGTTGAGCTTACTGGGCTTGAACACCTCCCTCTGTAACTGGATCCTGGATTTCTTGACTGGTAGACCTCACTCAGTCAGTCCGGATTGGGAGCAGCACTTGCAACACCACCACACTGAGTACTGGTGCTCCCCAGGGCAGCGTACTCAGCCCTCTGCTGTTCACACTGCTGACTCATGACTGTGCAGCGATGCACAGTTCGAATCACATCATCAAGTTCGCCGCTGACACGACCGTGGTGGGTCTCATCAACAAAGACAACGAGTCAGCATACAGAGAGGAGGTGCGAGAACTGGTGAACTGGTGTAAGGCCAACAACCTGTATCTGAATGTTGACAAGACAAAAGAAATGGTTGTTGACTTCAGGAGAGCAAGGCAAGATCACTCCCCACTTGCCATCAACGGCTCCTCAGTGGAGATCATCAAGAACATCAAGTTCCTCATAAATGATATCAGGAAAGCAATAATGTGACGGCAAGAACAGCCCTTTCATCAGGAAACAGACTTGGCAGATGCTCACCAAACTTGAATGCAAAGCACTGGAGGGAGGCAACTGTGGGACTGAAATATGTAACAGGAAATGTGAAATAGGTGAAGGGCATAACTATTAATAAATAAATATGAAAGTGTAAGTGGAATGACTAATAATAAATAAATATTAAAGTGTAAAGGGAATGACTAATAATAAACAAATATTAAAGTGTAAAGGGAATGACTAATAATCAGGTGATTGTGATGGGAGAATTGAACGTGGATGACCTTTTGTGGATGGTTGGATAATTGGTGACTGATGCGTGACAACCCTGTATTGGTCAAAATTAATAACAGTATAATTCTAGGAGTATAAAACAAACTCTGCTTCACATATTTACGTTCCAAAAATAAATTCTCACTGGCCACTTAATTAGAAACACCTACTGGTTCATACAATGTAGGTGTTTGTAATAAAGTTGCCAGTCAGTGTATGCATATACATATATATTGTTGAACGTAAAACTTAAAAATGTGCAAACACTATGAAGTGAAAGTTACCTGTAAGGTTTTGTGCTTCTTGGTGGTGCAGTGTGTTGAGTCCTCACTGGAAGACTTTTATACTGTGTGTCCTTCACATCTTACATGACCAGAAATTAAAAGTCTCTGTTAAAGTCCTTATCAGATAAAGTTCTGAAGAAAAAACCAAGGCAAAGCAAAGGCAACCTGCTCTTTGAAGTTTGATTAGTCTCAGATGCACTTGTTACTGTCAAAGTGGCATCAAAAGAAAACATTTTGAAGAGTTTTGCTTGTGCAGTTAGTGTTGGGCTGTCGAGCTGATGCAGGTCGCCTGAAGCACAAGAACAGTTTACGCTGTGCATTTTCTCAGGATTCTTTAACAGTTAATCTGGTTTGGTCTTAAACTGGCTCTCTTGGTGCATAAATTCTGCTCTTCATTTAAAAATCAAAGTGTCTATTATGATTTCTACATTGCAACTATATTTCCTTGATTCATAGTGGGCAGTGAAGTCAGGCCAGTCTACCTTCTATAGGCCTAGTTAACCTTAATGTCCAGGTGGCAGGTTAACTGTGAATAGCAGGGATGTATGCAATGATCATTCGATATAGGTGATAAAGTGTTAGTGCTTTTACCAGTGCCTGGTTCAACCCTTCAGACCCGTTTTTCCGGTCCATATGTAGTTCAACAGAAACCCACAAATTATGTTGTGAGATCGAAGACGTAAATCTCGTGTTTGTCACATAAATATGTTAAAGCCATATGCTGATCGTAATGCTGAGTTGAAGGTTACTGCCACTGCTACTGTAGCTCATTCTTCGCCCTTTCCGAATTCAACCACTGTAATGTCAGATTACATTCCAGAACAAGGTGGTCTTAGTTTGGGTAGAAACAGCATTCCTACTGCCAGATTACCAAATTCAGAAGCATTGAAACAATTGTCTACTAAGTTATCATATTTATCTTTAATGGCTCAGTCTGATCTCTTCGCATTCATTGACTGGTACCCTTCTCTTTTTGTTGATGTACCTACCCGTACATCGGTTTTAGAGCATGATATTGATGTACAAGGTCATTCGCCAATTAAACAGCATCCCTATCGTGTGAGCTCTCAGAAACGATTGTTGCTGAATAAAGAGACTTAATATTTGTTGGCAAATAATCTTGCTAAGCCCAGTAGTAGTTCCTGGTGCTCACCATGTCTGTTAGTAACAAAGTTTGACGGTACTTTCATTTTTTGCATGGAATACCGGAAAGTGAATACCGTTACAGTACCGGATTAATTCCCTCTCCCCAGAATGGAAGATTTTGTAGATAGAGTGGGTTCTGCAAAGTTTGTCAGCAAATTAGATTTACTTAAAGGTTATTGGCAGGTCCCTCTTACTGATCGTGCATCAGAGATCTCCACTTTTGCTACACCGGATACCTTTCTGCAATACACGCCTTTTGGATTGCGTAATGCCCCTGCTACCTTCCAAAGGCTTATGACTATTATTTTGAAAGGTGTATTAAATTGCGAAACTTATCTCGATGACCTTGTTGTATATTCAGATACATGGCAACAGCATTTGAGGAAACTGGAGACTGTATTCTCTAGGTTGCGAGGTGCTTCGTTAGTCTTAAAGTGTGAATTTGGGAAAACCGTGATTAGCTACCTTGGAAAAATGGTGGGTCATGGACAGGTGCGTCCCTTGGATGCTAAGGTACAAGCCATCAAAAGTGTTCCGGTTCCTAGGACAAAACGGGACCTACGTCGGGGATGACTTTTGGGGATGGCTGGCTACTACCGTTGCTTCTGTAAAAACCTTTCAGATGTTGTCTTAACGTCGACTCCTACAGGAGGATTCAGCTGGTATTGACCACCCTGTTTGTTATTTTTCAAGAAGTTTGTAAAACATCACTTAGCTTATAGTACCATTGAGAAAGAAACCCCTGTACTGCTTTTTGCTCTGCAACACTTTGAAGTTTATCTTGATGGTAGTTCAGATCTAATCACTGTTTATACTGATCCTAATCCTTTGGTGTTTTTGAACCAGATGTGTAACTCTAACCACGACTCATGCGATGGTCAATATAATACAGGGATTTCCTCTCAAGATAGTTCATAAAAAAGGTTTAGAGAATGTGATTGCTGACAACTAGTTGAGAATTTAAGGTATGCTGGAGTCTGTTTTTTTTTTCCCCCTACAGGTCTCACACATAATGGGGGGGGGGGGGGGGGGGGGTTACACTCCTGGAGTGCTGCAGTGTGCTCCTGGTCAAGTTCGGGATTTGTGGCTGTCTGTGCACCTTGTTGCTGGTCCCGCCCATCGTTGAGTGATTGCTGTGATTGCTGTGGCTTATATAAGGACCCTGCTGCTGGAAAACGACGGTGGCTTGCCCAAGCTCATTCTTGAATTGGTGCACTGCTGTATGATTTGTGAGTTTGTAATCTTTGCTGTGCTTACCTTGTCTTGTGATACCCCGAGTTAGCTTGTGTTTGCGTATGTGTAGATCTGTATGTGAGCATTCCCTGTGTTTTGCTTATTATTGTGATCCCTGTGATAGATGAAAGGTTTTTGTGTATGTTTATATGTATAATTGCTGATTGTAGGGAGTGGTGCCAGTTTGTTTGGGTTCGGGGTTATTGTCTGTTTATTGTCAGGGAGTTAGTGTAGGATTGTATTTTATTTTTGTCCTGTAAAGTGTAGTTAGTTGTGGTGCTTCTTTTGGTAGTGTGGGTTTTGTTTGTTGTGTTGGCAATTAGCCACTCCTATATATATTAGTGTGTGTGTGTGTTCACCATTGAAATACACAAAATTTCACCTCGTCTGCCAGTTCAGTCCAGTGATTAATCATTCCACATGCCATCCTGCTACCAATATTTTCACAGTGCTGTTGCGACCTCACCACCTAGAGAGAGTCATAACACAAAGCTAAACTCCTGCTGAACCTGATCCAGACTAAGTAAGGAAGTAGTGGCGAAACAAGCAGGCCTTGTGATGGTGGATAAGATGCAGAAAACAGAAGTGCTAATAGATGTGACGGTGCCAAGTGATGGAAACATCTAAAGAAGGAAAATGAGGAGTGAGAAAATACCAGTGACTGAAAAAAGAAACAGATTGTGGAGGGTTAACACCAAGAATGTCCCAGTGTAACTTTATTTATCCTTTTTTAATCAATCTTAACTTTATTTTTGATAGTCCATTTAAATTTGAGGAACAACTTAGCACTGTTGTCAATTGCTCAACATCCAGCCTTTGCAATACTCCTTCGCAAAACAGGAACCTGCTTGTCCAAATGCGTCTGTTGCACCATCCATATGTTGAAATATTGTCTCCTTGGTATGTAAGTCATTACAGCCACAGGCCCATCTCCATGGAGATGTAAAGTGTAAAGTATGACAAGACAGGTAACCTAGTAAGGGATGGAATGTGGCCCTTTCATAGTGTTTAGATTCCTTTTTTGTTCTGTGTTTGTATTTATGTGAAATAGAATTAGAAACATTTCCGAAATTAAGGACACCACACTACAAATATAATAGCAGAGCGATACCTGGTGCAGGTGATAAACCCAAAGTAAACAGCTTGCTTATTTAAAAACAGAACAGATCACAAAGATCTTCCACAGTGGGCAGGGATGTTCTCTAAACTTCCAGAGATTGAATGTTTGATTCATGGGCTTCCTAACAGAGAAACTAACACATTTTCTTACATCCATGTTAATACTATAAAAAACCCCAATTCTTTGACCTTGATATTGCAGAACACTGCATAATACTTAAATGTGAAAATTATTTCATTGGAATCAGTTTATTACTCTATTAGCTATGTCATAAATTTTATTCTTTGACTGTTTACATTTATCTGACTCTTTTATCCAAAGCAACTTACAATTATATAAGAATACAACTTGAGCAATTTGCTCAGGGGCGCAACAGTGGTGGAGCTTGAACCAGCAACCTTCCGATTACAAATCAAGCACCACAACCGCTGAGCTACCATTACCCACTGTTGTTGTTACTCAATCTAAATGACTCTTACAGTTTTGCTTATATTTATAGTTTTTTGGTCAGTTCTCAATGCCACTGAATACGTCTTATATCACAAAGGTGTCTTGTCATGTTTTATCATCTAACAGTTAAGTATATGAACACAGAAACTTGTGGCAAGTTGAACTAAAGGACTCTTTGACTAACTTGATCAACACACTGTTTAAGTTTAAATTAAAAATAATAAAACCCTCTAAAATGAAACAAAAAGAAACATCTATATTTTCCAATGCCCTACAGTATGTTTGACCTTTGACCCAGGAGATCTTGTAGTAACCAATGCAAAGCCATGAAAACACACAGTGTGATCACTTTGTCAGGCTGCCCTACCCAACAGCTGCACCAAACAGGCTGACAACCATATTACAGTCAGCACTTCATACACAAAATTCCAACAACCTTGAGATTTCTTTTTGTACTTTGACTTCTCCCTACAATTTCCTTTCAGTGCTTAGGAGAAAAGCGTAAGCAACACACTGCTGCTGTTTCAGTGTTCAGTTTCCGATTCTATTTACTTAAAACACAAAGAGGACACGACCAGACTGCCGTTTGTTTCTCTGATGGGCTGATGAGTGGTACAGACTGACACGATTGTCCTCAAATTATATCCTTGCATGTCTCTCTCTAGTCCTCAGAGGGTGGAGTTAAGACACAAGCCAGATGCAGGAAAGGAAGAACCAGGAGACACAATGACAGAAATGAGTAAAAGCCCTCCATGTATTAAATGACCAAATGTAAAACAGTGTAGTATTTGGCCAAGCTGTTACTGCCATGTTAGTGCAGTTGTAGGCCAAAGGGCTGAATAAGGTTAAGCAAACACTAAATCTATTCAGGTCATCACAGGTTACTTACATGGAGTCCAAGGTTCACAACACACACACACACGCACACACACACGCACGCGCACACACACACACACACACACACACACACACACACACACACACACACACACACACACACACACACAGAGTGAGAGAGAGAGCATTTCAGCTGTGGGATGAGCCATGTCAGAACCAGGAGACACAATGACAGAAATGAGTAAAAGCCCTCCATGTATTAAATGACCAAATGTAAAACAGTGTAGCAATCACAGATGGAATATGCATCAAATACCATATGTGCAATGGTGGAATACATTATATCATTTCACTGGATATTCTGAGAGACCGAATGTCCATTCATACATACAATATGTTTTACTATTGTAGTTGCCTTCCTTAGATATAATTGTTGATATATAGGGTATTAAAATAATGTGTGGAATTCTTGATTTGGCGAGATTTGGGATAAACTGACTGTCCATCTAAATCTCTATATACTCAATAAATGTGGTTACATATAAACTAAAGGCTGATTCATTCAGGGAGTACTCTAATGAACTGACAGAACACATTTTATTGCAATTTGGCCAAGCTGTTACTGCCATGTTAGTGCAGTCTTGTAGGGCAAAGGGCTGAGTGAGGTTAACCAAACACTAAATCTATGCAGGTCATCACAGGTTACTCACATGGAGCCCAAAGTTCACAACACACACACACATAGTGAGAGAGAACATTTCAGCTGTGGGATGAGCCATGTCATCGCTGGCTGTGCTCCTGAAACACGTACCGGCCTGGTTCCTCTGTGGTGGAGTTTTTGTACCTGTGACTCTTCTTTTTCTGCTGGTGATTGCTCACCTGAGATGGAAACTCCAGGAAGGCACCAAACGCAACACATCAACACTTATTCAAACGTGATTGTGTGTGTATAGTAGTAGTAAGAGTAGTAGTAAGTCTGTACTTTTACCAAACTACTATGGGAGGAAAATGGCTTTAGTAATGACTAGCACAGCCTTGGCTAGGTGTCACCCAAGTGATTAAAACTGAATACAAGCTGTTTAATAGTCACCACGTGTCATATTGTAGGTTTGAATGTCCACAAATTAAAGATCTCGGTCTGCTTCAACAGTCATTAACTATGTTCTCCAGAGAGAGAGAGAGAGAGAGAGAGAGAGAGAGAGAGAGAGAGAGAGAGAGAGAGAGAGAGGTAATGTAAAGAAATTGTGTGTCCATGTCCATTTTTGTCTTAGCGGAGGTGGAGATGTCTGTACTTCAAGACCCACGTGAGGCAGCACACCAGCTGTTCTGCAGGCCCAGACACAGACCAGTGAAGAGGAAGCACCCCTGCCCCACTCACACACCCACGCAGAAGCCCAGACACAGACCAGTGGAGAGGAAGCACCCCTGCACCACTCACACACCCATGCAGAGGTCCAGACACAGACCAGTGAAGAGGAAGCACCCCTGCCCCACTCACACACCCACGCAGAGGTCCAGACACAGACCAGTGAAGAGGGAAGCACCCCTGCCCCACTCACACACCCACGCAGAGGTCCAGACACAGACTTTGACCAAGACCAGTGGAGAGGAAGCACCCCTGCTCCACTCACACACCCACGCAGAGTTCTGGATCTGAGACGTGAGAGCGCCTGCATTCCTGAGAATGGGAAGTTCTGGATCTGGATCGCCCCACAAATGAGTGACTGCATTGCACTTATTACATTATACCTACTTCAATGTAAAATACTTTTGGGTGTGAGATATTATGATGCCTATTTTGGTGTTTTAATGTTAGGTAGGCCATCCAGGGCTGATCTAAGCTTTCTAAGAGTTTATGAACAGATAGCAGTCAGAAGAGGATAGATTTAGTGTGTTTGGTTCCTCCCCCTTTGAATCTTGATGCCTCTCAAGGTTTCTTCCTCCTGCTCTAGGGAGTTTTTAATTGTCACCCTTGGTTTGTTGACTGAGGGTTTGGACTTGGACATTTGTAAAGCTGCTTTGTGACATCTGTTAAAAAGTGCTATATAAATAAATTTGATTTGATAGTTAAGTGCAGGAAATGAAAAACATGATTTGACTGATGTGTTGTAATTCTTACTCAAAGTAACTCACAAACAAGGTAAAGTGTTCCACAGGTCTATATAATATGCACGAGAGAGAGAGCATGTGAAGCTAGGTGAAGTTAGCGCTCAGCGCTAGCACCTCTGAGACTGCTGCAAGTGCGCTCTCTGGTGGAGCAGCAGCAGAACTGCAGGGATTCCCCAGACCAGAGAAACAGGCTTTACTCAAAAACAGACGTGAGGTCCTTTTCTAAACTCTACAGGGTTATACAGTGGAAAAAGAAGGAGGAGTGGAGAAGAGCTGGGGGGGGAGGGAGGGAGGGAGAGAGAGAGAGAGAGAGAGAGAGAGAGACAGACACACACACAGACAGACACACAGACACAGAACACAACACACAAAGAGAGTGTGTGAAAGATGTGTGTGAATGAGAGAGAGGTAGGTGTACTTCCATCAGATAGAGCAAAGACCAAACTAAAAGACAAAGGTAAAGGATATTCAGGCAAAGAGACTGTGTCTCTAACAGCCACTAGTGTAATGCTGATGTCCATGTGCAGTGAAAGCATACAGCTGTGAAGAAGTCCCAGTATGAGCCAGACACTAGATTAGATTAGCAGGTCCCTCAAACATGCACGCGTTGTTTGAATATTCTGAATCTTCTGTAGCGCTGCACAGCTGAGAACACAGAGCACCACGCACTGTCCAGACGGCTTTCACTGTCTCTGTGATGAGGTCTCCTGTCTCATGTAGGACTCCACTGATCTTTTCAACCAGAATGACTCCGGATGGTGACTTTGTAATTCTTGTTAACGTTAACCTGCAATAAAGGATTGACCAGCAGTTCTCTTCTATTAATTCTGAAGTCTGCATCATCATTTTCTATTTGAATGATTAATTTTAAAACTAGCTGACTGGGGATTTAGGAACGACATTTATCGGTGGCCCGTACTACGGGAACTTTGTCTGTGGACCCACACTGTTATCAGCACAAACTGACAGATCACCTAAAAACTGCATTGTTCTGTGTGTGATGGCTGAAATTGACAGAAGCGCACGTTTTGAAGGTAAGATGATGCCTTTTAAAAGTTCTGCATAGTTGGAAATTTCAGACTTTTGTTCAGAGAGTTTTGTAGTGGTTGGGTCTCGGGATCATAGAAAGTGCGGACTGAGTGTTGGTGAATGAGAATAGATTGTTAACATTATAAAAACAATTAAAAGGAGTAACAGTGCACAAAAATGAAAGTGAGACCTTATGCAAACTTAAATGATTGTGTGTGAAAAAAATCTGTATGACAAATAACTATGAAAAAGCCATCCTATAAAAATTTTAAAAAGTAATAGCAAACACCAGCTTGATAAAAAACATACAACTATGAGATGAACAACTGCTCAGAGAGAGATACAGACAAAAGAGCTCAGAGTAAAAAGGCAAAAGCACTGTGGACCCACACTGTTATCAGCACAAACTGACAGATCACCTAAAAACTGCATTGTTCTGTGTGTGATGGCTCAAATTGACAGAAGCGCAGAGAGATAAATGTTAAATGTAGTTGATTGGGTTTGTCTAAAGTGTTCACCTAAGTGTTTGTCGTTTTGTTTCTCTAAAGTGAAGTTAAAAGCGAATTAGGTCATCTAAACGGCTTAGAATTCTTGGTTTTGAAGAACATATGAAAAATACTTATGCATAGTAATTTATTGATTGAAACACTGGGAAATCAAACTCATATCAGACTTTGGCTATTGAGCGAGTGACATACCTTAAATAACGCGGAAAACCGCTTTTCTTCACTTGAGGAAAAAGAAAAGCTATTGCTACCAATGTTTAACTTGTTGTTATCTAGCCATTTATCATTAAGGGCAATATTAGGTTTGGAACTTTTGCCATGGGGGCAGGTGAATCGTTGCCAACTCCAGCAAACAGGTGATGAGCAAACAAATCCAACAAGGAGCAGAAAAAAGAGTTGACCTTTAATGACCTTATAAAATGCAAAAACATTTTGTGAGGCTGTGAGGCCGTAACAAGGAAAAAGAAGGAGAAATGGCTAATGTAATGGAAGTTGTGAAAAAGTGAGCAGCAGCAAAACAAACAGAAGCACAAATGGAAGGGGTTTTCAGTGTATTTTACAGAGCTTATCATTCATAAACAAACAATCATACTGGTGCAACTGTCTTCAGGAGTGATGCAAGCCAAAATAGCAAACAAAACCCAGACTAATTAAATAAAACTACACACTAACTAATCATAACAACACAACTCCCTAACACAAAAACAGAGACCAAACAAACGCCCAACAAAAATAGCAGTCACTCCCTACCACCAGTGTCCAACACCAAAATACCAAAAAACCATATTTACACAATCTATATATATGTATATAGGTATATATACACAACTGCGGAAGTAGGAAGGGCGAAGCCAAAGACGAAGTCCAAAAATGAGGAAACACTCACTCACTCATTCATTCATTCATTCAATCTCACTCACTCACTCTCTCTCTGTCTCTCTCTCTCTCTCTCTCTCTCTCTCCCTCTCTCTCTCTCTCTCTCTCTCCTGGGAGGGGCCTTTAAATAGCCAACACAGTTGGCTGGGAAAGCCGGCAAGGAAAGGGGCGGAGTCTCAATCAGGGTGGAAATCCTGGCAGTGGATCTGGAGCACACACACACATCCATCTTTCCGTAACAAATATGTGACAGGAATTATGTGGAATCCATTCTAAATCCACTCTTATTCGTTATATAAGTCTAAACAGTGGTTTGAATGTTTTTTATATCTTTTTTATAGATTTGGTCAGCTTTTGGTGGTTTCTGTTATAAAGTCGCTAAAATATTCACAATACAGTGAAAAGAGGCCTTCAGACTTCAGCAACCATCCAACACTAATACACTAAATGCTACTTTGCATTTCCCCTGTGAGGCTGTCAAATCAAATAAACTGTTAATTGGTGGTGGACATGATCAGTCAAGACATTAAAGTTTAACTCGGACACATGAAATTGACTAATCTTCAAAATAACAAAACAGTTACAGAAATTTCAGACCACAAATAATGCAAAGAAAACAAGCTCATAATCATTTATAAACAACACAGTACTAATATTTCAACTTAGGATGAGTCAACAAATCAATATTTGGTGGAATAACCCTGATTTTTAATCACAGCTTTCATGTGTCTTGGCATGCTTTCCACTAGTCTTTCACATTGCTGTTGGGTAACTTTATGCTACTCCTGGCACAGAAATTCCAGGAGCTCGGTTTTGTTTGATGGCTTGTGATCATCCTTCTTCCTCTTGATCACATTCCAGAGGTTTTCATTGGGGTTCAGGTCTGGAGATTGGGCTGGCCATGATAGGATCTTGATTTGGTGGTCTCTCATCCATTGAAATACACAAAATTTCACCTCGTCTGCCAGTTCAGTCCAGTGATTAATCATTCCACATGCCATCCTGCTACCAATATTTTCACAGTGCTGTTGCGACCTCACCACCTAGAGAGAGTCATAACACAAGGCTAAACTCCTGCTGAACCTTCTTTTTTTTTTTGACTCTTCTTTTTCTGCTGGTGATTGCTCACCTGAGATGGAAACTCCAGGAAGGCACCAAACGCAACACATCAACACTTATTCTAACGTGATTGTGTGTGTATAGTAGGAGTAAGTTTGTACTTTTACCAAACTACTATCAGAGGAAAATGGCTTTAGTAACGACTAGCACAGCCTTGGCTAGGTTCCACCCAAGTGATTCAAACTGAATACAAGCTGTTTAATAGTCACCACTTGTCATATTGTAGGTTTGAATGTCCACAAATTAAAGATCTCGGTCTGCTTCAACAGTCTTTAACTATGTTCTACTGAGAGAGAGAGAGAGAGAGAGAGAGAGAGAGAGAGAGAGAGAGGGGTAATGTAAAGAAATTGTGTGTCCATGTCCATTTTTGTCTTAGCGGAGGTGGAGATGTCTGTACTTCAAGACCCACGTGAGGCAGCACACCAGCTGTTCTGCAGGCCCAGACACAGACCAGTGGAGAAGAAGCACCCCTGCCCCACTCACACACCCACGCAGAAGCCCAGACACAGACCAGTGGAGAGGAAGCACCCCTGCTCCACTCACACACCCACGCAGAGTTCTGGATCTGAGACGTGAGAGCAGCCTGCATTCCTGAGAATGGGAAGTTCTGGATCTGGATCGCCCCACAAATGAGTGACTGCATTGCACTTATTACATTATACCTACTTCAATGTAAAATACTTTTGGGTGTGAGATACTATGATGCCTATTTTGGTGTTTTAATGTTAGGTAGGCCATCCAGGGCTGATCTAAGCTTTCTAAGAGTTTATGAACAGATAGCAGTCAGAAGAGGATAGATTTAGTGTGTTTGGTTCCTCCCCCTTTGAATCTTGATGCCTCTCAAGGTTTCTTCCTCCTGCTCTAGGGAGTTTTTAATTGTCACTGTCAACCCTGGTTTGCTGACTGAGGGTTTGGACTTGGACATTTGTAAAGCTGCTTTGTGACATCTGTTGTAAAAAGTGCTATATAAATAAATTTGATTTGATAGTTAAGTGCAGGAAATGAAAAACATGATTTGACTGATGTGTTGTAATTCTTACTCAAAGTAACTCACAAACAAGGTAAAGTGTTCCACAGGTCTATATAATATGCACGAGAGAGAGAGCATGTGAAGCTAGGTGAAGTTAGCGCTCAGCGCCGAGCACCTCTGAGACTGCTGCAAGTGCGCTCTCTGGTGGAGCAGCAGCAGAACTGCAGGGATTCCCCAGACCAGAGAAACAGGCTTTACTCAAAAACAGACGTGAGGTCCTTTTCTAAACTCTACAGGGTTATACAGTGGAAAAAGAAGGAGGAGTGGAGAAGAGCTGGGGGGGGGAGGGAGGGAGGGAGAGAGAGAGAGAGAGAGAGAGACAGACAGACACACACACAGACAGACACACACAGACTCAGAACACAACACACAAAGAGAGTGTGTGAAAGATGTGTGTGAATGAGAGAGAGGTAGGTGTACTTCCATCAGATAGAGCAAAGACCAAACTAAAAGACAAAGGTAAAGGATATTCAGACAAAGAGACTGTGTCTCTAACAGCCACTAGTGTAATGCTGATGTCCATGTGCAGTGAAAGCATACAGCTGTGAAGAAGTCCCAGTATGAGCCAGACACTAGGTTAGATTAGCAGGTCCCTCAAACATGCACGCGTTGTTTGAATATTCTGAATCTTCTGTAGCGCTGCACAGCTGAGAACACAGAGCACCACGCACTGTCCAGACGGCTTTCACTGTCTCTGTGATGAGGTCTCCTGTCTCATGTAGGACTCCACTGATCTTTTCAACCAGAATGACTCCGGATGGTGACTTTGTAATTCTTGTTAACGTTAACCTGCAATAAAGGATTGACCAGCAGTTCTCTTCTATTAATTCTGAAGTCTGCATCATCATTTTCTATTTGAATGATTAATTTTAAAACTAGCTGACTGGGGATTTAGGAACGACATTTATCGGTGGCCCGTACTACGGGAACTTTGTCTGTGGACCCACACTGTTATCAGCACAAACTGACAGATCACCTAAAAACTGCATTGTTCTGTGTGTGATGGCTGAAATTGACAGAAGCGCACGTTTTGAAGGTAAGATGATGCCTTTTAAAAGTTCTGCATAGTTGGAAATTTCAGACTTTTGTTCAGAGAGTTTTGTAGTGGTTGGGTCTCGGGATCATAGAAAGTGCGGACTGAGTGTTGGTGAATAAGAATAGATTGTTAACGTTATAAAAACAATTAAAAGGAGTAACAGTGCACAAAAATGAAAGTGAGACCTTATGCAAACTTAAATGATTGTGTGTGAAAAAAATCTGTATGACAAATAACTATGAAAAAGCCATCCTATAAAAATTTTAAAAAGTAATAGCAAACACCAGCTTGATAAAAAACATACAACTATGAGATGAACAACTGCTCAGAGAGAGATACAGACAAAAGAGCTCAGAGTAAAAAGGCAAAAGCACTGTGGACCCACACTGTTATCAGCACAAACTGACAGATCACCTAAAAACTGCATTGTTCTGTGTGTGATGGCTCAAATTGACAGAAGCGCAGAGAGATAAATGTTAAATGTAGTTGATTGGGTTTGTCTAAAGTGTTCACCTAAGTGTTTGTCGTTTTGTTTCTCTAAAGTGAAGTTAAAAGCGAATTAGGTCATCTAAACGGCTTAGAATTCTTGGTTTTGAAGAACATATGAAAAATACTTATGCATAGTAATTTATTGATTGAAACACTGGGAACTCAAACTCATATCAGACTTTGGCTATTGAGCGAGTGACATACCTTAAATAACGCGGAAAACCGCTTTTCTTCACTTGAGGAAAAAGAAAAGCTATTGCTACCAATGTTTAACTTGTTGTTATCTAGCCATTTATCATTAAGGGCAATATTAGGTTTGGAACTTTTGCCATGGGGGCAGGTGAACCGCTGCCAACTCCAGCAAACAGGTGATGAGCAAACAAATCCAACAAGGAGCAGAAAAAAGAGTTGACCTTTAATGACCTTATAAAATGCAAAAACATTTTGTGAGGCTGTGAGGCCGTAACAAGGAAAAAGAAGGAGAAATGGCTAATGTAATGGAAGTTGTGAAAAAGTGAGCAGCAGCAAAACAAACAGAAGCACAAATGGAAGGGGTTTTCAGTGTATTTTACAGAGCTTATCATTCATAAACAAACAATCATACTGGTGCAACTGTCTTCAGGAGTGATGCAAGCCAAAATAGCAAACAAAACCCAGACTAATTAAATAAAACTACACACTAACTAATCATAACAACACAACTCCCTAACACAAAAACAGAAACCAAACAAACGCCCAACAAAAATAGCAGTCACTCCCTACCACCAGTGTCCAACACCAAAATACCAAAAAACCATATTTACACAATCTATATATATGTATATAGGTATATATACACAACTGCGGAAGTAGGAAGGGCGAAGCCAAAGACGAAGTCCAAAAATGAGGAAACACTCACTCACTCATTCATTCATTCATTCAATCTCACTCACTCACTCTCTCTCTCTCTCCCTCTCTCTCTCTCTCTCTCTCTCCTGGGAGGGGCCTTTAAATAGCCAACACAGTTGGCTGGGAAAGCCGGCAAGGAAAGGGGCGGAGTCTCAATCAGGGTGGAAATCCTGGCAGTGGATCTGGAGCACACACACACATCCATCTTTCCGTAACAAATATGTGACAGGAATTATGTGGAATCCATTCTAAATCCACTCTTATTCGTTATATAAGTCTAAACAGTGGTTTGAATGTTTTTTATATCTTTTTTATAGATTTGGTCAGCTTTTGGTGGTTTCTGTTATAAAGTCGCTAAAATATTCACAATACAGTGAAAAGAGGCCTTCAGACTTCAGCAACCATCCAACACTAATACACTAAATGCTACTTTGCATTTCCCCTGTGAGGCTGTCAAATCAAATAAACTGTTAATTGGTGGTGGACATGATCAGTCAAGACATTAAAGTTTAACTCGGACACATGAAATTGACTAATCTTCAAAATAACAAAACAGTTACAGAAATTTCAGACCACAAATAATGCAAAGAAAACAAGCTCATAATCATTTATAAACAACACAGTACTAATATTTCAACTTAGGATGAGTCAACAAATCAATATTTGGTGGAATAACCCTGATTTTTAATCACAGCTTTCATGTGTCTTGGCATGCTTTCCACTAGTCTTTCACATTGCTGTTGGGTAACTTTATGCTACTCCTGGCACAGAAATTCCAGGAGCTCGGTTTTGTTTGATGGCTTGTGATCATCCTTCTTCCTCTTGATCACATTCCAGAGGTTTTCATTGGGGTTCAGGTCTGGAGATTGGGCTGGCCATGATAGGATCTTGATTTGGTGGTCTCTCATCCATTGAAATACACAAAATTTCACCTCGTCTGCCAGTTCAGTCCAGTGATTAATCATTCCACATGCCATCCTGCTACCTATATTTTCACAGTGCTGTTGCGACCTCACCACCTAGAGGGAGTCATAACACAAGGCTAAACTCCTGCTGAACCTTCTTTTTTTTTTTGACTCTTCTTTTTCTGCTGGTGATTGCTCACCTGAGATGGAAACTCCAGGAAGGCACCAAACGCAACACATCAACACTTATTCTAACGTGATTGTGTGTGTATAGTAGGAGTAAGTTTGTACTTTTACCAAACTACTATCAGAGGAAAATGGCTTTAGTAATGACTAGCACAGCCTTGGCTAGGTTCCACCCAAGTGATTCAAACTGAATACAAGCTGTTTAATAGTCACCACTTGTCATATTGTAGGTTTGAATGTCCACAAATTAAAGATCTCGGTCTGCTTCAACAGTCTTTAACTATGTTCTACTGAGAGAGAGAGAGAGAGAGAGAGAGAGAGAGAGAGAGAGAGAGAGGGGTAATGTAAAGAAATTGTGTGTCCATGTCCATTTTTGTCTTAGCGGAGGTGGAGATGTCTGTACTTCAAGACCCACGTGAGGCAGCACACCAGCTGTTCTGCAGGCCCAGACACAGACCAGTGGAGAAGAAGCACCCCTGCCCCACTCACACACCCACGCAGAAGCCCAGACACAGACCAGTGGAGAGGAAGCACCCCTGCTCCACTCACACACCCACGCAGAGTTCTGGATCTGAGACGTGAGAGCAGCCTGCATTCCTGAGAATGGGAAGTTCTGGATCTGGATCGCCCCACAAATGAGTGACTGCATTGCACTTATTACATTATACCTACTTCAATGTAAAATACTTTTGGGTGTGAGATACTATGATGCCTATTTTGGTGTTTTAATGTTAGGTAGGCCATCCAGGGCTGATCTAAGCTTTCTAAGAGTTTATGAACAGATAGCAGTCAGAAGAGGATAGATTTAGTGTGTTTGGTTCCTCCCCCTTTGAATCTTGATGCCTCTCAAGGTTTCTTCCTCCTGCTCTAGGGAGTTTTTAATTGTCACTGTCAACCCTGGTTTGCTGACTGAGGGTTTGGACTTGGACATTTGTAAAGCTGCTTTGTGACATCTGTTGTAAAAAGTGCTATATAAATAAATTTGATTTGATAGTTAAGTGCAGGAAATGAAAAACATGATTTGACTGATGTGTTGTAATTCTTACTCAAAGTAACTCACAAACAAGGTAAAGTGTTCCACAGGTCTATATAATATGCACGAGAGAGAGAGCATGTGAAGCTAGGTGAAGTTAGCGCTCAGCGCCGAGCACCTCTGAGACTGCTGCAAGTGCGCTCTCTGGTGGAGCAGCAGCAGAACTGCAGGGATTCCCCAGACCAGAGAAACAGGCTTTACTCAAAAACAGACGTGAGGTCCTTTTCTAAACTCTACAGGGTTATACAGTGGAAAAAGAAGGAGGAGTGGAGAAGAGCTGGGGGGGGAGAGAGAGAGAGAGAGAGAGAGAGAGAGAGAGAGAGAGAGACAGACAGACACACACACAGACAGACACACACAGACACAGAACACAACACACAAAGAGAGTGTGTGAAAGATGTGTGTGAATGAGAGAGAGGTAGGTGTACTTCCATCAGATAGAGCAAAGACCAAACTAAAAGACAAAGGTAAAGGATATTCAGACAAAGAGGCTGTGTCTCTAACAGCCACTAGTGTAATGCTGATGTCCATGTGCAGTGAAAGCATACAGCTGTGAAGAAGTCCCAGTATGAGCCAGACACTAGGTTAGATTAGCAGGTCCCTCAAACATGCACGCGTTGTTTGAATATTCTGAATCTTCTGTAGCGCTGCACAGCTGAGAACACAGAGCACCACGCACTGTCCAGACGGCTTTCACTGTCTCTGTGATGAGGTCTCCTGTCTCATGTAGGACTCCACTGATCTTTTCAACCAGAATGACTCCGGATGGTGACTCTGTAATTCTTGTTAACGTTAACCTGCAATAAAGGATTGACCAGCAGTTCTCTTCTATTAATTCTGAAGTCTGCATCATCATTTTCTATTTGAATGATTAATTTTAAAACTAGCTGACTGGGGATTTAGGAACGACATTTATCGGTGGCCCGTACTACGGGAACTTTGTCTGTGGACCCACACTGTTATCAGCACAAACTGACAGATCACCTAAAAACTGCATTGTTCTGTGTGTGATGGCTGAAATTGACAGAAGCGCACGTTTTGAAGGTAAGATGATGCCTTTTAAAAGTTCTGCATAGTTGGAAATTTCAGACTTTTGTTCAGCGAGTTTTGTAGTGGTTGGGTCTCGGGATCATAGAAAGTGCGGACTGAGTGTTGGTGAATGAGAATAGATTGTTAACGTTATAAAAACAATTAAAAGGAGTAACAGTGCACAAAAATGAAAGTGAGACCTTATGCAAACTTAAATGATTGTGTGTGAAAAAAATCTGTATGACAAATAACTATGAAAAAGCCATCCTATAAAAATTTTAAAAAGTAATAGCAAACACCAGCTTGATAAAAAACATACAACTATGAGATGAACAACTGCTCAGAGAGAGATACATACAAAAGAGCTCAGAGTAAAAAGGCAAAAGCACACAAAGAGATAAATGTTAAATGTAGTTGATTGGGTTTGTCTAAAGTGTTCACTTAAGTGTTTGTCGTTTTGTTTCTCTAAAGTGAAGTTAAAAGCGAATTAGGTCATCTAAACGGCTTAGAATTCTTGGTTTTGAAGAACATATGAAAAATACTTATGCATAGTAATTTATTGATTGAAACACTGGGAACTCAAACTCATATCAGACTTTGGCTATTGAGCGAGTGACATACCTTAAATAACGCGGAAAACCGCTTTTCTTCACTTGAGGAAAAAGAAAAGCTATTGCTACCAATGTTTAACTTGTTGTTATCTAGCCATTTATCATTAAGGGCAATATTAGGTTTGGAACTTTTGCCATGGGGGCAGGTGAACCGCTGCCAACTCCAGCAAACAGGTGATGAGCAAACAAATCCAACAAGGAGCAGAAAAAAGAGTTGACCTTTAATGACCTTATAAAATGCAAAAACATTTTGTGAGGCTGTGAGGCCGTAACAAGGAAAAAGAAGGAGAAATGGCTAATGTAATGGAAGTTGTGAAAAAGTGAGCAGCAGCAAAACAAACAGAAGCACAAATGGAAGGGGTTTTCAGTGTATTTTACAGAGCTTATCATTCATAAACAAACAATCATACTGGTGCAACTGTCTTCAGGAGTGATGCAAGCCAAAATAGCAAACAAAACCCAGACTAATTAAATAAAACTACACACTAACTAATCATAACAACACAACTCCCTAACTCCCTAACACAAAAACAGAAACAAAACAAACGGCCAACAAAAATAGCAGTCACTCCCTACCACTAGTGTCCAACACCAAAATACCAAACAAACGATATTTACACAATCTATATATATGTATATAGGTATATATACACAACTGCCGAAGCAGGAAGGGCGAAGCCAAAGACGAAGTCCAAAAATGAGGAAACACTCACTCACTCACTCACTCATTCATTCATTCATTCACACACTCTCTCTCTCTCTCTCTCTCTCTCTCCTGGGAGGGGCCTTTAAATAGCCAACACAGTTGGTTGGGAAAGCCGGCAAGGAAAGGGGCGGAGTCTCAATCAGGGTGGAAATCCTGGCAGTGGATCTGGAGCACACACACACATCCATCTTTCCGTAACACATATGTGACAGGAATTATGTGGAATCCATTCTAAATCCACTCTTATTCGTTATATAAGTCTAAACAGTGGTTTGAATGTTTTTTATATCTTTTTTATAGATTTGGTCAGCTTTTGGTGGTTTCTGTTATAAAGTCGCTAAAATATTCACAATACAGTGAAAAGAGGCCTATCTGTTCTGGGAGATCAATCCATCATCCCTCAGACGCCGTGTGGCAGAAAGAGTCTGACAGTTTTATGGAACAGCTAAGGAAAACAAAAGTTTTGGACCAGACTTCAGCAACCATCCAACACTAATACACTAAATGCTACTTTGCATTTCCCCTGTGAGGCTGTCAAATCAAATAAACTGTTAATTGGTGGTGGACATGATCAGTCAAGACATTAAAGTTTAACTTGGACACATGAAATTGACTAATGGTCAAAATAACAAAACAGTTACAGAAATTTCAGACCACAAATAATGCAAAGAAAACAAGCTCATAATCATTTATAAACAACACAGTACTAATATTTCAACTTAGGATGAGTCAACAAATCAATATTTGGTGGAATAACCCTGATTTTTAATCACAGCTTTCATGTGTCTTGGCATGCTTTCCACTAGTCTTTCACATTGCTGTTGGGTAACTTTATGCTACTCCTGGCACAGAAATTCCAGGAGCTCGGTTTTGTTTGATGGCTTGTGATCATCCTTCTTCCTCTTGATCACATTCCAGAGGTTTTCATTGGGGTTCAGGTCTGGAGATTGGGCTGGCCATGATAGGATCTTGATTTGGTGGTCTCTCATCCATTGAAATACACAAAATTTCACCTCGTCTGCCAGTTCAGTCCAGTGATTAATCATTCCACATGCCATCCTGCTACCTATATTTTCACAGTGCTGTTGCGACCTCACCACCTAGAGGGAGTCATAACACAAGGCTAAACTCCTGCTGAACCTTCTTTTTTTTTTTGACTCTTCTTTTTCTGCTGGTGATTGCTCACCTGAGATGGAAACTCCAGGAAGGCACCAAACGCAACACATCAACACTTATTCTAACGTGATTGTGTGTGTATAGTAGGAGTAAGTTTGTACTTTTACCAAACTACTATCAGAGGAAAATGGCTTTAGTAACGACTAGCACAGCCTTGGCTAGGTTCCACCCAAGTGATTCAAACTGAATACAAGCTGTTTAATAGTCACCACTTGTCATATTGTAGGTTTGAATGTCCACAAATTAAAGATCTCGGTCTGCTTCAACAGTCTTTAACTATGTTCTACTGAGAGAGAGAGAGAGAGAGAGAGAGAGAGAGAGAGAGAGAGAGAGGGGTAATGTAAAGAAATTGTGTGTCCATGTCCATTTTTGTCTTAGCGGAGGTGGAGATGTCTGTACTTCAAGACCCACGTGAGGCAGCACACCAGCTGTTCTGCAGGCCCAGACACAGACCAGTGGAGAAGAAGCACCCCTGCCCCACTCACACACCCACGCAGAAGCCCAGACACAGACCAGTGGAGAGGAAGCACCCCTGCTCCACTCACACACCCACGCAGAGTTCTGGATCTGAGACGTGAGAGCAGCCTGCATTCCTGAGAATGGGAAGTTCTGGATCTGGATCGCCCCACAAATGAGTGACTGCATTGCACTTATTACATTATACCTACTTCAATGTAAAATACTTTTGGGTGTGAGATACTATGATGCCTATTTTGGTGTTTTAATGTTAGGTAGGCCATCCAGGGCTGATCTAAGCTTTCTAAGAGTTTATGAACAGATAGCAGTCAGAAGAGGATAGATTTAGTGTGTTTGGTTCCTCCCCCTTTGAATCTTGATGCCTCTCAAGGTTTCTTCCTCCTGCTCTAGGGAGTTTTTAATTGTCACTGTCAACCCTGGTTTGCTGACTGAGGGTTTGGACTTGGACATTTGTAAAGCTGCTTTGTGACATCTGTTGTAAAAAGTGCTATATAAATAAATTTGATTTGATAGTTAAGTGCAGGAAATGAAAAACATGATTTGACTGATGTGTTGTAATTCTTACTCAAAGTAACTCACAAACAAGGTAAAGTGTTCCACAGGTCTATATAATATGCACGAGAGAGAGAGCATGTGAAGCTAGGTGAAGTTAGCGCTCAGCGCCGAGCACCTCTGAGACTGCTGCAAGTGCGCTCTCTGGTGGAGCAGCAGCAGAACTGCAGGGATTCCCCAGACCAGAGAAACAGGCTTTACTCAAAAACAGACGTGAGGTCCTTTTCTAAACTCTACAGGGTTATACAGTGGAAAAAGAAGGAGGAGTGGAGAAGAGCTGGGGGGGGAGAGAGAGAGAGAGAGAGAGAGAGAGAGAGAGAGAGAGAGACAGACAGACACACACACAGACAGACACACACAGACACAGAACACAACACACAAAGAGAGTGTGTGAAAGATGTGTGTGAATGAGAGAGAGGTAGGTGTACTTCCATCAGATAGAGCAAAGACCAAACTAAAAGACAAAGGTAAAGGATATTCAGACAAAGAGGCTGTGTCTCTAACAGCCACTAGTGTAATGCTGATGTCCATGTGCAGTGAAAGCATACAGCTGTGAAGAAGTCCCAGTATGAGCCAGACACTAGGTTAGATTAGCAGGTCCCTCAAACATGCACGCGTTGTTTGAATATTCTGAATCTTCTGTAGCGCTGCACAGCTGAGAACACAGAGCACCACGCACTGTCCAGACGGCTTTCACTGTCTCTGTGATGAGGTCTCCTGTCTCATGTAGGACTCCACTGATCTTTTCAACCAGAATGACTCCGGATGGTGACTCTGTAATTCTTGTTAACGTTAACCTGCAATAAAGGATTGACCAGCAGTTCTCTTCTATTAATTCTGAAGTCTGCATCATCATTTTCTATTTGAATGATTAATTTTAAAACTAGCTGACTGGGGATTTAGGAACGACATTTATCGGTGGCCCGTACTACGGGAACTTTGTCTGTGGACCCACACTGTTATCAGCACAAACTGACAGATCACCTAAAAACTGCATTGTTCTGTGTGTGATGGCTGAAATTGACAGAAGCGCACGTTTTGAAGGTAAGATGATGCCTTTTAAAAGTTCTGCATAGTTGGAAATTTCAGACTTTTGTTCAGCGAGTTTTGTAGTGGTTGGGTCTCGGGATCATAGAAAGTGCGGACTGAGTGTTGGTGAATGAGAATAGATTGTTAACGTTATAAAAACAATTAAAAGGAGTAACAGTGCACAAAAATGAAAGTGAGACCTTATGCAAACTTAAATGATTGTGTGTGAAAAAAATCTGTATGACAAATAACTATGAAAAAGCCATCCTATAAAAATTTTAAAAAGTAATAGCAAACACCAGCTTGATAAAAAACATACAACTATGAGATGAACAACTGCTCAGAGAGAGATACATACAAAAGAGCTCAGAGTAAAAAGGCAAAAGCACACAAAGAGATAAATGTTAAATGTAGTTGATTGGGTTTGTCTAAAGTGTTCACTTAAGTGTTTGTCGTTTTGTTTCTCTAAAGTGAAGTTAAAAGCGAATTAGGTCATCTAAACGGCTTAGAATTCTTGGTTTTGAAGAACATATGAAAAATACTTATGCATAGTAATTTATTGATTGAAACACTGGGAACTCAAACTCATATCAGACTTTGGCTATTGAGCGAGTGACATACCTTAAATAACGCGGAAAACCGCTTTTCTTCACTTGAGGAAAAAGAAAAGCTATTGCTACCAATGTTTAACTTGTTGTTATCTAGCCATTTATCATTAAGGGCAATATTAGGTTTGGAACTTTTGCCATGGGGGCAGGTGAACCGCTGCCAACTCCAGCAAACAGGTGATGAGCAAACAAATCCAACAAGGAGCAGAAAAAAGAGTTGACCTTTAATGACCTTATAAAATGCAAAAACATTTTGTGAGGCTGTGAGGCCGTAACAAGGAAAAAGAAGGAGAAATGGCTAATGTAATGGAAGTTGTGAAAAAGTGAGCAGCAGCAAAACAAACAGAAGCACAAATGGAAGGGGTTTTCAGTGTATTTTACAGAGCTTATCATTCATAAACAAACAATCATACTGGTGCAACTGTCTTCAGGAGTGATGCAAGCCAAAATAGCAAACAAAACCCAGACTAATTAAATAAAACTACACACTAACTAATCATAACAACACAACTCCCTAACTCCCTAACACAAAAACAGAAACAAAACAAACGGCCAACAAAAATAGCAGTCACTCCCTACCACTAGTGTCCAACACCAAAATACCAAACAAACGATATTTACACAATCTATATATATGTATATAGGTATATATACACAACTGCCGAAGCAGGAAGGGCGAAGCCAAAGACGAAGTCCAAAAATGAGGAAACACTCACTCACTCACTCACTCATTCATTCATTCATTCACACACTCTCTCTCTCTCTCTCTCTCTCTCTCCTGGGAGGGGCCTTTAAATAGCCAACACAGTTGGTTGGGAAAGCCGGCAAGGAAAGGGGCGGAGTCTCAATCAGGGTGGAAATCCTGGCAGTGGATCTGGAGCACACACACACATCCATCTTTCCGTAACACATATGTGACAGGAATTATGTGGAATCCATTCTAAATCCACTCTTATTCGTTATATAAGTCTAAACAGTGGTTTGAATGTTTTTTATATCTTTTTTATAGATTTGGTCAGCTTTTGGTGGTTTCTGTTATAAAGTCGCTAAAATATTCACAATACAGTGAAAAGAGGCCTATCTGTTCTGGGAGATCAATCCATCATCCCTCAGACGCCGTGTGGCAGAAAGAGTCTGACAGTTTTATGGAACAGCTAAGGAAAACAAAAGTTTTGGACCAGACTTCAGCAACCATCCAACACTAATACACTAAATGCTACTTTGCATTTCCCCTGTGAGGCTGTCAAATCAAATAAACTGTTAATTGGTGGTGGACATGATCAGTCAAGACATTAAAGTTTAACTTGGACACATGAAATTGACTAATGGTCAAAATAACAAAACAGTTACAGAAATTTCAGACCACAAATAATGCAAAGAAAACAAGCTCATAATCATTTATAAACAACACAGTACTAATATTTCAACTTAGGATGAGTCAACAAATCAATATTTGGTGGAATAACCCTGATTTTTAATCACAGCTTTCATGTGTCTTGGCATGCTTTCCACTAGTCTTTCACATTGCTGTTGGGTAACTTTATGCTACTCCTGGCACAGAAATTCCAGGAGCTCGGTTTTGTTTGATGGCTTGTGATCATCCTTCTTCCTCTTGATCACATTCCAGAGGTTTTCATTGGGGTTCAGGTCTGGAGATTGGGCTGGCCATGATAGGATCTTGATTTGGTGGTCTCTCATCCACACTTTGATTGGCCTGGCTGTGTGACATGGAGCATTGTCCTGTTGAAAAAAACAACCATTACAGTTGGGGAACATTGTCAAAGCAGAAGGAAGCAAGTTTTCTTCCTGCACAGTTTTGTAAGTTGCTTGATTCATGCGTCCTTCACAAAGACAAAGCTGCCCGATTCCAGCCTGGCTGAAACACCTCCAGATCATCACCAATCCTGCACCAAATTTCACAGTGGGTGTGAGATACTCTGGCTTGTAGGCCTCTCCAGGTCTCCGTCTAACCATTACACGACCAGGTGTTGGATAAAGCTTAAAATTGCACTCATTGGAGAAGATGACCGTATTCCAGTCCTCTACGGTCCAGTCGTAATGGTCTTTTACTAACTTCAGTCTGGTTCTTCTTTGCTTCTCATTGATGAAGGGCTTTTTTCTAGCTTTGCACAACTTCAGCCCTGCCTCCAGAAACCTGTTTCTCACCGTCCTCGCTGTGCAATTCACCCCAGCTGTTGCATGCCACTTTTTGTAGGTCACTTGACATCATTAAGTGACATTTGAATGAGGTGGCGATCATCACAGTCGGTAGATAGTCGAGGCTGCAAGTGCGGGTTAGGAAAGTGTTCTATTCGGCGCGAACAGACACAGGAAAACAGCAGCGGTGCAGCAGTTAGTGATTCGGGTGTTTTCTTTTTAACGTGACCCGATCCCGGGGCTGGTATGGAGTCGAGTTTGTTTAAGGTGCTGATGTATTTGTTTTATAGGCAACTTGGGAGCAGCTTGCATCCTGAATGAAAGGAGGGCGGTGGGAAAAGTAAAAACGTTTTGAGCGGGTGAACGCAATTTTGGTAAAAATGGAGTATGATGTAATGTGTTTTGTTTGTTGATTTTGTGCTTACTTTGTCGTGATGTGGGATAATCTGTTGTGTATTTTGTGTGCAGGGAGCTGAGTCACGTTTTTGTTCCCACTATGAGTATTTCCTGATTCTGAGTTTTTCAGTAATGTAAGGTTTTATTGGGTGTGGTGTGGAAATATTTATCAGGAATTGTACTGATGAAGTGATTCATGTACGTGTGATGGTGACCACGTTAAAAGTCATTGAAGCCATTTGTGCTTAAACTCAGAACCAGATTTTCCACTCATTGTGTGTTTTAGTGTTATGGTTTTTAAATTGTATTAAACTTGTGTGACCTGGTACTGGTGGTGTTGCTGTTTTTTTTTTAAAAAAAGGTGATACCTGTTGCACATACACAGATGGAATTTGCATAAAATACTGTTTAATGGTGGAACTCTCCCAAAAAGGCAACTTCTGTTCTTAAAGACTCAAGGTAATCTTTCACTGATATGGGTATTTTGTGTTATTTTCATGTTATGTGGCTTCATGTGACCTGTCATACTACAGTTGTCATAGCAACACCAGGTCTGTTTACAACACTACTACATTAGTTGGAGCACTTGGAGCTGTTGCGTCTATATGCTCCTGGATCTCCTCACACATGATCTACTGCCACCTCATGATTTACACAAGCGCTGGCCACAAAGATTTGGAAGTAGGTGGCTCTGAAAAACAGATTCATTGAGCTGCTGTAATGGCCAGTTTCACATGGCAGTAAAGTTCATTATGGGAAATTAAAAGAGGAGAAAGATTTTTTTTTCAGCCTTGAATGATTTGAGGCTTAAATGAGAAAGCTACGCTATTTTAATCAGGTACACATACATTGTAAATTGTGTATGACTGACTACAAGGTCATATAGTTCTGATTAAAAAAGGAATGACTGATTGTACCTAAATACAGAAAATCAATATTATCTATAAAAATTACCAATATATGACCACCAATTAACAGAGTATTTGATTTGACAGCCTCAGAGGAGAAATGCACAGTAGTATTTAGTGCTTTAGTTTTGGATGGCTGCTGGAGTCTGGTTCAAGACTTTCATTTCCTGTAGCTGTCCCATAACACTGTTATACTCTTCCTGCCACACGGCGTCTGAGAGAGACGATGGATCAATCTCCAGGAACGCATAGGCATCCTTGGACTGTATTTTGAATATTTCAGCAGCTTTACCACAGGAACCACCAAAATTTGACCAAATCTGTAAAAGAGATACAAAAACCATTTGGACAACTGTTCTGACTTACATAATGAACAATAGATTCCACAATATACTTATCAAGCATTACTCTAATGTGCAGTGTTTTTGAATTTTAAAAAATGTCATTGTATATTGTAATTTTACTTTACTGTAACTGTTTCATATATCAGTTACCTCTGAAGCCTTTTGGATTGAATTCACAAATTCTTCTTTAAGTTCAGGTTCATCAACAAGATCTTCATTAACAAATGTCTTTTTCTGCATGACACCCAACATACTGTGCACCTTTTGCCAGAAGTTTTTGATCTGAATCAGAATGTTCTGGATTTTAGTCAGATATCGCTGGACCTCGTTCAGGTGGACAGGGCTGGGTATAGAGCCTGGTACACACAAACAGAAACACAGACTGCTTATTTAAACCAACAATGAGTACAGGACAGGAAAATTGTGCAGTGTTTTGCTATGGAAGTGTTTTCAGAGCTCTGTGTACTTTTGTATTCTTAAAAATAGATTGTTTACAGTCTCATTTACTAATGTACATGTGTGGAGATGAACTGGTCCAGTAACACTACACACAGAACCCATGAGCTTATTCAAAAAACTGTTAACAGACAGACAAGCATACATAACCAAAAACAGTCATCCAGCAGACATCACCCAATCATCACTCACCCTTGTCGATTTTTACTTTGGCCAGTTTCATCTGTAAGTCAATCTGCTGGACCTCAATGCTCCACTGTTGGTTCATCAGAGCCGTCTTTTGAGAGGTGAGCTGATTCAGCTGGTTTTCAAGAGCTTTGATTTTTGCAGCAGCAGCGGGGGATGTTGCGGCATCGTAAATGGACTTGACGATTGGCCCAATGAACGGCACAATCGCAGCGAAGATTCCGAGGCCTGAGCTTTTGCTTGTCACGTCCCTTACATAACTCTCAAGTTCCAGGTTTTTGGCATCTATCTTCCTTTTGGTGTCTTCAAGCTCGTTCCTAACTCCGGCAAGCTTTTCTTCAAGGGTCTTTATAGCTCCCTCCATTTCCTGAACTTCCTTGGAAAGCTGCTCAGACTTGGCCTCAGTGTTTGCCTTTTCAGTGATGATGTCACTGGTAGTTGTGGCCACATCTTCGTTGTGTTGAACATAGCTAAATATTAAAAGTGTGAAAATAGTCAACATTCATTTACTTTGTGTGTCTGTAGGTTGAGAAGATTCCAGGTATTTGTTATCAGTCTATGTCACTGTGTCATTAAAGCTGCACTAGGTAACATTTGTTTGTTAAAATTGAAAGAAGTCACATTACTAAGCCAAGAGGAAAAACCTTCTGCTAAAATATAGTGTCTTTCTGCAAGTCACCCTATAAAGCATGAAATATTCATTCAGATTCTGAACTGTTGGGGCGGATTTAGCAAGTGTTTTCTGAACCACATCAGATGTTTTTATGAATTAACGAATCACACGCACAGGATCAAAAACAAGGTCCGGCTCGATTGGCCGTTTCCCTGAGTAATGTTACAGGGGGCGTGGCTCACAGTTCTGATATACCTGTGCATGTGTACAGTGCTGAAAGTCAGTGAATTGAAGGATAGAGATACTGCCTCATATGGAGACATCAGAACGGCAACCCCAGTCATCCTCTGCAGCATTACCCGCATGTGACTCCTACACATTGTGTTGACTTTTCAGGGGTGTCAACAGCCTGCAGGGGTTCAGGAATGTTGGTTTATTTTTGATTGCTGAACAGGTACATTATGTTGGTGGTTTGCTAGCTAGCAAGCAAACAAGCAATTTGTTATTGATTAGGAATTTATTGTTATCTTGTGTATTGTACAAGGTAAATGTTAAGCTGTTTTAGCTATGTAGCCAATGTTAGCTGGCAAATTCGCTAATATTATTATATAATCACTTTGCTGACAGTGTCTTTTTTGTTTCAGAGTTTGTCCTCTTATGTCTGAACAAGGAAAACCTTTAATCTCTCAGATTATCTCCAGTGCTACCATCTCTCTCCTTTCATGTATGCAACTATAGCTTTAAATTAAACTTGTCTAACATTATGCCTGTGCTACCAGGCTGTAGCGTATCTGTTGGATGATTACAAGAGTAAGTTACATAATTCACTTACATCCTGAGAGAGCATTCCAGAGAGATCTGATCAAATTCTCTGTGAACACTCCTTCAACATGAATGCACTCGCAATCATCAGATAAATTCACTTGGGCAAATGGAAGGCAGCACAACCCACTTTACAAAATGCTCATGATTCATGCGGTTGCATACTTCCACCAGAGTGGTCGCCAATTCTAAAAATCTACATAGTGCAGCTTTAAAGTACTACATATCAATCTTCACATCAGCACAGGCGTCACAGACACCAGAATAAAACTGAAATTGAAGAACTCTAAAAGCTAATAATTATTTAACTTTCAAACTATTAATCTGACATGCATTTCTCTACTAACAGAACAGCACTGCTTCACACCATTTCTATACATCATGGTGATCTAGGCTGCAAAAAATACATGTTGTTACCTTTGCACCATCTTGTCCGCATCTGCAATAAGTTCATCAATCCAGGTTCTTGCTTTTTCCAGGTACTTTACTGCCAGTGTTGGTTTGTTTTTTTCAATAGCATGTATCAGCATTGGAAACAGTGATGAAACCAGGGTCTGACTGATGCCCATACACTGTGGTGGAAGGAATAACATAAGATATGCAGAATGTAATTTAACATTTACCTCCCACCTTATATGACCTTTGCTGCTGCTGTTCCTCCATGTGATGGACATATTGGCTACAACACAGTTACTGAGCTCATTAAGGATTCAGAGATATTTATGGTGATGTGATTACAAACATCTCACTTCCTGAATTCCATATTGGTTCTGTGGTACTTGAGCAGGTCTGATTACTGAAGATCATCACGGTTTCTGTTCTAGAGCGTCAGTTACTGAGGCAGTAGAGTAGCAGCTTGTATTATGACTCTCTTGTAAAACATTTTAACTGTTTAACTGTTTACTGGTGTGCTGTGAAGCACTGAGGTGAATAGTTTATTGAAGTGGTGAAATAATTTGATTATACTGATTGGTTAAACCTTTTTCCTTAATGTACTCTAACACTGTGTGACCTTGTAGCTGTAGTACTTTTAACTCTTTGTCTAGATTGATCATATAAGAATACACAGCAGATCACATCAATCTCCTAATAACATGAAGAATTTACACGGAACCATCAACCCCATCTGCCTCACCTAATGAGGTGGGGATTATCACTCCACCTGTTATGATAATCAGCCCCAAGAGGAAGGAGTTTATAGACTTTTGACCAAGCCAGAGGGTCTGTCTCATCTTACACAACTCTTTCTCCTGATATGTAAAAGCAAACTTCCAGCTAACAGAGAACATGCTCTGATTACATGCTCTTCAAATATAGAAACAGATGCTATTATGTTACAAAACCTCTACTACTGAACATCTGTCAGTTGTGATCTTCATTTATTTCATTTTTCTTCCATTGATCATATGTTATGCAAGTGAATTGATGATGTTACTGTCTCCAAGACCATCACCACATGCCCCAACCAGAAGCCATGGATGCCTGCTGAGGTGCGCATGCTACTGAGCACCCGTGACTCAGCCTTTAGAACAGGTGACAGAAAGGCTCTCAGAAAAGCGAGAGCCAAACTGTCATGTGCGATCAGGGAAGCAAAGCGTGCACACGCACAGAGGATCCATGGACACTTCAAAGACACGGGTGACACACGGCGCATGTGGGAGGGCATTCAGGCCATTACTAACTACAGGAAAACATCACCTTCCTGTGACAGTGATGCCACCCTCCCAGATGCACTGAATGACTTCTATGCATGGTTTGAAGCGCAGAACAACGTTGCAGCAGAAAAGCCCATCCCTCCGCAAAACGACCAGGTGCTGTGCCTGACGGCGGCTGATGTGAGGTGTACTCTGCGTGGAGTTAACCCATGGAAAGCTGCTGGACCAGACAACATCCCAGGTCGTGTGCTCAAAGAATGTGCTGACCAGCTTGCAGATGTCCTGACAGACATCTTCTATATCTCTCTGAGCTGCGCCATGGTCCCAACATGCTTCAAGATCACCACCATCGTCCCCGTGCCTAAGAAGCCCGTGGTGTTGTGTCTCAACGACTACCGTCCCATTGCACTCACATCCATCATCACGAAGTGCTTCGAGAGACTTGTCATGAGACACATCAAGACCCAGCTTCCCCCTTCTCTGGACCCCCTGCAGTTCGCGCACCGCTCCAACCGCTCTACAGATGATGCCATCTCTACCACACTTCATCTGGCACTCACACACCTGGATAAAAAGGGCACCTATGTAAGAATGCTGTTCATAGACTTCAGTTCAGCATTCAACACCATTGTTCCTCAGCATCTGATTGGAAAGTTGAGCTTACTGGGCTTGAACACCTCCCTCTGTAACTGGATCCTGGATTTCTTGACTGGTAGACCTCACTCAGTCAGTCCGGATTGGGAGCAGCACTTGCAACACCACCACACTGAGTACTGGTGCTCCCCAGGGCAGCGTACTCAGCCCTCTGCTGTTCACACTGCTGACTCATGACTGTGCAGCGATGCACAGTTCGAATCACATCATCAAGTTCGCCGCTGACACGACCGTGGTGGGTCTCATCAACAAAGACAACGAGTCAGCATACAGAGAGGAGGTGCGAGAACTGGTGAACTGGTGTAAGGCCAACAACCTGTATCTGAATGTTGACAAGATAAAAGAAATGGTTGTTGACTTCAGGAGAGCAAGGCAAGATCACTCCCCGCTTACCATCAACGGCTCCTCAGTGGAGATCATCAAGAACATCAAGTTCCTTGGTGTTCACTTAGCGGAGAACCTCACCTGAACCCTGAACACCAGTTCCACCACCAAGAGAGCCCAGCAACATCTTTACTTCCTTCGGAAGCTGAGGGAAGCCCATCTCCCATCACCCATCCTCACTACCTTCTACAGAGATACTGTAGAAAGCATTCTGAGCAGCTGCATCATTACCTGGTTTGGGAACTGCACCGCCTTTGACCGCAAGACCCTCCAGAGAATAGTGAGAACAGCTGAGAAGATCATTGGGGTCTCTCTTCCCTCCATCACGAACATCTACATAACACGCTGCATCCGGAAAGCCACCAACATTGTGAAAGACCCCACACACCCCTCACATGAACTGTTCACCCTTTTGCCATCTGGAAGAAGGTACCGCAGCATCCAGTCCCGCACCTCCAGACTGTGCAACAGCTTCTTCCCAGAAGCCATTAGACTCCTGAACACTGGCTAACTACAATTCCAATTCAGATTCCAAAATCGGCACTTTTATACATGCTTATACACAGTCACACACACATACACACACACACACACACACACATACGCACTCATACACACACATACATACATACATATCTATACACACACTCACACATTGTTTTGCATCGGACTAGTGCTGAAGTCAAACCTCACACAAATAAACTATGCACTCCTGTTGCAGTCTTGCACATTATCCTACTTGCTGCTAGAGTACTGTACTAAACCAGCACTGTACTCTGAACTGTTCTGGCTGCTACTGGTGACTGCTATGTTCAGGGTAGCATGTCACTGATTCCTATGCACAACTCGCTTTACATATGCCCAGTACTGTGTACTGCACTAAATAATTGCACTGTCTACTCATTTTGTATTTGTCCTGTTCTGTATTTATTATTGTTTATTTAATGTTTATTTAATGACATTTTTGCACTATATTGGAGTGTTTGCACTTGTGTAGCATGTTGTCTGTTGCACTGTTGTTTCATGTTGCACTATGGTCCTGGAGGAACACTGTCTCATTTTTGTTGTGTATTTGTATATAGCTGAAATGACAATAAAACCTCTTTGAATTTGAACTTTGAACTTGAACTTTTAAAATAAACTGTTTGTGTTATTTTAAGGATTTGGATTTCAATCTGGAATTAAATTTTTTTTTCCAAACGGGAAGGCTATAATTTTATTTAATGTGTCATTATGACAGTGAGAAAGTCCTTTTGAAATAATCACATTTGTTCTATGGAGCAAAAGAAATTGTACAAAATAAATCGTTTTGTATTTTTAATATTTGGTTTGTTCATTTTATATATTTAGTTAATCAGCTATTTAAATCTATTGGATATTTCATTACATTTTCTTTAGTGTTTTAGAGGTCACTGATTCAGTTCCTGGACAGGTTGGTTCCAGAGTTCTGACTTTATTTTGTTATTCTGAAAATGTAGCGTTCTACTAATAAGAATGCTTTCAGTTGGTTATATTTCTCTTTTAAGGCTAATGTTAATTATGGTGGCATGTAGTTTTGAATATCGCTTTATATTAATTTGCAAAATAATTTATTAACACATTTTCTAATAAGAAAACTTAAAACTTTCAGTTTGATATGTTTTTGCTATGTCTGATATTTTAAGGTGAAGTGTTGCTGTAAGTTCATTAGAATATCCATTCTGTTCATCAAATCTGTTATTATAACTTTGGATTCCAGTGTTTTACACAATACAGTCATTGATTGTTATGAATTAATTCTAAATAATTTTTTTCCTGACGGACAGAAACGACCAGAGATCTCACCCTACATTGACACCATACCTTCAGCAGAAGAGCTTCAGAGGATCCAAAGAGAAGTTGGGTTTCCACAGCACGCTTCCTGAGGAGCCTCTCCAAGTTTGGAAACTTAGCCAGACACAGGTAGGAGATGTGGTACAGCAGGGATATCTGCTTAGAAGTTGGGAGAAGCTCCTCTGTGAATCCTGGACTCCATACGGAGTTGGTTGGCACAAGTTCTGTGATTCAGTTAAAACATATTTGAATGAAACATGTGGTCAAACAACCATGCTGGTATAATGTCTAAACCTTCTCATGTCCTAAAGAATTGGAAAAAGTACAATCAATCACTCTGAAGAAAATAATAACTTAAAGCTTGCCTTTGCTGTTAGCCATTGTATGTAAGACCAGGGAAGACTTGTAAACTGTGTTATCCTATAATTCAGTAAAAGAGATTAGAATGATATCATCAAACAGAACAACTGGACTATGTTTTGGTTCGTGAACCTAAAATAAAAAATGTGCAAATACTAAGAAGGGAACCTTACCTGTAACTCTTTGTACGTCTTGCTGGTTGAGTGTGTTGAGGTCTCACTGGAGAACCTTTATACCATGCACACCCCGCCTCTTACACAGAAAGAAATTGCTGTCAAAGGTCTGAGGAAACCCAAGACAAGGTGATGAAAGATAAAGAAAAAGGAAGTTTCCTTTGCCTTTAGGTTAATATAGGAAATACACCAGAAATTTAATCCCTCCTCCCCATAAAGTCCTGTGCATTATTTAAACAAAACCTTTTGCAGGCTTGCCACAATGACCTATTTCAGATATCATATTGTTACAAAAGTGAGGAGGACCAGTCTAACTAGAAAATAGAAGCGAGACCTTCTGCACCTCGTGTGTCAACAGGTTCGCTGGAAGACATGCTGAGGGATGCATTTCTTACATTTTTTCTATCAAGTCCTATAGATAATTCAAATATGAAGTTGTGCTGGACTGCCACAAACCGCCTATTTCAGATTTGTCACGTTATATATTTATTTGTTTATTTGCTTCGTTCTTAATAAATTTAATCCATTTAGTAAATATGATACAATCATCCACTTTGCACCATTGTAGATCTATGACATTACTGACTTTCCACATTCAGCTGAAAATGGTCAATTGTGAAGTTTATATCTGTGTATCCCACAAACTCCTGAAGGACAAAACCTTGTGTCTGAAGATGTTTACTATACAAAGACATCTACAGGACACTCATTAACACAGGACACAGGTCTTTTTATGTCATGGATATGCGTGGGAGGAATATGATGCAATTTAATTTATGTTTAAGGAGTGTTTGCCATTGTGTCTTTTTCACAATCACACAGTAAGATGGGAGTGATAAAATGGAACTGCAAATTTAATGCAATTTGTACAAAAACAGAATATCATAAATGATATCATGAAAGTAATAATGTGATGGCAAGAACAGCCCTTTTAGATGCTAAAAGTCTCTGTTAAAGTTCTTATCAGTTAAAGATCTGAAGAAAACCAGAAGTTCTGAAAGAAGTTCTGAAGAAAGGCCACCTGGTCTTTGAAGTTTGATTAATCTCAGATGCACTTGTTACTGTCACAGTGGCATCAAAAGAAACCATTTTGAACAGTTTTGCTTGTGCAGTTAGTGTTGGGCTGTCGAGCTGATGCAGGGGTTTCTCATGAGCAGGTCATCTGAAGCACAAGAACAGTTTACGTTGTGCATTTTCTCAGGATTCTTTAACAATTAATCTGGTTTGGTCTTAAACTGGCTCTCTTTGTGCATAAATTCTGCTCTTCATTTAAAAATCAAAGTGTCTATTATGATTTCTACATTGCAACTATATTTCCTTGATTCATAGTGGGCAGTGAAGTCAGGCTAGTCTACCTTCTATAGGCCTGATTAGCCTTAATATCCAGGTGGCAGGTTAACTGTGAATAGCAGGGATGTATGCATTTCTCTTCTGGGGAAGAAAAGCACACCTCTGATGAAACAACATGTCTTTCCAGTGAACCTGATACAATCTAGATGCAAGTGAGAGTTTGCTCATTCTACTATCTAGTTATACCAGACTTCCTGCCTTCTGTAGAATCCATACATCACTCTGTAACTCATGACACAACTCATCTGTCGAAACTAGATAGGACAAGGCTAAACTCCTGCTGAACCCGATCCAGACTAATAAGGAAGTAGTGGCGAAACAAGCAGGCCTTGTGATAGTGGATAAGATGCAGAAAACAGAAGTGCTAATAGATGTGACGGTGCCAAGTGATGGAAACATCTAAAGAAGGAAAATGAGGAGTGAGAAAATACCAGTGACTGAAAAAAGAAACAGATTGTGGAGGGTTAACACCAAGAATGTCCCAGTGTAACTTTATTTATCCTTTTTTAATCAATCTTAACTTTATTTTTGATAGTCCATTTAAATTTGAGGATCAACTTAGCACTGTTGTCAATTGCTCAAGATCCAGCCTTTGCAATACTCCTTCGCAAAACAGGAACCTGCTTGTCCAAACGCGTCTGTTGCACCATCCATATGTTGAAATATTGTCTCCTTGGTATGTAAGTCATTACAGCCACAGGCCCATCTCCATGGAGATGTAAAGTGTAAAGTATGACAAGACAGGTAACCTAGTAAGGGATGGAATGTGGCCCTTTCATAGTGTTTAGATTCCTTTTTTGTTCTGTGTTTGTATTTATGTGAAATAGAATTAGAAACATTTCCGAAATTAAGGACACCACACTACAAATATAATAGCAGAGCGATACCTGGTGCAGGTGATAAACCCAAAGTAAACAGCTTGCTTATTTAAAAACAGAACAGATCACAAAGATCTTCCACAGTGGGCAGGGATGTTCTCTAAACTTCCAGAGATTGAATGTTTGATTCATGGGCTTCCTAACAGAGAAACTAACACATTTTCTTACATCCATGTTAATACTATAAAAAACCCCAATTCTTTGACCTTGATATTGCAGAACACTGCATAATACTTAAATGTGAAAATTATTTCATTGGAATCAGTTTATTACTCTATTAGCTATGTCATAAATTTTATTCTTTGACTGTTTACATTTATCTGACTCTTTTATCCAAAGCAACTTACAATTATATAAGAATACAACTTGAGCAATTTGCTCAGGGGCGCAACAGTGGTGGAGCTTGAACCAGCAACCTTCCGATTACAAATCAAGCACCACAACCGCTGAGCTACCATTACCCACTGTTGTTGTTACTCAATCTAAATGACTCTTACAGTTTTGCTTATATTTATAGTTTTTTGGTCAGTTCTCAATGCCACTGAATACGTCTTATATCACAAAGGTGTCTTGTCATGTTTTATCATCTAACAGTTAAGTATATGAACACAGAAACTTGTGGCAAGTTGAACTAAAGGACTCTTTGACTAACTTGATCAACACACTGTTTAAGTTTAAATTAAAAATAATAAAACCCTCTAAAATGAAACAAAAAGAAACATCTATATTTTCCAATGCCCTACAGTATGTTTGACCTTTGACCCAGGAGATCTTGTAGTAACCAATGCAAAGCCATGAAAACACACAGTGTGATCACTTTGTCAGGCTGCCCTACCCAACAGCTGCACCAAACAGGCTGACAACCATATTACAGTCAGCACTTCATACACAAAATTCCAACAACCTTGAGATTTCTTTTTGTACTTTGACTTCTCCCTACAATTTCCTTTCAGTGCTTAGGAGAAAAGCGTAAGCAACACACTGCTGCTGTTTCAGTGTTCAGTTTCCGATTCTATTTACTTAAAACACAAAGAGGACACGACCAGACTGCCGTTTGTTTCTCTGATGGGCTGATGAGTGGTACAGACTGACACGATTGTCCTCAAATTATATCCTTGCATGTCTCTCTCTAGTCCTCAGAGGGTGGAGTTAAGACACAAGCCAGATGCAGGAAAGGAAGAACCAGGAGACACAATGACAGAAATGAGTAAAAGCCCTCCATGTATTAAATGACCAAATGTAAAACAGTGTAGTATTTGGCCAAGCTGTTACTGCCATGTTAGTGCAGTTGTAGGCCAAAGGGCTGAATAAGGTTAAGCAAACACTAAATCTATTCAGGTCATCACAGGTTACTTACATGGAGTCCAAGGTTCACAACACACACACACACGCACACACACACGCACGCGCACACACACACACACACACACACACACACACACACACACACACACACACACACACACAGAGTGAGAGAGAGAGCATTTCAGCTGTGGGATGAGCCATGTCAGAACCAGGAGACACAATGACAGAAATGAGTAAAAGCCCTCCATGTATTAAATGACCAAATGTAAAACAGTGTAGCAATCACAGATGGAATATGCATCAAATACCATATGTGCAATGGTGGAATACATTATATCATTTCACTGGATATTCTGAGAGACCGAATGTCCATTCATACATACAATATGTTTTACTATTGTAGTTGCCTTCCTTAGATATAATTGTTGATATATAGGGTATTAAAATAATGTGTGGAATTCTTGATTTGGCGAGATTTGGGATAAACTGACTGTCCATCTAAATCTCTATATACTCAATAAATGTGGTTACATATAAACTAAAGGCTGATTCATTCAGGGAGTACTCTAATGAACTGACAGAACACATTTTATTGCAATTTGGCCAAGCTGTTACTGCCATGTTAGTGCAGTCTTGTAGGGCAAAGGGCTGAGTGAGGTTAACCAAACACTAAATCTATGCAGGTCATCACAGGTTACTCACATGGAGCCCAAAGTTCACAACACACACACACATAGTGAGAGAGAACATTTCAGCTGTGGGATGAGCCATGTCATCGCTGGCTGTGCTCCTGAAACACGTACCGGCCTGGTTCCTCTGTGGTGGAGTTTTTGTACCTGTGACTCTTCTTTTTCTGCTGGTGATTGCTCACCTGAGATGGAAACTCCAGGAAGGCACCAAACGCAACACATCAACACTTATTCAAACGTGATTGTGTGTGTATAGTAGTAGTAAGAGTAGTAGTAAGTCTGTACTTTTACCAAACTACTATGGGAGGAAAATGGCTTTAGTAATGACTAGCACAGCCTTGGCTAGGTGTCACCCAAGTGATTAAAACTGAATACAAGCTGTTTAATAGTCACCACGTGTCATATTGTAGGTTTGAATGTCCACAAATTAAAGATCTCGGTCTGCTTCAACAGTCATTAACTATGTTCTCCAGAGAGAGAGAGAGAGAGAGAGAGAGAGAGAGAGAGAGGTAATGTAAAGAAATTGTGTGTCCATGTCCATTTTTGTCTTAGCGGAGGTGGAGATGTCTGTACTTCAAGACCCACGTGAGGCAGCACACCAGCTGTTCTGCAGGCCCAGACACAGACCAGTGAAGAGGAAGCACCCCTGCCCCACTCACACACCCACGCAGAAGCCCAGACACAGACCAGTGGAGAGGAAGCACCCCTGCACCACTCACACACCCATGCAGAGGTCCAGACACAGACCAGTGAAGAGGAAGCACCCCTGCCCCACTCACACACCCACGCAGAGGTCCAGACACAGACCAGTGAAGAGGGAAGCACCCCTGCCCCACTCACACACCCACGCAGAGGTCCAGACACAGACTTTGACCAAGACCAGTGGAGAGGAAGCACCCCTGCTCCACTCACACACCCACGCAGAGTTCTGGATCTGAGACGTGAGAGCGCCTGCATTCCTGAGAATGGGAAGTTCTGGATCTGGATCGCCCCACAAATGAGTGACTGCATTGCACTTATTACATTATACCTACTTCAATGTAAAATACTTTTGGGTGTGAGATATTATGATGCCTATTTTGGTGTTTTAATGTTAGGTAGGCCATCCAGGGCTGATCTAAGCTTTCTAAGAGTTTATGAACAGATAGCAGTCAGAAGAGGATAGATTTAGTGTGTTTGGTTCCTCCCCCTTTGAATCTTGATGCCTCTCAAGGTTTCTTCCTCCTGCTCTAGGGAGTTTTTAATTGTCACCCTTGGTTTGTTGACTGAGGGTTTGGACTTGGACATTTGTAAAGCTGCTTTGTGACATCTGTTAAAAAGTGCTATATAAATAAATTTGATTTGATAGTTAAGTGCAGGAAATGAAAAACATGATTTGACTGATGTGTTGTAATTCTTACTCAAAGTAACTCACAAACAAGGTAAAGTGTTCCACAGGTCTATATAATATGCACGAGAGAGAGAGCATGTGAAGCTAGGTGAAGTTAGCGCTCAGCGCTAGCACCTCTGAGACTGCTGCAAGTGCGCTCTCTGGTGGAGCAGCAGCAGAACTGCAGGGATTCCCCAGACCAGAGAAACAGGCTTTACTCAAAAACAGACGTGAGGTCCTTTTCTAAACTCTACAGGGTTATACAGTGGAAAAAGAAGGAGGAGTGGAGAAGAGCTGGGGGGGGAGGGAGGGAGGGAGAGAGAGAGAGAGAGAGAGAGAGAGAGACAGACACACACACAGACAGACACACAGACACAGAACACAACACACAAAGAGAGTGTGTGAAAGATGTGTGTGAATGAGAGAGAGGTAGGTGTACTTCCATCAGATAGAGCAAAGACCAAACTAAAAGACAAAGGTAAAGGATATTCAGGCAAAGAGACTGTGTCTCTAACAGCCACTAGTGTAATGCTGATGTCCATGTGCAGTGAAAGCATACAGCTGTGAAGAAGTCCCAGTATGAGCCAGACACTAGGTTAGATTAGCAGGTCCCTCAAACATGCACGCGTTGTTTGAATATTCTGAATCTTCTGTAGCGCTGCACAGCTGAGAACACAGAGCACCACGCACTGTCCAGACGGCTTTCACTGTCTCTGTGATGAGGTCTCCTGTCTCATGTAGGACTCCACTGATCTTTTCAACCAGAATGACTCCGGATGGTGACTCTGTAATTCTTGTTAACGTTAACCTGCAATAAAGGATTGACCAGCAGTTCTCTTCTATTAATTCTGAAGTCTGCATCATCATTTTCTATTTGAATGATTAATTTTAAAACTAGCTGACTGGGGATTTAGGAACGACATTTATCGGTGGCCCGTACTACGGGAACTTTGTCTGTGGACCCACACTGTTATCAGCACAAACTGACAGATCACCTAAAAACTGCATTGTTCTGTGTGTGATGGCTGAAATTGACAGAAGCGCACGTTTTGAAGGTAAGATGATGCCTTTTAAAAGTTCTGCATAGTTGGAAATTTCAGACTTTTGTTCAGCGAGTTTTGTAGTGGTTGGGTCTCGGGATCATAGAAAGTGCGGACTGAGTGTTGGTGAATGAGAATAGATTGTTAACGTTATAAAAACAATTAAAAGGAGTAACAGTGCACAAAAATGAAAGTGAGACCTTATGCAAACTTAAATGATTGTGTGTGAAAAAAATCTGTATGACAAATAACTATGAAAAAGCCATCCTATAAAAATTTTAAAAAGTAATAGCAAACACCAGCTTGATAAAAAACATACAACTATGAGATGAACAACTGCTCAGAGAGAGATACATACAAAAGAGCTCAGAGTAAAAAGGCAAAAGCACACAAAGAGATAAATGTTAAATGTAGTTGATTGGGTTTGTCTAAAGTGTTCACCTAAGTGTTTGTCGTTTTGTTTCTCTAAAGTGAAGTTAAAAGCGAATTAGGTCATCTAAACGGCTTAGAATTCTTGGTTTTGAAGAACATATGAAAAATACTTATGCATAGTAATTTATTGATTGAAACACTGGGAAATCAAACTCATATCAGACTTTGGCTATTGAGCGAGTGACATACCTTAAATAACGCGGAAAACCGCTTTTCTTCACTTGAGGAAAAAGAAAAGCTATTGCTACCAATGTTTAACTTGTTGTTATCTAGCCATTTATCATTAAGGGCAATATTAGGTTTGGAACTTTTGCCATGGGGGCAGGTGAATCGTTGCCAACTCCAGCAAACAGGTGATGAGCAAACAAATCCAACAAGGAGCAGAAAAAAGAGTTGACCTTTAATGACCTTATAAAATGCAAAAACATTTTGTGAGGCTGTGAGGCCGTAACAAGGAAAAAGAAGGAGAAATGGCTAATGTAATGGAAGTTGTGAAAAAGTGAGCAGCAGCAAAACAAACAGAAGCACAAATGGAAGGGGTTTTCAGTGTATTTTACAGAGCTTATCATTCATAAACAAACAATCATACTGGTGCAACTGTCTTCAGGAGTGATGCAAGCCAAAATAGCAAACAAAACCCAGACTAATTAAATAAAACTACACACTAACTAATCATAACAACACAACTCCCTAACTCCCTAACACAAAAACAGAAACAAAACAAACGGCCAACAAAAATAGCAGTCACTCCCTACCACCAGTGTCCAACACCAAAATACCAAAAAACCATATTTACACAATCTATATATATGTATATAGGTATATATACACAACTGCGGAAGTAGGAAGGGCGAAGCCAAAGACGAAGTCCAAAAATGAGGAAACACTCACTCACTCATTCATTCATTCATTCAATCTCACTCACTCACTCTCTCTCTCTCTCTCTCTCTCTCTCTCTCTCTCTCCCTCTCTCTCTCTCTCTCTCTCTCCTGGGAGGGGCCTTTAAATAGCCAACACAGTTGGCTGGGAAAGCCGGCAAGGAAAGGGGCGGAGTCTCAATCAGGGTGGAAATCCTGGCAGTGGATCTGGAGCACACACACACATCCATCTTTCCGTAACAAATATGTGACAGGAATTATGTGGAATCCATTCTAAATCCACTCTTATTCGTTATATAAGTCTAAACAGTGGTTTGAATGTTTTTTATATCTTTTTTATAGATTTGGTCAGCTTTTGGTGGTTTCTGTTATAAAGTCGCTAAAATATTCACAATACAGTGAAAAGAGGCCTTCAGACTTCAGCAACCATCCAACACTAATACACTAAATGCTACTTTGCATTTCCCCTGTGAGGCTGTCAAATCAAATAAACTGTTAATTGGTGGTGGACATGATCAGTCAAGACATTAAAGTTTAACTCGGACACATGAAATTGACTAATCTTCAAAATAACAAAACAGTTACAGAAATTTCAGACCACAAATAATGCAAAGAAAACAAGCTCATAATCATTTATAAACAACACAGTACTAATATTTCAACTTAGGATGAGTCAACAAATCAATATTTGGTGGAATAACCCTGATTTTTAATCACAGCTTTCATGTGTCTTGGCATGCTTTCCACTAGTCTTTCACATTGCTGTTGGGTAACTTTATGCTACTCCTGGCACAGAAATTCCAGGAGCTCGGTTTTGTTTGATGGCTTGTGATCATCCTTCTTCCTCTTGATCACATTCCAGAGGTTTTCATTGGGGTTCAGGTCTGGAGATTGGGCTGGCCATGATAGGATCTTGATTTGGTGGTCTCTCATCCATTGAAATACACAAAATTTCACCTCGTCTGCCAGTTCAGTCCAGTGATTAATCATTCCACATGCCATCCTGCTACCAATATTTTCACAGTGCTGTTGCGACCTCACCACCTAGAGAGAGTCATAACACAAGGCTAAACTCCTGCTGAACCTTCTTTTTTTTTTTGACTCTTCTTTTTCTGCTGGTGATTGCTCACCTGAGATGGAAACTCCAGGAAGGCACCAAACGCAACACATCAACACTTATTCTAACGTGATTGTGTGTGTATAGTAGGAGTAAGTTTGTACTTTTACCAAACTACTATCAGAGGAAAATGGCTTTAGTAACGACTAGCACAGCCTTGGCTAGGTTCCACCCAAGTGATTCAAACTAAATACAAGCTGTTTAATAGTCACCACTTGTCATATTGTAGGTTTGAATGTCCACAAATTAAAGATCTCGGTCTGCTTCAACAGTCTTTAACTATGTTCTACTGAGAGAGAGAGAGAGAGAGAGAGAGAGAGAGAGAGAGAGAGGGGTAATGTAAAGAAATTGTGTGTCCATGTCCATTTTTGTCTTAGCGGAGGTGGAGATGTCTGTACTTCAAGACCCACGTGAGGCAGCACACCAGCTGTTCTGCAGGCCCAGACACAGACCAGTGGAGAAGAAGCACCCCTGCCCCACTCACACACCCACGCAGAAGCCCAGACACAGACCAGTGGAGAGGAAGCACCCCTGCTCCACTCACACACCCACGCAGAGTTCTGGATCTGAGACGTGAGAGCAGCCTGCATTCCTGAGAATGGGAAGTTCTGGATCTGGATCGCCCCACAAATGAGTGACTGCATTGCACTTATTACATTATACCTACTTCAATGTAAAATACTTTTGGGTGTGAGATACTATGATGCCTATTTTGGTGTTTTAATGTTAGGTAGGCCATCCAGGGCTGATCTAAGCTTTCTAAGAGTTTATGAACAGATAGCAGTCAGAAGAGGATAGATTTAGTGTGTTTGGTTCCTCCCCCTTTGAATCTTGATGCCTCTCAAGGTTTCTTCCTCCTGCTCTAGGGAGTTTTTAATTGTCACTGTCAACCCTGGTTTGCTGACTGAGGGTTTGGACTTGGACATTTGTAAAGCTGCTTTGTGACATCTGTTGTAAAAAGTGCTATATAAATAAATTTGATTTGATAGTTAAGTGCAGGAAGTGAAAAACATGATTTGACTGATGTGTTGTAATTCTTACTCAAAGTAACTCACAAACAAGGTAAAGTGTTCCACAGGTCTATATAATATGCACGAGAGAGAGAGCATGTGAAGCTAGGTGAAGTTAGCGCTCAGCGCCGAGCACCTCTGAGACTGCTGCAAGTGCGCTCTCTGGTGGAGCAGCAGCAGAACTGCAGGGATTCCCCAGACCAGAGAAACAGGCTTTACTCAAAAACAGACGTGAGGTCCTTTTCTAAACTCTACAGGGTTATACAGTGGAAAAAGAAGGAGGAGTGGAGAAGAGCTGGGGGGGGAGGGAGGGAGGGAGGGAGAGAGAGAGAGAGAGAGAGAGACAGACAGACACACACACAGACAGACACACACAGACTCAGAACACAACACACAAAGAGAGTGTGTGAAAGATGTGTGTGAATGAGAGAGAGGTAGGTGTACTTCCATCAGATAGAGCAAAGACCAAACTAAAAGACAAAGGTAAAGGATATTCAGACAAAGAGACTGTGTCTCTAACAGCCACTAGTGTAATGCTGATGTCCATGTGCAGTGAAAGCATACAGCTGTGAAGAAGTCCCAGTATGAGCCAGACACTAGGTTAGATTAGCAGGTCCCTCAAACATGCACGCGTTGTTTGAATATTCTGAATCTTCTGTAGCGCTGCACAGCTGAGAACACAGAGCACCACGCACTGTCCAGACGGCTTTCACTGTCTCTGTGATGAGGTCTCCTGTCTCATGTAGGACTCCACTGATCTTTTCAACCAGAATGACTCCGGATGGTGACTTTGTAATTCTTGTTAACGTTAACCTGCAATAAAGGATTGACCAGCAGTTCTCTTCTATTAATTCTGAAGTCTGCATCATCATTTTCTATTTGAATGATTAATTTTAAAACTAGCTGACTGGGGATTTAGGAACGACATTTATCGGTGGCCCGTACTACGGGAACTTTGTCTGTGGACCCACACTGTTATCAGCACAAACTGACAGATCACCTAAAAACTGCATTGTTCTGTGTGTGATGGCTGAAATTGACAGAAGCGCACGTTTTGAAGGTAAGATGATGCCTTTTAAAAGTTCTGCATAGTTGGAAATTTCAGACTTTTGTTCAGAGAGTTTTGTAGTGGTTGGGTCTCGGGATCATAGAAAGTGCGGACTGAGTGTTGGTGAATAAGAATAGATTGTTAACGTTATAAAAACAATTAAAAGGAGTAACAGTGCACAAAAATGAAAGTGAGACCTTATGCAAACTTAAATGATTGTGTGTGAAAAAAATCTGTATGACAAATAACTATGAAAAAGCCATCCTATAAAAATTTTAAAAAGTAATAGCAAACACCAGCTTGATAAAAAACATACAACTATGAGATGAACAACTGCTCAGAGAGAGATACAGACAAAAGAGCTCAGAGTAAAAAGGCAAAAGCACTGTGGACCCACACTGTTATCAGCACAAACTGACAGATCACCTAAAAACTGCATTGTTCTGTGTGTGATGGCTCAAATTGACAGAAGCGCAGAGAGATAAATGTTAAATGTAGTTGATTGGGTTTGTCTAAAGTGTTCACCTAAGTGTTTGTCGTTTTGTTTCTCTAAAGTGAAGTTAAAAGCGAATTAGGTCATCTAAACGGCTTAGAATTCTTGGTTTTGAAGAACATATGAAAAATACTTATGCATAGTAATTTATTGATTGAAACACTGGGAACTCAAACTCATATCAGACTTTGGCTATTGAGCGAGTGACATACCTTAAATAACGCGGAAAACCGCTTTTCTTCACTTGAGGAAAAAGAAAAGCTATTGCTACCAATGTTTAACTTGTTGTTATCTAGCCATTTATCATTAAGGGCAATATTAGGTTTGGAACTTTTGCCATGGGGGCAGGTGAACCGCTGCCAACTCCAGCAAACAGGTGATGAGCAAACAAATCCAACAAGGAGCAGAAAAAAGAGTTGACCTTTAATGACCTTATAAAATGCAAAAACATTTTGTGAGGCTGTGAGGCCGTAACAAGGAAAAAGAAGGAGAAATGGCTAATGTAATGGAAGTTGTGAAAAAGTGAGCAGCAGCAAAACAAACAGAAGCACAAATGGAAGGGGTTTTCAGTGTATTTTACAGAGCTTATCATTCATAAACAAACAATCATACTGGTGCAACTGTCTTCAGGAGTGATGCAAGCCAAAATAGCAAACAAAACCCAGACTAATTAAATAAAACTACACACTAACTAATCATAACAACACAACTCCCTAACACAAAAACAGAAACCAAACAAACGCCCAACAAAAATAGCAGTCACTCCCTACCACCAGTGTCCAACACCAAAATACCAAAAAACCATATTTACACAATCTATATATATGTATATAGGTATATATACACAACTGCGGAAGTAGGAAGGGCGAAGCCAAAGACGAAGTCCAAAAATGAGGAAACACTCACTCACTCATTCATTCATTCATTCAATCTCACTCACTCACTCTCTCTCTGTCTCTCTCTCTCTCTCTCTCTCTCTCTCCCTCTCTCTCTCTCTCTCTCTCTCCTGGGAGGGGCCTTTAAATAGCCAACACAGTTGGCTGGGAAAGCCGGCAAGGAAAGGGGCGGAGTCTCAATCAGGGTGGAAATCCTGGCAGTGGATCTGGAGCACACACACACATCCATCTTTCCGTAACAAATATGTGACAGGAATTATGTGGAATCCATTCTAAATCCACTCTTATTCGTTATATAAGTCTAAACAGTGGTTTGAATGTTTTTTATATCTTTTTTATAGATTTGGTCAGCTTTTGGTGGTTTCTGTTATAAAGTCGCTAAAATATTCACAATACAGTGAAAAGAGGCCTTCAGACTTCAGCAACCATCCAACACTAATACACTAAATGCTACTTTGCATTTCCCCTGTGAGGCTGTCAAATCAAATAAACTGTTAATTGGTGGTGGACATGATCAGTCAAGACATTAAAGTTTAACTCGGACACATGAAATTGACTAATCTTCAAAATAACAAAACAGTTACAGAAATTTCAGACCACAAATAATGCAAAGAAAACAAGCTCATAATCATTTATAAACAACACAGTACTAATATTTCAACTTAGGATGAGTCAACAAATCAATATTTGGTGGAATAACCCTGATTTTTAATCACAGCTTTCATGTGTCTTGGCATGCTTTCCACTAGTCTTTCACATTGCTGTTGGGTAACTTTATGCTACTCCTGGCACAGAAATTCCAGGAGCTCGGTTTTGTTTGATGGCTTGTGATCATCCTTCTTCCTCTTGATCACATTCCAGAGGTTTTCATTGGGGTTCAGGTCTGGAGATTGGGCTGGCCATGATAGGATCTTGATTTGGTGGTCTCTCATCCATTGAAATACACAAAATTTCACCTCGTCTGCCAGTTCAGTCCAGTGATTAATCATTCCACATGCCATCCTGCTACCTATATTTTCACAGTGCTGTTGCGACCTCACCACCTAGAGAGAGTCATAACACAAGGCTAAACTCCTGCTGAACCTTCTTTTTTTTTTTGACTCTTCTTTTTCTGCTGGTGATTGCTCACCTGAGATGGAAACTCCAGGAAGGCACCAAACGCAACACATCAACACTTATTCTAACGTGATTGTGTGTGTATAGTAGGAGTAAGTTTGTACTTTTACCAAACTACTATCAGAGGAAAATGGCTTTAGTAACGACTAGCACAGCCTTGGCTAGGTTCCACCCAAGTGATTCAAACTGAATACAAGCTGTTTAATAGTCACCACTTGTCATATTGTAGGTTTGAATGTCCACAAATTAAAGATCTCGGTCTGCTTCAACAGTCTTTAACTATGTTCTACTGAGAGAGAGAGAGAGAGAGAGAGAGAGAGAGAGAGAGAGAGAGAGAGAGAGGGGTAATGTAAAGAAATTGTGTGTCCATGTCCATTTTTGTCTTAGCGGAGGTGGAGATGTCTGTACTTCAAGACCCACGTGAGGCAGCACACCAGCTGTTCTGCAGGCCCAGACACAGACCAGTGGAGAAGAAGCACCCCTGCCCCACTCACACACCCACGCAGAAGCCCAGACACAGACCAGTGGAGAGGAAGCACCCCTGCTCCACTCACACACCCACGCAGAGTTCTGGATCTGAGACGTGAGAGCAGCCTGCATTCCTGAGAATGGGAAGTTCTGGATCTGGATCGCCCCACAAATGAGTGACTGCATTGCACTTATTACATTATACCTACTTCAATGTAAAATACTTTTGGGTGTGAGATACTATGATGCCTATTTTGGTGTTTTAATGTTAGGTAGGCCATCCAGGGCTGATCTAAGCTTTCTAAGAGTTTATGAACAGATAGCAGTCAGAAGAGGATAGATTTAGTGTGTTTGGTTCCTCCCCCTTTGAATCTTGATGCCTCTCAAGGTTTCTTCCTCCTGCTCTAGGGAGTTTTTAATTGTCACTGTCAACCCTGGTTTGCTGACTGAGGGTTTGGACTTGGACATTTGTAAAGCTGCTTTGTGACATCTGTTGTAAAAAGTGCTATATAAATAAATTTGATTTGATAGTTAAGTGCAGGAAATGAAAAACATGATTTGACTGATGTGTTGTAATTCTTACTCAAAGTAACTCACAAACAAGGTAAAGTGTTCCACAGGTCTATATAATATGCACGAGAGAGAGAGCATGTGAAGATAGGTGAAGTTAGCGCTCAGCGCCGAGCACCTCTGAGACTGCTGCAAGTGCGCTCTCTGGTGGAGCAGCAGCAGAACTGCAGGGATTCCCCAGACCAGAGAAACAGGCTTTACTCAAAAACAGACGTGAGGTCCTTTTCTAAACTCTACAGGGTTATACAGTGGAAAAAGAAGGAGGAGTGGAGAAGAGCTGGGGGGGGAGGGAGGGAGAGAGAGAGAGAGAGAGAGAGAGAGAGAGAGAGAGACAGACAGACACACACACAGACAGACACACACAGACACAGAACACAACACACAAAGAGAGTGTGTGAAAGATGTGTGTGAATGAGAGAGAGGTAGGTGTACTTCCATCAGATAGAGCAAAGACCAAACTAAAAGACAAAGGTAAAGGATATTCAGACAAAGAGACTGTGTCTCTAACAGCCACTAGTGTAATGCTGATGTCCATGTGCAGTGAAAGCATACAGCTGTGAAGAAGTCCCAGTATGAGCCAGACACTAGGTTAGATTAGCAGGTCCCTCAAACATGCACGCGTTGTTTGAATATTCTGAATCTTCTGTAGCGCTGCACAGCTGAGAACACAGAGCACCACGCACTGTCCAGACGGCTTTCACTGTCTCTGTGATGAGGTCTCCTGTCTCATGTAGGACTCCACTGATCTTTTCAACCAGAATGACTCCGGATGGTGACTCTGTAATTCTTGTTAACGTTAACCTGCAATAAAGGATTGACCAGCAGTTCTCTTCTATTAATTCTGAAGTCTGCATCATCATTTTCTATTTGAATGATTAATTTTAAAACTAGCTGACTGGGGATTTAGGAACGACATTTATCGGTGGCCCGTACTACGGGAACTTTGTCTGTGGACCCACACTGTTATCAGCACAAACTGACAGATCACCTAAAAACTGCATTGTTCTGTGTGTGATGGCTGAAATTGACAGAAGCGCACGTTTTGAAGGTAAGATGATGCCTTTTAAAAGTTCTGCATAGTTGGAAATTTCAGACTTTTGTTCAGCGAGTTTTGTAGTGGTTGGGTCTCGGGATCATAGAAAGTGCGGACTGAGTGTTGGTGAATGAGAATAGATTGTTAACGTTATAAAAACAATTAAAAGGAGTAACAGTGCACAAAAATGAAAGTGAGACCTTATGCAAACTTAAATGATTGTGTGTGAAAAAAATCTGTATGACAAATAACTATGAAAAAGCCATCCTATAAAAATTTTAAAAAGTAATAGCAAACACCAGCTTGATAAAAAACATACAACTATGAGATGAACAACTGCTCAGAGAGAGATACATACAAAAGAGCTCAGAGTAAAAAGGCAAAAGCACACAAAGAGATAAATGTTAAATGTAGTTGATTGTGTTTGTCTAAAGTGTTCACCTAAGTGTTTGTCGTTTTGTTTGTCTAAAGTGAAGTTAAAAGCGAATTAGGTCATCTAAACGGCTTAGAATTCTTGGTTTTGAAGAACATATGAAAAATACTTATGCATAGTAATTTATTGATTGAAACACTGGGAACTCAAACTCATATCAGACTTTGGCTATTGAGCGAGTGACATACCTTAAATAACGCGGAAAACCGCTTTTCTTCACTTGAGGAAAAAGAAAAGCTATTGCTACCAATGTTTAACTTGTTGTTATCTAGCCATTTATCATTAAGGGCAATATTAGGTTTGGAACTTTTGCCATGGGGGCAGGTGAACCGCTGCCAACTCCAGCAAACAGGTGATGAGCAAACAAATCCAACAAGGAGCAGAAAAAAGAGTTGACCTTTAATGACCTTATAAAATGCAAAAACATTTTGTGAGGCTGTGAGGCCGTAACAAGGAAAAAGAAGGAGAAATGGCTAATGTAATGGAAGTTGTGAAAAAGTGAGCAGCAGCAAAACAAACAGAAGCACAAATGGAAGGGGTTTTCAGTGTATTTTACAGAGCTTATCATTCATAAACAAACAATCATACTGGTGCAACTGTCTTCAGGAGTGATGCAAGCCAAAATAGCAAACAAAACCCAGACTAATTAAATAAAACTACACACTAACTAATCATAACAACACAACTCCCTAACTCCCTAACACAAAAACAGAAACAAAACAAACGGCCAACAAAAATAGCAGTCACTCCCTACCACTAGTGTCCAACACCAAAATACCAAACAAACGATATTTACACAATCTATATATATGTATATAGGTATATATACACAACTGCCGAAGCAGGAAGGGCGAAGCCAAAGACGAAGTCCAAAAATGAGGAAACACTCACTCACTCACTCACTCATTCATTCATTCATTCACACACTCTCTCTCTCTCTCTCTCTCTCCTGGGAGGGGCCTTTAAATAGCCAACACAGTTGGTTGGGAAAGCCGGCAAGGAAAGGGGCGGAGTCTCAATCAGGGTGGAAATCCTGGCAGTGGATCTGGAGCACACACACACATCCATCTTTCCGTAACACATATGTGACAGGAATTATGTGGAATCCATTCTAAATCCACTCTTATTCGTTATATAAGTCTAAACAGTGGTTTGAATGTTTTTTATATCTTTTTTATAGATTTGGTCAGCTTTTGGTGGTTTCTGTTATAAAGTCGCTAAAATATTCACAATACAGTGAAAAGAGGCCTATCTGTTCTGGGAGATCAATCCATCATCCCTCAGACGCCGTGTGGCAGAAAGAGTCTGACAGTTTTATGGAACAGCTAAGGAAAACAAAAGTTTTGGACCAGACTTCAGCAACCATCCAACACTAATACACTAAATGCTACTTTGCATTTCCCCTGTGAGGCTGTCAAATCAAATAAACTGTTAATTGGTGGTGGACATGATCAGTCAAGACATTAAAGTTTAACTTGGACACATGAAATTGACTAATGGTCAAAATAACAAAACAGTTACAGAAATTTCAGACCACAAATAATGCAAAGAAAACAAGCTCATAATCATTTATAAACAACACAGTACTAATATTTCAACTTAGGATGAGTCAACAAATCAATATTTGGTGGAATAACCCTGATTTTTAATCACAGCTTTCATGTGTCTTGGCATGCTTTCCACTAGTCTTTCACATTGCTGTTGGGTAACTTTATGCTACTCCTGGCACAGAAATTCCAGGAGCTCGGTTTTGTTTGATGGCTTGTGATCATCCTTCTTCCTCTTGATCACATTCCAGAGGTTTTCATTGGGGTTCAGGTCTGGAGATTGGGCTGGCCATGATAGGATCTTGATTTGGTGGTCTCTCATCCACACTTTGATTGGCCTGGCTGTGTGACATGGAGCATTGTCCTGTTGAAAAAAACAACCATTACAGTTGGGGAACATTGTCAAAGCAGAAGGAAGCAAGTTTTCTTCCTGCACAGTTTTGTAAGTTGCTTGATTCATGCGTCCTTCACAAAGACAAAGCTGCCCGATTCCAGCCTGGCTGAAACACCTCCAGATCATCACCAATCCTGCACCAAATTTCACAGTGGGTGTGAGATACTCTGGCTTGTAGGCCTCTCCAGGTCTCCGTCTAACCATTACACGACCAGGTGTTGGATAAAGCTTAAAATTGCACTCATTGGAGAAGATGACCGTATTCCAGTCCTCTACGGTCCAGTCGTAATGGTCTTTTACTAACTTCAGTCTGGTTCTTCTTTGCTTCTCATTGATGAAGGGCTTTTTTCTAGCTTTGCACAACTTCAGCCCTGCCTCCAGAAACCTGTTTCTCACCGTCCTCGCTGTGCAATTCACCCCAGCTGTTGCATGCCACTTTTTGTAGGTCACTTGACATCATTAAGTGACATTTGAATGAGGTGGCGATCATCACAGTCGGTAGATAGTCGAGGCTGCAAGTGCGGGTTAGGAAAGTGTTCTATTCGGCGCGAACAGACACAGGAAAACAGCAGCGGTGCAGCAGTTAGTGATTCGGGTGTTTTCTTTTTAACGTGACCCGATCCCGGGGCTGGTATGGAGTCGAGTTTGTTTAAGGTGCTGATGTATTTGTTTTATAGGCAACTTGGGAGCAGCTTGCATCCTGAATGAAAGGAGGGCGGTGGGAAAAGTAAAAACGTTTTGAGCGGGTGAACGCAATTTTGGTAAAAATGGAGTATGATGTAATGTGTTTTGTTTGTTGATTTTGTGCTTACTTTGTCGTGATGTGGGATAATCTGTTGTGTATTTTGTGTGCAGGGAGCTGAGTCACGTTTTTGTTCCCACTATGAGTATTTCCTGATTCTGAGTTTTTCAGTAATGTAAGGTTTTATTGGGTGTGGTGTGGAAATATTTATCAGGAATTGTACTGATGAAGTGATTCATGTACGTGTGATGGTGACCACGTTAAAAGTCATTGAAGCCATTTGTGCTTAAACTCAGAACCAGATTTTCCACTCATTGTGTGTTTTAGTGTTATGGTTTTTAAATTGTATTAAACTTGTGTGACCTGGTACTGGTGGTGTTGCTGTTTTTTTTTTAAAAAAAGGTGATACCTGTTGCACATACACAGATGGAATTTGCATAAAATACTGTTTAATGGTGGAACTCTCCCAAAAAGGCAACTTCTGTTCTTAAAGACTCAAGGTAATCTTTCACTGATATGGGTATTTTGTGTTATTTTCATGTTATGTGGCTTCATGTGACCTGTCATACTACAGTTGTCATAGCAACACCAGGTCTGTTTACAACACTACTACATTAGTTGGAGCACTTGGAGCTGTTGCGTCTATATGCTCCTGGATCTCCTCACACATGATCTACTGCCACCTCATGATTTACACAAGCGCTGGCCACAAAGATTTGGAAGTAGGTGGCTCTGAAAAACAGATTCATTGAGCTGCTGTAATGGCCAGTTTCACATGGCAGTAAAGTTCATTATGGGAAATTAAAAGAGGAGAAAGATTTTTTTTTCAGCCTTGAATGATTTGAGGCTTAAATGAGAAAGCTACGCTATTTTAATCAGGTACACATACATTGTAAATTGTGTATGACTGACTACAAGGTCATATAGTTCTGATTAAAAAAGGAATGACTGATTGTACCTAAATACAGAAAATCAATATTATCTATAAAAATTACCAATATATGACCACCAATTAACAGAGTATTTGATTTGACAGCCTCAGAGGAGAAATGCACAGTAGTATTTAGTGCTTTAGTTTTGGATGGCTGCTGGAGTCTGGTTCAAGACTTTCATTTCCTGTAGCTGTCCCATAACACTGTTATACTCTTCCTGCCACACGGCGTCTGAGAGAGACGATGGATCAATCTCCAGGAACGCATAGGCATCCTTGGACTGTATTTTGAATATTTCAGCAGCTTTACCACAGGAACCACCAAAATTTGACCAAATCTGTAAAAGAGATACAAAAACCATTTGGACAACTGTTCTGACTTACATAATGAACAATAGATTCCACAATATACTTATCAAGCATTACTCTAATGTGCAGTGTTTTTGAATTTTAAAAAATGTCATTGTATATTGTAATTTTACTTTACTGTAACTGTTTCATATATCAGTTACCTCTGAAGCCTTTTGGATTGAATTCACAAATTCTTCTTTAAGTTCAGGTTCATCAACAAGATCTTCATTAACAAATGTCTTTTTCTGCATGACACCCAACATACTGTGCACCTTTTGCCAGAAGTTTTTGATCTGAATCAGAATGTTCTGGATTTTAGTCAGATATCGCTGGACCTCGTTCAGGTGGACAGGGCTGGGTATAGAGCCTGGTACACACAAACAGAAACACAGACTGCTTATTTAAACCAACAATGAGTACAGGACAGGAAAATTGTGCAGTGTTTTGCTATGGAAGTGTTTTCAGAGCTCTGTGTACTTTTGTATTCTTAAAAATAGATTGTTTACAGTCTCATTTACTAATGTACATGTGTGGAGATGAACTGGTCCAGTAACACTACACACAGAACCCATGAGCTTATTCAAAAAACTGTTAACAGACAGACAAGCATACATAACCAAAAACAGTCATCCAGCAGACATCACCCAATCATCACTCACCCTTGTCGATTTTTACTTTGGCCAGTTTCATCTGTAAGTCAATCTGCTGGACCTCAATGCTCCACTGTTGGTTCATCAGAGCCGTCTTTTGAGAGGTGAGCTGATTCAGCTGGTTTTCAAGAGCTTTGATTTTTGCAGCAGCAGCGGGGGATGTTGCGGCATCGTAAATGGACTTGACGATTGGCCCAATGAACGGCACAATCGCAGCGAAGATTCCGAGGCCTGAGCTTTTGCTTGTCACGTCCCTTACATAACTCTCAAGTTCCAGGTTTTTGGCATCTATCTTCCTTTTGGTGTCTTCAAGCTCGTTCCTAACTCCGGCAAGCTTTTCTTCAAGGGTCTTTATAGCTCCCTCCATTTCCTGAACTTCCTTGGAAAGCTGCTCAGACTTGGCCTCAGTGTTTGCCTTTTCAGTGATGATGTCACTGGTAGTTGTGGCCACATCTTCGTTGTGTTGAACATAGCTAAATATTAAAAGTGTGAAAATAGTCAACATTCATTTACTTTGTGTGTCTGTAGGTTGAGAAGATTCCAGGTATTTGTTATCAGTCTATGTCACTGTGTCATTAAAGCTGCACTAGGTAACATTTGTTTGTTAAAATTGAAAGAAGTCACATTACTAAGCCAAGAGGAAAAACCTTCTGCTAAAATATAGTGTCTTTCTGCAAGTCACCCTATAAAGCATGAAATATTCATTCAGATTCTGAACTGTTGGGGCGGATTTGGCAAGTGTTTTCTGAACCACATCAGATGTTTTTATGAATTAACGAATCACACGCACAGGATCAAAAACAAGGTCCGGCTCGATTGGCCGTTTCCCTGAGTAATGTTACAGGGGGCGTGGCTCACAGTTCTGATATACCTGTGCATGTGTACAGTGCTGAAAGTCAGTGAATTGAAGGATAGAGATACTGCCTCATATGGAGACATCAGAACGGCAACCCCAGTCATCCTCTGCAGCATTACCCGCATGTGACTCCTACACATTGTGTTGACTTTTCAGGGGTGTCAACAGCCTGCAGGGGTTCAGGAATGTTGGTTTATTTTTGATTGCTGAACAGGTACATTATGTTGGTGGTTTGCTAGCTAGCAAGCAAACAAGCAATTTGTTATTGATTAGGAATTTATTGTTATCTTGTGTATTGTACAAGGTAAATGTTAAGCTGTTTTAGCTATGTAGCCAATGTTAGCTGGCAAATTCGCTAATATTATTATATAATCACTTTGCTGACAGTGTCTTTTTTGTTTCAGAGTTTGTCCTCTTATGTCTGAACAAGGAAAACCTTTAATCTCTCAGATTATCTCCAGTGCTACCATCTCTCTCCTTTCATGTATGCAACTATAGCTTTAAATTAAACTTGTCTAACATTATGCCTGTGCTACCAGGCTGTAGCGTATCTGTTGGATGATTACAAGAGTAAGTTACATAATTCACTTACATCCTGAGAGAGCATTCCAGAGAGATCTGATCAAATTCTCTGTGAACACTCCTTCAACATGAATGCACTCGCAATCATCAGATAAATTCACTTGGGCAAATGGAAGGCAGCACAACCCACTTTACAAAATGCTCATGATTCATGCGGTTGCATACTTCCACCAGAGTGGTCGCCAATTCTAAAAATCTACATAGTGCAGCTTTAAAGTACTACATATCAATCTTCACATCAGCACAGGCGTCACAGACACCAGAATAAAACTGAAATTGAAGAACTCTAAAAGCTAATAATTATTTAACTTTCAAACTATTAATCTGACATGCATTTCTCTACTAACAGAACAGCACTGCTTCACACCATTTCTATACATCATGGTGATCTAGGCTGCAAAAAATACATGTTGTTACCTTTGCACCATCTTGTCCGCATCTGCAATAAGTTCATCAATCCAGGTTCTTGCTTTTTCCAGGTACTTTACTGCCAGTGTTGGTTTGTTTTTTTCAATAGCATGTATCAGCATTGGAAACAGTGATGAAACCAGGGTCTGACTGATGCCCATACACTGTGGTGGAAGGAATAACATAAGATATGCAGAATGTAATTTAACATTTACCTCCCACCTTATATGACCTTTGCTGCTGCTGTTCCTCCATGTGATGGACATATTGGCTACAACACAGTTACTGAGCTCATTAAGGATTCAGAGATATTTATGGTGATGTGATTACAAACATCTCACTTCCTGAATTCCATATTGGTTCTGTGGTACTTGAGCAGGTCTGATTACTGAAGATCATCACGGTTTCTGTTCTAGAGCGTCAGTTACTGAGGCAGTAGAGTAGCAGCTTGTATTATGACTCTCTTGTAAAACATTTTAACTGTTTAACTGTTTACTGGTGTGCTGTGAAGCACTGAGGTGAATAGTTTATTGAAGTGGTGAAATAATTTGATTATACTGATTGGTTAAACCTTTTTCCTTAATGTACTCTAACACTGTGTGACCTTGTAGCTGTAGTACTTTTAACTCTTTGTCTAGATTGATCATATAAGAATACACAGCAGATCACATCAATCTCCTAATAACATGAAGAATTTACACGGAACCATCAACCCCATCTGCCTCACCTAATGAGGTGGGGATTATCACTCCACCTGTTATGATAATCAGCCCCAAGAGGAAGGAGTTTATAGACTTTTGACCAAGCCAGAGGGTCTGTCTCATCTTACACAACTCTTTCTCCTGATATGTAAAAGCAAACTTCCAGCTAACAGAGAACATGCTCTGATTACATGCTCTTCAAATATAGAAACAGATGCTATTATGTTACAAAACCTCTACTACTGAACATCTGTCAGTTGTGATCTTCATTTATTTCATTTTTCTTCCATTGATCATATGTTATGCAAGTGAATTGATGATGTTACTGTCTCCAAGACCATCACCACATGCCCCAACCAGAAGCCATGGATGCCTGCTGAGGTGCGCATGCTACTGAGCACCCGTGACTCAGCCTTTAGAACAGGTGACAGAAAGGCTCTCAGAAAAGCGAGAGCCAAACTGTCATGTGCGATCAGGGAAGCAAAGCGTGCACACGCACAGAGGATCCATGGACACTTCAAAGACACGGGTGACACACGGCGCATGTGGGAGGGCATTCAGGCCATTACTAACTACAGGAAAACATCACCTTCCTGTGACAGTGATGCCACCCTCCCAGATGCACTGAATGACTTCTATGCACGGTTTGAAGCGCAGAACAACGTTGCAGCAGAAAAGCCCATCCCTCCGCAAAACGACCAGGTGCTGTGCCTGACGGCGGCTGATGTGAGGTGTACTCTGCGTGGAGTTAACCCATGGAAAGCTGCTGGACCAGACAACATCCCAGGTCGTGTGCTCAAAGAATGTGCTGACCAGCTTGCAGATGTCCTGACAGACATCTTCTATATCTCTCTGAGCTGCGCCATGGTCCCAACATGCTTCAAGATCACCACCATCGTCCCCGTGCCTAAGAAGCCCGTGGTGTTGTGTCTCAACGACTACCGTCCCATTGCACTCACATCCATCATCACGAAGTGCTTCGAGAGACTTGTCATGAGACACATCAAGACCCAGCTTCCCCCTTCTCTGGACCCCCTGCAGTTCGCGCACCGCTCCAACCGCTCTACAGATGATGCCATCTCTACCACACTTCATCTGGCACTCACACACCTGGATAAAAAGGGCACCTATGTAAGAATGCTGTTCATAGACTTCAGTTCAGCATTCAACACCATTGTTCCTCAGCATCTGATTGGAAAGTTGAGCTTACTGGGCTTGAACACCTCCCTCTGTAACTGGATCCTGGATTTCTTGACTGGTAGACCTCACTCAGTCAGTCCGGATTGGGAGCAGCACTTGCAACACCACCACACTGAGTACTGGTGCTCCCCAGGGCAGCGTACTCAGCCCTCTGCTGTTCACACTGCTGACTCATGACTGTGCAGCGATGCACAGTTCGAATCACATCATCAAGTTCGCCGCTGACACGACCGTGGTGGGTCTCATCAACAAAGACAACGAGTCAGCATACAGAGAGGAGGTGCGAGAACTGGTGAACTGGTGTAAGGCCAACAACCTGTATCTGAATGTTGACAAGATAAAAGAAATGGTTGTTGACTTCAGGAGAGCAAGGCAAGATCACTCCCCGCTTACCATCAACGGCTCCTCAGTGGAGATCATCAAGAACATCAAGTTCCTTGGTGTTCACTTAGCGGAGAACCTCACCTGAACCCTGAACACCAGTTCCACCACCAAGAGAGCCCAGCAACATCTTTACTTCCTTCGGAAGCTGAGGGAAGCCCATCTCCCATCACCCATCCTCACTACCTTCTACAGAGATACTGTAGAAAGCATTCTGAGCAGCTGCATCATTACCTGGTTTGGGAACTGCACCGCCTTTGACCGCAAGACCCTCCAGAGAATAGTGAGAACAGCTGAGAAGATCATTGGGGTCTCTCTTCCCTCCATCACGAACATCTACATAACACGCTGCATCCGGAAAGCCACCAACATTGTGAAAGACCCCACACACCCCTCACATGAACTGTTCACCCTTTTGCCATCTGGAAGAAGGTACCGCAGCATCCAGTCCCGCACCTCCAGACTGTGCAACAGCTTCTTCCCAGAAGCCATTAGACTCCTGAACACTGGCTAACTACAATTCCAATTCAGATTCCAAAATCGGCACTTTTATACATGCTTATACACAGTCACACACACATACACACACACACACACACACACATACGCACTCATACACACACATACATACATACATATCTATACACACACTCACACATTGTTTTGCATCGGACTAGTGCTGAAGTCAAACCTCACACAAATAAACTATGCACTCCTGTTGCAGTCTTGCACATTATCCTACTTGCTGCTAGAGTACTGTACTAAACCAGCACTGTACTCTGAACTGTTCTGGCTGCTACTGGTGACTGCTATGTTCAGGGTAGCATGTCACTGATTCCTATGCACAACTCGCTTTACATATGCCCAGTACTGTGTACTGCACTAAATAATTGCACTGTCTACTCATTTTGTATTTGTCCTGTTCTGTATTTATTATTGTTTATTTAATGTTTATTTAATGACATTTTTGCACTATATTGGAGTGTTTGCACTTGTGTAGCATGTTGTCTGTTGCACTGTTGTTTCATGTTGCACTATGGTCCTGGAGGAACACTGTCTCATTTTTGTTGTGTATTTGTATATAGCTGAAATGACAATAAAACCTCTTTGAATTTGAACTTTGAACTTGAACTTTTAAAATAAACTGTTTGTGTTATTTTAAGGATTTGGATTTCAATCTGGAATTAAATTTTTTTTTCCAAACGGGAAGGCTATAATTTTATTTAATGTGTCATTATGACAGTGAGAAAGTCCTTTTGAAATAATCACATTTGTTCTATGGAGCAAAAGAAATTGTACAAAATAAATCGTTTTGTATTTTTAATATTTGGTTTGTTCATTTTATATATTTAGTTAATCAGCTATTTAAATCTATTGGATATTTCATTACATTTTCTTTAGTGTTTTAGAGGTCACTGATTCAGTTCCTGGACAGGTTGGTTCCAGAGTTCTGACTTTATTTTGTTATTCTGAAAATGTAGCGTTCTACTAATAAGAATGCTTTCAGTTGGTTATATTTCTCTTTTAAGGCTAATGTTAATTATGGTGGCATGTAGTTTTGAATATCGCTTTATATTAATTTGCAAAATAATTTATTAACACATTTTCTAATAAGAAAACTTAAAACTTTCAGTTTGATATGTTTTTGCTATGTCTGATATTTTAAGGTGAAGTGTTGCTGTAAGTTCATTAGAATATCCATTCTGTTCATCAAATCTGTTATTATAACTTTGGATTCCAGTGTTTTACACAATACAGTCATTGATTGTTATGAATTAATTCTAAATAATTTTTTTCCTGACGGACAGAAACGACCAGAGATCTCACCCTACATTGACACCATACCTTCAGCAGAAGAGCTTCAGAGGATCCAAAGAGAAGTTGGGTTTCCACAGCACGCTTCCTGAGGAGCCTCTCCAAGTTTGGAAACTTAGCCAGACACAGGTAGGAGATGTGGTACAGCAGGGATATCTGCTTAGAAGTTGGGAGAAGCTCCTCTGTGAATCCTGGACTCCATACGGAGTTGGTTGGCACAAGTTCTGTGATTCAGTTAAAACATATTTGAATGAAACATGTGGTCAAACAACCATGCTGGTATAATGTCTAAACCTTCTCATGTCCTAAAGAATTGGAAAAAGTACAATCAATCACTCTGAAGAAAATAATAACTTAAAGCTTGCCTTTGCTGTTAGCCATTGTATGTAAGACCAGGGAAGACTTGTAAACTGTGTTATCCTATAATTCAGTAAAAGAGATTAGAATGATATCATCAAACAGAACAACTGGACTATGTTTTGGTTCGTGAACCTAAAATAAAAAATGTGCAAATACTAAGAAGGGAACCTTACCTGTAACTCTTTGTACGTCTTGCTGGTTGAGTGTGTTGAGGTCTCACTGGAGAACCTTTATACCATGCACACCCCGCCTCTTACACAGAAAGAAATTGCTGTCAAAGGTCTGAGGAAACCCAAGACAAGGTGATGAAAGATAAAGAAAAAGGAAGTTTCCTTTGCCTTTAGGTTAATATAGGAAATACACCAGAAATTTAATCCCTCCTCCCCATAAAGTCCTGTGCATTATTTAAACAAAACCTTTTGCAGGCTTGCCACAATGACCTATTTCAGATATCATATTGTTACAAAAGTGAGGAGGACCAGTCTAACTAGAAAATAGAAGCGACACCTTCTGCACCTCGTGTGTCAACAGGTTCGCTGGAAGACATGCTGAGGGATGCATTTCTTACATTTTTTCTATCAAGTCCTATAGATAATTCAAATATGAAGTTGTGCTGGACTGCCACAAACCGCCTATTTCAGATTTGTCACGTTATATATTTATTTGTTTATTTGCTTCGTTCTTAATAAATTTAATCCATTTAGTAAATATGATACAATCATCCACTTTGCACCATTGTAGATCTATGACATTACTGACTTTCCACATTCAGCTGAAAATGGTCAATTGTGAAGTTTATATCTGTGTATCCCACAAACTCCTGAAGGACAAAACCTTGTGTCTGAAGATGTTTACTATACAAAGACATCTACAGGACACTCATTAACACAGGACACAGGTCTTTTTATGTCATGGATATGCGTGGGAGGAATATGATGCAATTTAATTTATGTTTAAGGAGTGTTTGCCATTGTGTCTTTTTCACAATCACACAGTAAGATGGGAGTGATAAAATGGAACTGCAAATTTAATGCAATTTGTACAAAAACAGAATATCATAAATGATATCATGAAAGTAATAATGTGATGGCAAGAACAGCCCTTTTAGATGCTAAAAGTCTCTGTTAAAGTTCTTATCAGTTAAAGATCTGAAGAAAACCAGAAGTTCTGAAAGAAGTTCTGAAGAAAGGCCACCTGGTCTTTGAAGTTTGATTAATCTCAGATGCACTTGTTACTGTCACAGTGGCATCAAAAGAAACCATTTTGAACAGTTTTGCTTGTGCAGTTAGTGTTGGGCTGTCGAGCTGATGCAGGGGTTTCTCATGAGCAGGTCATCTGAAGCACAAGAACAGTTTACGTTGTGCATTTTCTCAGGATTCTTTAACAATTAATCTGGTTTGGTCTTAAACTGGCTCTCTTTGTGCATAAATTCTGCTCTTCATTTAAAAATCAAAGTGTCTATTATGATTTCTACATTGCAACTATATTTCCTTGATTCATAGTGGGCAGTGAAGTCAGGCTAGTCTACCTTCTATAGGCCTGATTAGCCTTAATATCCAGGTGGCAGGTTAACTGTGAATAGCAGGGATGTATGCATTTCTCTTCTGGGGAAGAAAAGCACACCTCTGATGAAACAACATGTCTTTCCAGTGAACCTGATACAATCTAGATGCAAGTGAGAGTTTGCTCATTCTACTATCTAGTTATACCAGACTTCCTGCCTTCTGTAGAATCCATACATCACTCTGTAACTCATGACACAACTCATCTGTCGAAACTAGATAGGACAAGGCTAAACTCCTGCTGAACCCGATCCAGACTAATAAGGAAGTAGTGGCGAAACAAGCAGGCCTTGTGATAGTGGATAAGATGCAGAAAACAGAAGTGCTAATAGATGTGACGGTGCCAAGTGATGGAAACATCTAAAGAAGGAAAATGAGGAGTGAGAAAATACCAGTGACTGAAAAAAGAAACAGATTGTGGAGGGTTAACACCAAGAATGTCCCAGTGTAACTTTATTTATCCTTTTTTAATCAATCTTAACTTTATTTTTGATAGTCCATTTAAATTTGAGGATCAACTTAGCACTGTTGTCAATTGCTCAACATCCAGCCTTTGCAATACTCCTTCGCAAAACAGGAACCTGCTTGTCCAAACGCGTCTGTTGCACCATCCATATGTTGAAATATTGTCTCCTTGGTATGTAAGTCATTACAGCCACAGGCCCATCTCCATGGAGATGTAAAGTGTAAAGTATGACAAGACAGGTAACCTAGTAAGGGATGGAATGTGGCCCTTTCATAGTGTTTAGATTCCTTTTTTGTTCTGTGTTTGTATTTATGTGAAATAGAATTAGAAACATTTCCGAAATTAAGGACACCACACTACAAATATAATAGCAGAGCGATACCTGGTGCAGGTGATAAACCCAAAGTAAACAGCTTGCTTATTTAAAAACAGAACAGATCACAAAGATCTTCCACAGTGGGCAGGGATGTTCTCTAAACTTCCAGAGATTGAATGTTTGATTCATGGGCTTCCTAACAGAGAAACTAACACATTTTCTTACATCCATGTTAATACTATAAAAAACCCCAATTCTTTGACCTTGATATTGCAGAACACTGCATAATACTTAAATGTGAAAATTATTTCATTGGAATCAGTTTATTACTCTATTAGCTATGTCATAAATTTTATTCTTTGACTGTTTACATTTATCTGACTCTTTTATCCAAAGCAACTTACAATTATATAAGAATACAACTTGAGCAATTTGCTCAGGGGCGCAACAGTGGTGGAGCTTGAACCAGCAACCTTCCGATTACAAATCAAGCACCACAACCGCTGAGCTACCATTACCCACTGTTGTTGTTACTCAATCTAAATGACTCTTACAGTTTTGCTTATATTTATAGTTTTTTGGTCAGTTCTCAATGCCACTGAATACGTCTTATATCACAAAGGTGTCTTGTCATGTTTTATCATCTAACAGTTAAGTATATGAACACAGAAACTTGTGGCAAGTTGAACTAAAGGACTCTTTGACTAACTTGATCAACACACTGTTTAAGTTTAAATTAAAAATAATAAAACCCTCTAAAATGAAACAAAAAGAAACATCTATATTTTCCAATGCCCTACAGTATGTTTGACCTTTGACCCAGGAGATCTTGTAGTAACCAATGCAAAGCCATGAAAACACACAGTGTGATCACTTTGTCAGGCTGCCCTACCCAACAGCTGCACCAAACAGGCTGACAACCATATTACAGTCAGCACTTCATACACAAAATTCCAACAACCTTGAGATTTCTTTTTGTACTTTGACTTCTCCCTACAATTTCCTTTCAGTGCTTAGGAGAAAAGCGTAAGCAACACACTGCTGCTGTTTCAGTGTTCAGTTTCCGATTCTATTTACTTAAAACACAAAGAGGACATGATCAGACTGCCGTTTGTTTCTCTGATGGGCTGATGAGTGGTACAGACTGACACGATTGTCCTCAAATTATATCCTTGCATGTCTCTCTCTAGTCCTCAGAGGGTGGAGTTAAGACACAAGCCAGATGCAGGAAAGGAAGAACCAGGAGACACAATGACAGAAATGAGTAAAAGCCCTCCATGTATTAAATGACCAAATGTAAAACAGTGTAGTATTTGGCCAAGCTGTTACTGCCATGTTAGTGCAGTTGTAGGCCAAAGGGCTGAATAAGGTTAAGCAAACACTAAATCTAAACAGGTCATCACAGGTTACTTACATGGAGTCCAAGGTTCACAACACACACACACACGCACACACACACGCACGCGCACACACACACACACACACACACACACACACACACACACACACACAGAGTGAGAGAGAGAGCATTTCAGCTGTGGGATGAGCCATGTCAGAACCAGGAGACACAATGACAGAAATGAGTAAAAGCCCTCCATGTATTAAATGACCAAATGTAGAACAGTGTAGCAATCACAGATGGAATATGCATCAAATACCATATGTGCAATGGTGGAATACATTATATCATTTCACTGGATATTCTGAGAGACCGAATGTCCATTCATACATACAATATGTTTTACTATTGTAGTTGCCTTCCTTAGATATAATTGTTGATATATAGGGTATTAAAATAATGTGTGGAATTCTTGATTTGGCGAGATTTGGGATAAACTGACTGTCCATCTAAATCTCTATATACTCAATAAATGTGGTTACATATAAACTAAAGGCTGATTCATTCAGGGAGTACTCTAATGAACTGACAGAACACATTTTATTGCAATTTGGCCAAGCTGTTACTGCCATGTTAGTGCAGTCTTGTAGGGCAAAGGGCTGAGTGAGGTTAACCAAACACTAAATCTATGCAGGTCATCACAGGTTACTCACATGGAGCCCAAAGTTCACAACACACACACACATAGTGAGAGAGAACATTTCAGCTGTGGGATGAGCCATGTCATCGCTGGCTGTGCTCCTGAAACACGTACCGGCCTGGTTCCTCTGTGGTGGAGTTTTTGTACCTGTGACTCTTCTTTTTCTGCTGGTGATTGCTCACCTGAGATGGAAACTCCAGGAAGGCACCAAACGCAACACATCAACACTTATTCAAACGTGATTGTGTGTGTATAGTAGTAGTAAGAGTAGTAGTAAGTCTGTACTTTTACCAAACTACTATGGGAGGAAAATGGCTTTAGTAATGACTAGCACAGCCTTGGCTAGGTGTCACCCAAGTGATTAAAACTGAATACAAGCTGTTTAATAGTCACCACGTGTCATATTGTAGGTTTGAATGTCCACAAATTAAAGATCTCGGTCTGCTTCAACAGTCATTAACTATGTTCTCCAGAGAGAGAGAGAGAGAGAGAGAGAGAGAGAGAGAGGTAATGTAAAGAAATTGTGTGTCCATGTCCATTTTTGTCTTAGCGGAGGTGGAGATGTCTGTACTTCAAGACCCACGTGAGGCAGCACACCAGCTGTTCTGCAGGCCCAGACACAGACCAGTGAAGAGGAAGCACCCCTGCCCCACTCACACACCCACGCAGAAGCCCAGACACAGACCAGTGGAGAGGAAGCACCCCTGCACCACTCACACACCCATGCAGAGGTCCAGACACAGACCAGTGGAGAGGAAGCACCCCTGCCCCACTCACACACCCACGCAGAGGTCCAGACACAGACCAGTGAAGAGGGAAGCACCCCTGCCCCACTCACACACCCACGCAGAGGTCCAGACACAGACTTTGACCAAGACCAGTGGAGAGGAAGCACCCCTGCTCCACTCACACACCCACGCAGAGTTCTGGATCTGAGACGTGAGAGCGCCTGCATTCCTGAGAATGGGAAGTTCTGGATCTGGATCGCCCCACAAATGAGTGACTGCATTGCACTTATTACATTATACCTACTTCAATGTAAAATACTTTTGGGTGTGAGATATTATGATGCCTATTTTGGTGTTTTAATGTTAGGTAGGCCATCCAGGGCTGATCTAAGCTTTCTAAGAGTTTATGAACAGATAGCAGTCAGAAGAGGATAGATTTAGTGTGTTTGGTTCCTCCCCCTTTGAATCTTGATGCCTCTCAAGGTTTCTTCCTCCTGCTCTAGGGAGTTTTTAATTGTCACCCTTGGTTTGTTGACTGAGGGTTTGGACTTGGACATTTGTAAAGCTGCTTTGTGACATCTGTTAAAAAGTGCTATATAAATAAATTTGATTTGATAGTTAAGTGCAGGAAATGAAAAACATGATTTGACTGATGTGTTGTAATTCTTACTCAAAGTAACTCACAAACAAGGTAAAGTGTTCCACAGGTCTATATAATATGCACGAGAGAGAGAGCATGTGAAGCTAGGTGAAGTTAGCGCTCAGCGCTAGCACCTCTGAGACTGCTGCAAGTGCGCTCTCTGGTGGAGCAGCAGCAGAACTGCAGGGATTCCCCAGACCAGAGAAACAGGCTTTACTCAAAAACAGACGTGAGGTCCTTTTCTAAACTCTACAGGGTTATACAGTGGAAAAAGAAGGAGGAGTGGAGAAGAGCTGGAGAGAGAGAGAGAGAGAGAGAGAGAGAGAGAGACAGACACACACACAGACAGACACACAGACACAGAACACAACACACAAAGAGAGTGTGTGAAAGATGTGTGTGAATGAGAGAGAGGTAGGTGTACTTCCATCAGATAGAGCAAAGACCAAACTAAAAGACAAAGGTAAAGGATATTCAGGCAAAGAGACTGTGTCTCTAACAGCCACTAGTGTAATGCTGATGTCCATGTGCAGTGAAAGCATACAGCTGTGAAGAAGTCCCAGTATGAGCCAGACACTAGATTAGATTAGCAGGTCCCTCAAACATGCACGCGTTGTTTGAATATTCTGAATCTTCTGTAGCGCTGCACAGCTGAGAACACAGAGCACCACGCACTGTCCAGACGGCTTTCACTGTCTCTGTGATGAGGTCTCCTGTCTCATGTAGGACTCCACTGATCTTTTCAACCAGAATGACTCCGGATGGTGACTTTGTAATTCTTGTTAACGTTAACCTGCAATAAAGGATTGACCAGCAGTTCTCTTCTATTAATTCTGAAGTCTGCATCATCATTTTCTATTTGAATGATTAATTTTAAAACTAGCTGACTGGGGATTTAGGAACGACATTTATCGGTGGCCCGTACTACGGGAACTTTGTCTGTGGACCCACACTGTTATCAGCACAAACTGACAGATCACCTAAAAACTGCATTGTTCTGTGTGTGATGGCTGAAATTGACAGAAGCGCACGTTTTGAAGGTAAGATGATGCCTTTTAAAAGTTCTGCATAGTTGGAAATTTCAGACTTTTGTTCAGAGAGTTTTGTAGTGGTTGGGTCTCGGGATCATAGAAAGTGCGGACTGAGTGTTGGTGAATGAGAATAGATTGTTAACATTATAAAAACAATTAAAAGGAGTAACAGTGCACAAAAATGAAAGTGAGACCTTATGCAAACTTAAATGATTGTGTGTGAAAAAAATCTGTATGACAAATAACTATGAAAAAGCCATCCTATAAAAATTTTAAAAAGTAATAGCAAACACCAGCTTGATAAAAAACATACAACTATGAGATGAACAACTGCTCAGAGAGAGATACAGACAAAAGAGCTCAGAGTAAAAAGGCAAAAGCACTGTGGACCCACACTGTTATCAGCACAAACTGACAGATCACCTAAAAACTGCATTGTTCTGTGTGTGATGGCTCAAATTGACAGAAGCGCAGAGAGATAAATGTTAAATGTAGTTGATTGGGTTTGTCTAAAGTGTTCACCTAAGTGTTTGTCGTTTTGTTTCTCTAAAGTGAAGTTAAAAGCGAATTAGGTCATCTAAACGGCTTAGAATTCTTGGTTTTGAAGAACATATGAAAAATACTTATGCATAGTAATTTATTGATTGAAACACTGGGAACTCAAACTCATATCAGACTTTGGCTATTGAGCGAGTGACATACCTTAAATAACGCGGAAAACCGCTTTTCTTCACTTGAGGAAAAAGAAAAGCTATTGCTACCAATGTTTAACTTGTTGTTATCTAGCCATTTATCATTAAGGGCAATATTAGGTTTGGAACTTTTGCCATGGGGGCAGGTGAATCGTTGCCAACTCCAGCAAACAGGTGATGAGCAAACAAATCCAACAAGGAGCAGAAAAAAGAGTTGACCTTTAATGACCTTATAAAATGCAAAAACATTTTGTGAGGCTGTGAGGCCGTAACAAGGAAAAAGAAGGAGAAATGGCTAATGTAATGGAAGTTGTGAAAAAGTGAGCAGCAGCAAAACAAACAGAAGCACAAATGGAAGGGGTTTTCAGTGTATTTTACAGAGCTTATCATTCATAAACAAACAATCATACTGGTGCAACTGTCTTCAGGAGTGATGCAAGCCAAAATAGCAAACAAAACCCAGACTAATTAAATAAAACTACACACTAACTAATCATAACAACACAACTCCCTAACACAAAAACAGAAACCAAACAAACGCCCAACAAAAATAGCAGTCACTCCCTACCACCAGTGTCCAACACCAAAATACCAAAAAACCATATTTACACAATCTATATATATGTATATAGGTATATATACACAACTGCGGAAGTAGGAAGGGCGAAGCCAAAGACGAAGTCCAAAAATGAGGAAACACTCACTCACTCATTCATTCATTCATTCAATCTCACTCACTCACTCTCTCTCTCTCTGTCTCTCTGTCTCTCTCTCTCTCTCTCTCCCTCTCTCTCTCTCTCTCTCTCTCCTGGGAGGGGCCTTTAAATAGCCAACACAGTTGGCTGGGAAAGCCGGCAAGGAAAGGGGCGGAGTCTCAATCAGGGTGGAAATCCTGGCAGTGGATCTGGAGCACACACACACATCCATCTTTCCGTAACAAATATGTGACAGGAATTATGTGGAATCCATTCTAAATCCACTCTTATTCGTTATATAAGTCTAAACAGTGGTTTGAATGTTTTTTATATCTTTTTTATAGATTTGGTCAGCTTTTGGTGGTTTCTGTTATAAAGTCGCTAAAATATTCACAATACAGTGAAAAGAGGCCTTCAGACTTCAGCAACCATCCAACACTAATACACTAAATGCTACTTTGCATTTCCCCTGTGAGGCTGTCAAATCAAATAAACTGTTAATTGGTGGTGGACATGATCAGTCAAGACATTAAAGTTTAACTCGGACACATGAAATTGACTAATCTTCAAAATAACAAAACAGTTACAGAAATTTCAGACCACAAATAATGCAAAGAAAACAAGCTCATAATCATTTATAAACAACACAGTACTAATATTTCAACTTAGGATGAGTCAACAAATCAATATTTGGTGGAATAACCCTGATTTTTAATCACAGCTTTCATGTGTCTTGGCATGCTTTCCACTAGTCTTTCACATTGCTGTTGGGTAACTTTATGCTACTCCTGGCACAGAAATTCCAGGAGCTCGGTTTTGTTTGATGGCTTGTGATCATCCTTCTTCCTCTTGATCACATTCCAGAGGTTTTCATTGGGGTTCAGGTCTGGAGATTGGGCTGGCCATGATAGGATCTTGATTTGGTGGTCTCTCATCCATTGAAATACACAAAATTTCACCTCGTCTGCCAGTTCAGTCCAGTGATTAATCATTCCACATGCCATCCTGCTACCAATATTTTCACAGTGCTGTTGCGACCTCACCACCTAGAGAGAGTCATAACACAAGGCTAAACTCCTGCTGAACCTTCTTTTTTTTTTTGACTCTTCTTTTTCTGCTGGTGATTGCTCACCTGAGATGGAAACTCCAGGAAGGCACCAAACGCAACACATCAACACTTATTCTAACGTGATTGTGTGTGTATAGTAGGAGTAAGTTTGTACTTTTACCAAACTACTATCAGAGGAAAATGGCTTTAGTAACGACTAGCACAGCCTTGGCTAGGTTCCACCCAAGTGATTCAAACTGAATACAAGCTGTTTAATAGTCACCACTTGTCATATTGTAGGTTTGAATGTCCACAAATTAAAGATCTCGGTCTGCTTCAACAGTCTTTAACTATGTTCTACTGAGAGAGAGAGAGAGAGAGAGAGAGAGAGAGAGAGAGAGAGAGAGAGATGGGTAATGTAAAGAAATTGTGTGTCCATGTCCATTTTTGTCTTAGCGGAGGTGGAGATGTCTGTACTTCAAGACCCACGTGAGGCAGCACACCAGCTGTTCTGCAGGCCCAGACACAGACCAGTGGAGAAGAAGCACCCCTGCCCCACTCACACACCCACGCAGAAGCCCAGACACAGACCAGTGGAGAGGAAGCAGCCCTGCACCACTCACACACCCACGCAGAGGCCCAGACACAGACCAGTGGAGAGGAAGCACCCCTGCACCACTCACACACCCACGCAGAGGCCCAGACACAGACCAGTGGAGAGGAAGCACCCCTGCACCACTCACACACCCCTGCCTCACTCACACACCCACGCAGAGGTCCAGACACAGACCAGTGGAGAGGAAGCACCCCTGCTCCACTCACACACCCACGCAGAGTTCTGGATCTGAGACGTGAGAGCAGCCTGCATTCCTGAGAATGGGAAGTTCTGGATCTGGATCGCCCCACAAATGAGTGACTGCATTGCACTTATTACATTATACCTACTTCAATGTAAAATACTTTTGGGTGTGAGATACTATGATGCCTATTTTGGTGTTTTAATGTTAGGTAGGCCATCCAGGGCTGATCTAAGCTTTCTAAGAGTTTATGAACAGATAGCAGTCAGAAGAGGATAGATTTAGTGTGTTTGGTTCCTCCCCCTTTGAATCTTGATGCCTCTCAAGGTTTCTTCCTCCTGCTCTAGGGAGTTTTTAATTGTCACTGTCAACCCTGGTTTGCTGACTGAGGGTTTGGACTTGGACATTTGTAAAGCTGCTTTGTGACATCTGTTGTAAAAAGTGCTATATAAATAAATTTGATTTGATAGTTAAGTGCAGGAAATGAAAAACATGATTTGACTGATGTGTTGTAATTCTTACTCAAAGTAACTCACAAACAAGGTAAAGTGTTCCACAGGTCTATATAATATGCACGAGAGAGAGAGCATGTGAAGCAAGGTGAAGTTAGCGCTCAGCGCCGAGCACCTCTGAGACTGCTGCAAGTGCGCTCTCTGGTGGAGCAGCAGCAGAACTGCAGGGATTCCCCAGACCAGAGAAACAGGCTTTACTCAAAAACAGACGTGAGGTCCTTTTCTAAACTCTACAGGGTTATACAGTGGAAAAAGAAGGAGGAGTGGAGAAGAGCTGGGGGGGGAGGGAGGGAGGGAGGGAGGGAGAGAGAGAGAGAGAGAGAGAGAGACAGACAGACAGACAGACACACACACAGACAGACACACACAGACACAGAACACAACACACAAAGAGAGTGTGTGAAAGATGTGTGTGAATGAGAGAGAGGTAGGTGTACTTCCATCAGATAGAGCAAAGACCAAACTAATAGACAAAGGTAAAGGATATTCAGACAAAGAGACTGTGTCTCTAACAGCCACTAGTGTAATGCTGATGTCCATGTGCAGTGAAAGCATACAGCTGTGAAGAAGTCCCAGTATGAGCCAGACACTAGGTTAGATTAGCAGGTCCCTCAAACATGCACGCGTTGTTTGAATATTCTGAATCTTCTGTAGCGCTGCACAGCTGAGAACACAGAGCACCACGCACTGTCCAGACGGCTTTCACTGTCTCTGTGATGAGGTCTCCTGTCTCATGTAGGACTCCACTGATCTTTTCAACCAGAATGACTCCGGATGGTGACTCTGTAATTCTTGTTAACGTTAACCTGCAATAAAGGATTGACCAGCAGTTCTCTTCTATTAATTCTGAAGTCTGCATCATCATTTTCTATTTGAATGATTAATTTTAAAACTAGCTGACTGGGGATTTAGGAACGACATTTATCGGTGGCCCGTACTACGGGAACTTTGTCTGTGGACCCACACTGTTATCAGCACAAACTGACAGATCACCTAAAAACTGCATTGTTCTGTGTGTGATGGCTGAAATTGACAGAAGCGCACGTTTTGAAGGTAAGATGATGCCTTTTAAAAGTTCTGCATAGTTGGAAATTTCAGACTTTTGTTCAGAGAGTTTTGTAGTGGTTGGGTCTCGGGATCATAGAAAGTGCGGACTGAGTGTTGGTGAATGAGAATAGATTGTTAACATTATAAAAACAATTAAAAGGAGTAACAGTGCACAAAAATGAAAGTGAGACCTTATGCAAACTTAAATGATTGTGTGTGAAAAAAATCTGTATGACAAATAACTATGAAAAAGCCATCCTATAAAAATTTTAAAAAGTAATAGCAAACACCAGCTTGATAAAAAACATACAACTATGAGATGAACAACTGCTCAGAGAGAGATACATACAAAAGAGCTCAGAGTAAAAAGGCAAAAGCACACAAAGAGATAAATGTTAAATGTAGTTGATTGGGTTTGTCTAAAGTGTTCACCTAAGTGTTTGTCGTTTTGTTTCTCTAAAGTGAAGTTAAAAGCGAATTAGGTCATCTAAACAGCTTAGAATTCTTGGTTTTGAAGAACATATGAAAAATACTTATGCATAGTAATTTATTGATTGAAACACTGGGAACTCAAACTCATATCAGACTTTGGCTATTGAGCGAGTGACATACCTTAAATAACGCGGAAAACCGCTTTTCTTCACTTGAGGAAAAAGAAAAGCTATTGCTACCAATGTTTAACTTGTTGTTATCTAGCCATTTATCATTAAGGGCAATATTAGGTTTGGAACTTTTGCCATGGGGGCAGGTGAACCGCTGCCAACTCCAGCAAACAGGTGATGAGCAAACAAATCCAACAAGGAGCAGAAAAAAGAGTTGACCTTTAATGACCTTATAAAATGCAAAAACATTTTGTGAGGCTGTGAGGCCGTAACAAGGAAAAAGAAGGAGAAATGGCTAATGTAATGGAAGTTGTGAAAAAGTGAGCAGCAGCAAAACAAACAGAAGCACAAATGGAAGGGGTTTTCAGTGTATTTTACAGAGCTTATCATTCATAAACAAACAATCATACTGGTGCAACTGTCTTCAGGAGTGATGCAAGCCAAAATAGCAAACAAAACCCAGACTAATTAAATAAAACTACACACTAACTAATCATAACAACACAACTCCCTAACTCCCTAACACAAAAACAGAAACAAAACAAACGGCCAACAAAAATAGCAGTCACTCCCTACCACTAGTGTCCAACACCAAAATACCAAACAAACGATATTTACACAATCTATATATATGTATATAGGTATATATACACAACTGCCGAAGCAGGAAGGGCGAAGCCAAAGACGAAGTCCAAAAATGAGGAAACACTCACTCACTCACTCACTCATTCATTCATTCATTCACACACTCTCTCTCTCTCTCTCTCTCTCCTGGGAGGGGCCTTTAAATAGCCAACACAGTTGGTTGGGAAAGCCGGCAAGGAAAGGGGCGGAGTCTCAATCAGGGTGGAAATCCTGGCAGTGGATCTGGAGCACACACACACATCCATCTTTCCGTAACACATATGTGACAGGAATTATGTGGAATCCATTCTAAATCCACTCTTATTCGTTATATAAGTCTAAACAGTGGTTTGAATGTTTTTTATATCTTTTTTATAGATTTGGTCAGCTTTTGGTGGTTTCTGTTATAAAGTCGCTAAAATATTCACAATACAGTGAAAAGAGGCCTATCTGTTCTGGGAGATCAATCCATCATCCCTCAGACGCCGTGTGGCAGAAAGAGTCTGACAGTTTTATGGAACAGCTAAGGAAAACAAAAGTTTTGGACCAGACTTCAGCAACCATCCAACACTAATACACTAAATGCTACTTTGCATTTCCCCTGTGAGGCTGTCAAATCAAATAAACTGTTAATTGGTGGTGGACATGATCAGTCAAGACATTAAAGTTTAACTTGGACACATGAAATTGACTAATGGTCAAAATAACAAAACAGTTACAGAAATTTCAGACCACAAATAATGCAAAGAAAACAAGCTCATAATCATTTATAAACAACACAGTACTAATATTTCAACTTAGGATGAGTCAACAAATCAATATTTGGTGGAATAACCCTGATTTTTAATCACAGCTTTCATGTGTCTTGGCATGCTTTCCACTAGTCTTTCACATTGCTGTTGGGTAACTTTATGCTACTCCTGGCACAGAAATTCCAGGAGCTCGGTTTTGTTTGATGGCTTGTGATCATCCTTCTTCCTCTTGATCACATTCCAGAGGTTTTCATTGGGGTTCAGGTCTGGAGATTGGGCTGGCCATGATAGGATCTTGATTTGGTGGTCTCTCATCCACACTTTGATTGGCCTGGCTGTGTGACATGGAGCATTGTCCTGTTGAAAAAAACAACCATTACAGTTGGGGAACATTGTCAAAGCAGAAGGAAGCAAGTTTTCTTCCTGCACAGTTTTGTAAGTTGCTTGATTCATGCGTCCTTCACAAAGACAAAGCTGCCCGATTCCAGCCTGGCTGAAACACCTCCAGATCATCACCAATCCTGCACCAAATTTCACAGTGGGTGTGAGATACTCTGGCTTGTAGGCCTCTCCAGGTCTCCGTCTAACCATTACACGACCAGGTGTTGGATAAAGCTTAAAATTGCACTCATTGGAGAAGATGACCGTATTCCAGTCCTCTACGGTCCAGTCGTAATGGTCTTTTACTAACTTCAGTCTGGTTCTTCTTTGCTTCTCATTGATGAAGGGCTTTTTTCTAGCTTTGCACAACTTCAGCCCTGCCTCCAGAAACCTGTTTCTCACCGTCCTCGCTGTGCAATTCACCCCAGCTGTTGCATGCCACTTTTTGTAGGTCACTTGACATCATTAAGTGACATTTGAATGAGGTGGCGATCATCACAGTCGGTAGATAGTCGAGGCTGCAAGTGCGGGTTAGGAAAGTGTTCTATTCGGCGCGAACAGACACAGGAAAACAGCAGCGGTGCAGCAGTTAGTGATTCGGGTGTTTTCTTTTTAACGTGACCCGATCCCGGGGCTGGTATGGAGTCGAGTTTGTTTAAGGTGCTGATGTATTTGTTTTATAGGCAACTTGGGAGCAGCTTGCATCCTGAATGAAAGGAGGGCGGTGGGAAAAGTAAAAACGTTTTGAGCGGGTGAACGCAATTTTGGTAAAAATGGAGTATGATGTAATGTGTTTTGTTTGTTGATTTTGTGCTTACTTTGTCGTGATGTGGGATAATCTGTTGTGTATTTTGTGTGCAGGGAGCTGAGTCACGTTTTTGTTCCCACTATGAGTATTTCCTGATTCTGAGTTTTTCAGTAATGTAAGGTTTTATTGGGTGTGGTGTGGAAATATTTATCAGGAATTGTACTGATGAAGTGATTCATGTACGTGTGATGGTGACCACGTTAAAAGTCATTGAAGCCATTTGTGCTTAAACTCAGAACCAGATTTTCCACTCATTGTGTGTTTTAGTGTTATGGTTTTTAAATTGTATTAAACTTGTGTGACCTGGTACTGGTGGTGTTGCTGTTTTTTTTTTAAAAAAAGGTGATACCTGTTGCACATACACAGATGGAATTTGCATAAAATACTGTTTAATGGTGGAACTCTCCCAAAAAGGCAACTTCTGTTCTTAAAGACTCAAGATAATCTTTCACTGATATGGGTATTTTGTGTTATTTTCATGTTATGTGGCTTCATGTGACCTGTCATACTACAGTTGTCATAGCAACACCAGGTCTGTTTACAACACTACTACATTAGTTGGAGCACTTGGAGCTGTTGCGTCTATATGCTCCTGGATCTCCTCACACATGATCTACTGCCACCTCATGATTTACACAAGCGCTGGCCACAAAGATTTGGAAGTAGGTGGCTCTGAAAAACAGATTCATTGAGCTGCTGTAATGGCCAGTTTCACATGGCAGTAAAGTTCATTATGGGAAATTAAAAGAGGAAAAAGATTTTTTTTTCAGCCTTGAATGATTTGAGGCTTAAATGAGAAAGCTACGCTATTTTAATCAGGTACACATACATTGTAAATTGTGTATGACTGACTACAAGGTCATATAGTTCTGATTAAAAAAGGAATGACTGATTGTACCTAAATACAGAAAATCAATATTATCTATAAAAATTACCAATATATGACCACCAATTAACAGAGTATTTGATTTGACAGCCTCAGAGGAGAAATGCACAGTAGTATTTAGTGCTTTAGTTTTGGATGGCTGCTGGAGTCTGGTTCAAGACTTTCATTTCCTGTAGCTGTCCCATAACACTGTTATACTCTTCCTGCCACACGGCGTCTGAGAGAGACGATGGATCAATCTCCAGGAACGCATAGGCATCCTTGGACTGTATTTTGAATATTTCAGCAGCTTTACCACAGGAACCACCAAAATTTGACCAAATCTGTAAAAGAGATACAAAAACCATTTGGACAACTGTTCTGACTTACATAATGAACAATAGATTCCACAATATACTTATCAAGCATTACTCTAATGTGCAGTGTTTTTGAATTTTAAAAAATGTCATTGTATATTGTAATTTTACTTTACTGTAACTGTTTCATATATCAGTTACCTCTGAAGCCTTTTGGATTGAATTCACAAATTCTTCTTTAAGTTCAGGTTCATCAACAAGATCTTCATTAACAAATGTCTTTTTCTGCATGACACCCAACATACTGTGCACCTTTTGCCAGAAGTTTTTGATCTGAATCAGAATGTTCTGGATTTTAGTCAGATATCGCTGGACCTCGTTCAGGTGGACAGGGCTGGGTATAGAGCCTGGTACACACAAACAGAAACACAGACTGCTTATTTAAACCAACAATGAGTACAGGACAGGAAAATTGTGCAGTGTTTTGCTATGGAAGTGTTTTCAGAGCTCTGTGTACTTTTGTATTCTTAAAAATAGATTGTTTACAGTCTCATTTACTAATGTACATGTGTGGAGATGAACTGGTCCAGTAACACTACACACAGAACCCATGAGCTTATTCAAAAAACTGTTAACAGACAGACAAGCATACATAACCAAAAACAGTCATCCAGCAGACATCACCCAATCATCACTCACCCTTGTCGATTTTTACTTTGGCCAGTTTCATCTGTAAGTCAATCTGCTGGACCTCAATGCTCCACTGTTGGTTCATCAGAGCCGTCTTTTGAGAGGTGAGCTGATTCAGCTGGTTTTCAAGAGCTTTGATTTTTGCAGCAGCAGCGGGGGATGTTGCGGCATCGTAAATGGACTTGACGATTGGCCCAATGAACGGCACAATCGCAGCGAAGATTCCGAGGCCTGAGCTTTTGCTTGTCACGTCCCTTACATAACTCTCAAGTTCCAGGTTTTTGGCATCTATCTTCCTTTTGGTGTCTTCAAGCTCGTTCCTAACTCCGGCAAGCTTTTCTTCAAGGGTCTTTATAGCTCCCTCCATTTCCTGAACTTCCTTGGAAAGCTGCTCAGACTTGGCCTCAGTGTTTGCCTTTTCAGTGATGATGTCACTGGTAGTTGTGGCCACATCTTCGTTGTGTTGAACATAGCTAAATATTAAAAGTGTGAAAATAGTCAACATTCATTTACTTTGTGTGTCTGTAGGTTGAGAAGATTCCAGCTATTTGTTATCAGTCTATGTCACTGTGTCATTAAAGCTGCACTAGGTAACATTTGTTTGTTAAAATTGAAAGAAGTCACATTACTAAGCCAAGAGGAAAAACCTTCTGCTAAAATATAGTGTCTTTCTGCAAGTCACCCTATAAAGCATGAAATATTCATTCAGATTCAGAACTGTTGGGGCGGATTTGGCAAGTGTTTTCTGAACCACATCAGATGTTTTTATGAATTAACGAATCACACGCACAGGATCAAAAACAAGGTCCGGCTCGATTGGCCGTTTCCCTGAGTAATGTTACAGGGGGCGTGGCTCACAGTTCTGATATACCTGTGCATGTGTACAGTGCTGAAAGTCAGTGAATTGAAGGATAGAGATACTGCCTCATATGGAGACATCAGAACGGCAACCCCAGTCATCCTCTGCAGCATTACCCGCATGTGACTCCTACACATTGTGTTGACTTTTCAGGGGTGTCAACAGCCTGCAGGGGTTCAGGAATGTTGGTTTATTTTTGATTGCTGAACAGGTACATTATGTTGGTGGTTTGCTAGCTAGCAAGCAAACAAGCAATTTGTTATTGATTAGGAATTTATTGTTATCTTGTGTATTGTACAAGGTAAATGTTAAGCTGTTTTAGCTATGTAGCCAATGTTAGCTGGCAAATTCGCTAATATTATTATATAATCACTTTGCTGACAGTGTCTTTTTTGTTTCAGAGTTTGTCCTCTTATGTCTGAACAAGGAAAACCTTTAATCTCTCAGATTATCTCCAGTGCTACCATCTCTCTCCTTTCATGTATGCAACTATAGCTTTAAATTAAACTTGTCTAACATTATGCCTGTGCTACCAGGCTGTAGCGTATCTGTTGGATGATTACAAGAGTAAGTTACATAATTCACTTACATCCTGAGAGAGCATTCCAGAGAGATCTGATCAAATTCTCTGTGAACACTCCTTCAACATGAATGCACTCGCAATCATCAGATAAATTCACTTGGGCAAATGGAAGGCAGCACAACCCACTTTACAAAATGCTCATGATTCATGCGGTTGCATACTTCCACCAGAGTGGTCGCCAATTCTAAAAATCTACATAGTGCAGCTTTAAAGTACTACATATCAATCTTCACATCAGCACAGGCGTCACAGACACCAGAATAAAACTGAAATTGAAGAACTCTAAAAGCTAATAATTATTTAACTTTCAAACTATTAATCTGACATGCATTTCTCTACTAACAGAACAGCACTGCTTCACACCATTTCTATACATCATGGTGATCTAGGCTGCAAAAAATACATGTTGTTACCTTTGCACCATCTTGTCCACATCTGCAATAAGTTCATCAATCCAGGTTCTTGCTTTTTCCAGGTACTTTACCGCCAGTGTTGGTTTGTTTTTTTCAATAGCATGTATCAGCATTGGAAACAGTGATGAAACCAGGGTCTGACTGATGCCCATACACTGTGGTGGAAGGAATAACATAAGATATGCAGAATGTAATTTAACATTTACCTCCCACCTTATATGACCTTTGCTGCTGCTGTTCCTCCATGTGATGGACATATTGGCTACAACACAGTTACTGAGCTCATTAAGGATTCAGAGATATTTATGGTGATGTGATTACAAACATCTCACTTCCTGAATTCCATATTGGTTCTGTGGTACTTGAGCAGGTCTGATTACTGAAGATCATCACGGTTTCTGTTCTAGAGCGTCAGTTACTGAGGCAGTAGAGTAGCAGCTTGTATTATGACTCTCTTGTAAAACATTTTAACTGTTTAACTGTTTACTGGTGTACTGTGAAGCACTGAGGTGAATAGTTTATTGAAGTGGTGAAATAATTTGATTATACTGATTGGTTAAACCTTTTTCCTTAATGTACTCTAACACTGTGTGACCTTGTAGCTGTAGTACTTTTAACTCTTTGTCTAGATTGATCATATAAGAATACACAGCAGATCACATCAATCTCCTAATAACATGAAGAATTTACACGGAACCATCAACCCCATCTGCCTCACCTAATGAGGTGGGGATTATCACTCCACCTGTTATGATAATCAGCCCCAAGAGGAAGGAGTTTATAGACTTTTGACCAAGCCAGAGGGTCTGTCTCATCTTACACAACTCTTTCTCCTGATATGTAAAAGCAAACTTCCAGCTAACAGAGAACATGCTCTGATTACATGCTCTTCAAATATAGAAACAGATGCTATTATGTTACAAAACCTCTACTACTGAACATCTGTCAGTTGTGATCTTCATTTATTTCATTTTTCTTCCATTGATCATATGTTATGCAAGTGAATTGATGATGTTACTGTCTCCAAGACCATCACCACATGCCCCAACCAGAAGCCATGGATGCCTGCTGAGGTGCGCATGCTACTGAGCACCCGTGACTCAGCCTTTAGAACAGGTGACAGAAAGGCTCTCAGAAAAGCGAGAGCCAAACTGTCATGTGCGATCAGGGAAGCAAAGCGTGCACACGCACAGAGGATCCATGGACACTTCAAAGACACGGGTGACACACGGCGCATGTGGGAGGGCATTCAGGCCATTACTAACTACAGGAAAACATCACCTTCCTGTGACAGTGATGCCACCCTCCCAGATGCACTGAATGACTTCTATGCACGGTTTGAAGCGCAGAACAACGTTGCAGCAGAAAAGCCCATCCCTCCGCAAAACGACCAGGTGCTGTGCCTGACGGCGGCTGATGTGAGGTGTACTCTGCGTGGAGTTAACCCATGGAAAGCTGCTGGACCAGACAACATCCCAGGTCGTGTGCTCAAAGAATGTGCTGACCAGCTTGCAGATGTCCTGACAGACATCTTCTATATCTCTCTGAGCTGCGCCATGGTCCCAACATGCTTCAAGATCACCACCATCGTCCCCGTGCCTAAGAAGCCCGTGGTGTTGTGTCTCAACGACTACCGTCCCATTGCACTCACATCCATCATCACGAAGTGCTTCGAGAGACTTGTCATGAGACACATCAAGACCCAGCTTCCCCCTTCTCTGGACCCCCTGCAGTTCGCGCACCGCTCCAACCGCTCTACAGATGATGCCATCTCTACCACACTTCATCTGGCACTCACACACCTGGATAAAAAGGGCACCTATGTAAGAATGCTGTTCATAGACTTCAGTTCAGCATTCAACACCATTGTTCCTCAGCATCTGATTGGAAAGTTGAGCTTACTGGGCTTGAACACCTCCCTCTGTAACTGGATCCTGGATTTCTTGACTGGTAGACCTCACTCAGTCAGTCCGGATTGGGAGCAGCACTTGCAACACCACCACACTGAGTACTGGTGCTCCCCAGGGCAGCGTACTCAGCCCTCTGCTGTTCACACTGCTGACTCATGACTGTGCAGCGATGCACAGTTCGAATCACATCATCAAGTTCGCCGCTGACACGACCGTGGTGGGTCTCATCAACAAAGACAACGAGTCAGCATACAGAGAGGAGGTGCAAGAACTGGTGAACTGGTGTAAGGCCAACAACCTGTATCTGAATGTTGACAAGATAAAAGAAATGGTTGTTGACTTCAGGAGAGCAAGGCAAGATCACTCCCCGCTTACCATCAACGGCTCCTCAGTGGAGATCATCAAGAACATCAAGTTCCTTGGTGTTCACTTAGCGGAGAACCTCACCTGAACCCTGAACACCAGTTCCACCACCAAGAGAGCCCAGCAACATCTTTACTTCCTTCGGAAGCTGAGGGAAGCCCATCTCCCATCACCCATCCTCACTACCTTCTACAGAGATACTGTAGAAAGCATTCTGAGCAGCTGCATCATTACCTGGTTTGGGAACTGCACCGCCTTTGACCGCAAGACCCTCCAGAGAATAGTGAGAACAGCTGAGAAGATCATTGGGGTCTCTCTTCCCTCCATCACGAACATCTACATAACACGCTGCATCCGGAAAGCCACCAACATTGTGAAAGACCCCACACACCCCTCACATGAACTGTTCACCCTTTTGCCATCTGGAAGAAGGTACCGCAGCATCCAGTCCCGCACCTCCAGACTGTGCAACAGCTTCTTCCCAGAAGCCATTAGACTCCTGAACACTGGCTAACTACAATTCCAATTCAGATTCCAAAATCGGCACTTTTATACATGCTTATACACAGTCACACACACATACACACACACACACACACACACACATACGCACTCACACACACACATACATACATACATATCTATACATACACTCACACATTGTTTTGCATCGGACTAGTGCTGAAGTCAAACCTCACACAAATAAACTATGCACTCCTGTTGCAGTCTTGCACATTATCCTACTTGCTGCTAGAGTACTGTACTAAACCAGCACTGTACTCTGAACTGTTCTGGCTGCTACTGGTGACTGCTATGTTCAGGGTAGCATGTCACTGATTCCTATGCACAACTCGCTTTACATATGCCCAGTACTGTGTACTGCACTAAATAATTGCACTGTCTACTCATTTTGTATTTGTCCTGTTCTGTATTTATTATTGTTTATTTAATGTTTATTTAATGACATTTTTGCACTATATTGGAGTGTTTGCACTTGTGTAGCATGTTGTCTGTTGCACTGTTGTTTCATGTTGCACTATGGTCCTGGAGGAACACTGTCTCATTTTTGTTGTGTATTTGTATATAGCTGAAATGACAATAAAACCTCTTTGAATTTGAACTTTGAACTTGAACTTTTAAAATAAACTGTTTGTGTTATTTTAAGGATTTGGATTTCAATCTGGAATTAAATTTTTTTTTCCAAACGGGAAGGCTATAATTTTATTTAATGTGTCATTATGACAGTGAGAAAGTCCTTTTGAAATAATCACATTTGTTCTATGGAGCAAAAGAAATTGTACAAAATAAATCGTTTTGTATTTTTAATATTTGGTTTGTTCATTTTATATATTTAGTTAATCAGCTATTTAAATCTATTGGATATTTCATTACATTTTCTTTAGTGTTTTAGAGGTCACTGATTCAGTTCCTGGACAGGTTGGTTCCAGAGTTCTGACTTTATTTTGTTATTCTGAAAATGTAGCGTTCTACTAATAAGAATGCTTTCAGTTGGTTATATTTCTCTTTTAAGGCTAATGTTAATTATGGTGGCATGTAGTTTTGAATATCGCTTTATATTAATTTGCAAAATAATTTATTAACACATTTTCTAATAAGAAAACTTAAAACTTTCAGTTTGATATGTTTTTGCTATGTCTGATATTTTAAGGTGAAGTGTTGCTGTAAGTTCATTAGAATATCCATTCTGTTCATCAAATCTGTTATTATAACTTTGGATTCCAGTGTTTTACACAATACAGTCATTGATTGTTATGAATTAATTCTAAATAATTTTTTTCCTGACGGACAGAAACGACCAGAGATCTCACCCTACATTGACACCATACCTTCAGCAGAAGAGCTTCAGAGGATCCAAAGAGAAGTTGGGTTTCCACAGCACGCTTCCTGAGGAGCCTCTCCAAGTTTGGAAACTTAGCCAGACACAGGTAGGAGATGTGGTACAGCAGGGATATCTGCTTAGAAGTTGGGAGAAGCTCCTCTGTGAATCCTGGACTCCATACGGAGTTGGTTGGCACAAGTTCTGTGATTCAGTTAAAACATATTTGAATGAAACATGTGGTCAAACAACCATGCTGGTATAATGTCTAAACCTTCTCATGTCCTAAAGAATTGGAAAAAGTACAATCAATCACTCTGAAGAAAATAATAACTTAAAGCTTGCCTTTGCTGTTAGCCATTGTATGTAAGACCAGGGAAGACTTGTAAACTGTGTTATCCTATAATTCAGTAAAAGAGATTAGAATGATATCATCAAACAGAACAACTGGACTATGTTTTGGTTCGTGAACCTAAAATAAAAAATGTGCAAATACTAAGAAGGGAACCTTACCTGTAACTCTTTGTACGTCTTGCTGGTTGAGTGTGTTGAGGTCTCACTGGAGAACCTTTATACCATGCACACCCCGCCTCTTACACAGAAAGAAATTGCTGTCAAAGGTCTGAGGAAACCCAAGACAAGGTGATGAAAGATAAAGAAAAAGGAAGTTTCCTTTGCCTTTAGGTTAATATAGGAAATACACCAGAAATTTAATCCCTCCTCCCCATAAAGTCCTGTGCATTATTTAAACAAAACCTTTTGCAGGCTTGCCACAATGACCTATTTCAGATATCATATTGTTACAAAAGTGAGGAGGACCAGTCTAACTAGAAAATAGAAGCGACACCTTCTGCACCTCGTGTGTCAACAGGTTCGCTGGAAGACATGCTGAGGGATGCATTTCTTACATTTTTTCTATCAAGTCCTATAGATAATTCAAATATGAAGTTGTGCTGGACTGCCACAAACCGCCTATTTCAGATTTGTCACGTTATATATTTATTTGTTTATTTGCTTCGTTCTTAATAAATTTAATCCATTTAGTAAATATGATACAATCATCCACTTTGCACCATTGTAGATCTATGACATTACTGACTTTCCACATTCAGCTGAAAATGGTCAATTGTGAAGTTTATATCTGTGTATCCCACAAACTCCTGAAGGACAAAACCTTGTGTCTGAAGATGTTTACTATACAAAGACATCTACAGGACACTCATTAACACAGGACACAGGTCTTTTTATGTCATGGATATGCGTGGGAGGAATATGATGCAATTTAATTTATGTTTAAGGAGTGTTTGCCATTGTGTCTTTTTCACAATCACACAGTAAGATGGGAGTGATAAAATGGAACTGCAAATTTAATGCAATTTGTACAAAAACAGAATATCATAAATGATATCATGAAAGTAATAATGTGATGGCAAGAACAGCCCTTTTAGATGCTAAAAGTCTCTGTTAAAGTTCTTATCAGTTAAAGATCTGAAGAAAACCAGAAGTTCTGAAAGAAGTTCTGAAGAAAGGCCACCTGGTCTTTGAAGTTTGATTAATCTCAGATGCACTTGTTACTGTCACAGTGGCATCAAAAGAAACCATTTTGAACAGTTTTGCTTGTGCAGTTAGTGTTGGGCTGTCGAGCTGATGCAGGGGTTTCTCATGAGCAGGTCATCTGAAGCACAAGAACAGTTTACGTTGTGCATTTTCTCAGGATTCTTTAACAATTAATCTGGTTTGGTCTTAAACTGGCTCTCTTTGTGCATAAATTCTGCTCTTCATTTAAAAATCAAAGTGTCTATTATGATTTCTACATTGCAACTATATTTCCTTGATTCATAGTGGGCAGTGAAGTCAGGCTAGTCTACCTTCTATAGGCCTGATTAGCCTTAATATCCAGGTGGCAGGTTAACTGTGAATAGCAGGGATGTATGCATTTCTCTTCTGGGGAAGAAAAGCACACCTCTGATGAAACAACATGTCTTTCCAGTGAACCTGATACAATCTAGATGCAAGTGAGAGTTTGCTCATTCTACTATCTAGTTATACCAGACTTCCTGCCTTCTGTAGAATCCATACATCACTCTGTAACTCATGACACAACTCATCTGTCGAAACTAGATAGGACAAGGCTAAACTCCTGCTGAACCCGATCCAGACTAATAAGGAAGTAGTGGCGAAACAAGCAGGCCTTGTGATAGTGGATAAGATGCAGAAAACAGAAGTGCTAATAGATGTGACGGTGCCAAGTGATGGAAACATCTAAAGAAGGAAAATGAGGAGTGAGAAAATACCAGTGACTGAAAAAAGAAACAGATTGTGGAGGGTTAACACCAAGAATGTCCCAGTGTAACTTTATTTATCCTTTTTTAATCAATCTTAACTTTATTTTTGATAGTCCATTTAAATTTGAGGATCAACTTAGCACTGTTGTCAATTGCTCAACATCCAGCCTTTGCAATACTCCTTCGCAAAACAGGAACCTGCTTGTCCAAACGCGTCTGTTGCACCATCCATATGTTGAAATATTGTCTCCTTGGTATGTAAGTCATTACAGCCACAGGCCCATCTCCATGGAGATGTAAAGTATGACAAGACAGGTAACCTAGTAAGGGATGGAATGTGGCCCTTTCATAGTGTTTAGATTCCTTTTTTGTTCTGTGTTTGTATTTATGTGAAATAGAATTAGAAACATTTCCGAAATGAAGGACACCACACTACAAATATAATAGCAGAGCGATACCTGGTGCAGGTGATAAACCCAAAGTAAACAGCTTGCTTATTTAAAAACAGAACAGATCACAAAGATCTTCCACAGTGGGCAGGGATGTTCTCTAAACTTCCAGAGATTGAATGTTTGATTCATGGGCTTCCTAACAGAGAAACTAACACATTTTCTTACATCCATGTTAATACTATAAAACCCCCCAATTCTTTGACCTTGATATTGCAGAACACTGCATAATACTTAAATGTGAAAATTATTTCATTGGAATCAGTTTATTACTCTATTAGCTATGTCATAAATTTTATTCTTTGACTGTTTACATTTATCTGACTCTTTTATCCAAAGCAACTTACAATTATATAAGAATACAACTTAACAATTGAGGGTCTTGCTCAGGGGCCCAACAGTGGTGGAGCTTGAACCAGCAACCTTCCGATTACAAGTCAAGTACCATAACCGCTGAGCTACCATTACCCACTGTTGTTGTTACTCAATCTAAATAACTCTTACAGTTTCGCTTATATTTATAGTTTTTTGGTCAGTTCTCATTGTCACTGAATACGTCTTTTATCACAAAGGTGTCTTGTCATGTTTTATCATCTAACAATTAATTATGTGAACACAGAAACTTGTGGCAAGTTGAACTAAAGGACTCTTTGACTAACTTGATCAACACACTGTTTAAGTTTAAATTAAAAATAATAAAACCCTCTAAAATGAAACAAAAAGAAACATCTATATTTTCCAATGCCCAGCAGTATGTTTGACCTTTGACCCAGGAGATCTTGTAGTAACCAATGCAAAGCCATGAAAACACACACAGTGTGATCACTTTGTCAGGCTGCCCTACCCAACAGCTGCACCAAACAGGCTGACAACCATATTACAGTCAGCATTTCATACACAAAATTCCAACAACCTTGAGATTTCTTTTTGTACTTTGACTTCTCCCTACAATTTCCTTTCAGTGCTTAGGAGAAAAGTGTAAGCAACACAATGCTGCTGTTTCAGTCTTCAGTTTCTGATTAAAATATAGTTGACAATCAGATTCTATTTACTTAAAACACAAAGAGGACACGACCAGACTGCCGTTTGTTTCTCTGATGGGCTGATGAGTGGTACAGACTGACACGATTGTCCTCAAATTATATCCTTGCATGTCTCTCTCTAGTCCTCAGAGGTTGGAGTTAAGACACAAGCCAGATGCAGGAAAGGAAGAACCAGGAGACACAATGACAGAAATGAGTAAAAGCCCTCCATGTATTAAATGACCAAATGTAGAACAGTGTAGCAATCACAGATGGAATATGCATCAAATACCATATGTGCAATGGTGGAATACATTATATGATTTCACTGGATATTCTGAGAGACCGAATGTCCATTCATACATACAATATGTTTTACTATTGTAGTTGCCTTCCTTAGATATAATTGTTGATATATAGGGTATTAAAATAATGTGTGGAATTCGAGATTCGGGATAAACTGACTGTCCCACTAAATCTCTATACACTAAATAAATGTGGGTACATATAAACTAAAGGCTGATTAATTCAGGGAGTACTCTAATGAACTGACAGAACACATTTTATTGCAATTTGGCCAAGCTGTTACTGCCATGTTAGTGCAGTCTTGTAGGGCAAAGGGCTGAGTGAGGTTAACCAAACACTAAATCTATGCAGGTCATCACAGGTTACTCACATGGAGCCGAAAGTTCACAACACACACACACACAAAGTGAGTGAGAGCATTTCAGCTGTGGGATGAGCCATGTCATCGCTGGCTGTGCTCCTGAAACAAGTACCGGCCTGGATCCTCTGTGGTGGAGTTTTTGTACCTGTGACTCTTCTTTTTCTGCTGGTGATTGCTCACCTGAGATGGAAACTCCAGGAAGGCACCAAACGCAACACATCAACACTTATTCTAACGTGATTGTGTGTGTATAGTAGGAGTAAGGTTGTACTTTTACCAAACTACTATCAGAGGAAAATGACTTTAGTAATGACTAGCACAGCCTTGGCTAGGTTCCACCCAAGTGATTCAAACTGAATACAAGCTGTTTAATAGTCACCACTTGTCATATTGTAGGTTTGAATGTCCACAAATTAAAGATCTCGGTCTGCTTCAACAGTCTTTAACTATGTTCTACTGAGAGAGAGAGAGAGAGAGAGAGAGAGAGAGAGAGAGAGAGAGAGAGAGAGATGTAATGTATAGAAATTGTGTGTCCATGTCCATTTTTGTCTTAGTGGAGGTGGAGATGTCTGTACTTCAAGACCCACGTGAGGCAGCACACCAGCTGTTCTGCAGGCCCAGACACAGACCAGTGGAGAGGAAGCACCCCTGCCCCACTCACACACCCACGCAGAGGCCCAGACACAGACCAGTGGAGAGGAAGCACCCCTGCACCACTCACACACCCACGCAGAGGCCCAGACACAGACCAGTGGAGAGGAAGCACCCCTGTGCCACTCACACACCCACGCAGAGGCCCAGACACAGACCAGTGGAGAGGAAGCACCCCTGCACCACTCACACACCCCTGCCTCACTCACACACCCACGCAGAGGCCCAGACACAGACCAGTGTAGAGGAAGCACCCCTGCACCACTCACACGCCCACGCAGAGGTCCAGACACAGACCAGTGGAGAGGAAGCACCCCTGCACCACTCACACACCCCTGCCTCACTCACACACCCACGCAGAGGTCCAGACACAGACCAGTGTAGAGGAAGCACCCCTGCTCCACTCACACGCCCACGCAGAGTTCTGGATCTGAGACGTGAGAGCAGCCTGCATTCCTGAGAATGGGAAGTTCTGGATCTGGATCGCCCCACAAATGAGTGACTGCATTGCACTTATTACATTATACCTACTTCAGTGTAAGTTACTTTTGGGTATGAAATACTATGAAGCCTATTTTGGTGTTTTAATGTTTGGTAGGCCATCCAAGGCTGATCTAAGCTTTCTAAGAGTTTATGAACAGATAGCAGTCAGAAGAGGATAGATTTAGTGTGTTTGTTTCCTCCCCCTTTGAATCTTGTTGCCTCTCAAGGTTTCTTCCTCCTGCTCTAGGGAGTTTTTAATTGTCACTGTCACCCTTGGTTTGCTGACTGGGGGTTTGGACTTGGACATTTGTAAAGCTGCTTTGTGACATCTGTTGTAAAAAGTGCTATATAAATAAATTTGATTTGATAGTTAAGTGCAGGAAGTGAAAAACATGATTTGACTGATGTGTTGTAATTCTTACTCAAAGTAACTCACAAACAAGGTAAAGTGTTCCACAGGTCTATATAATATGCACGAGAGAGAGAGCATGTGAAGCTAGGTGAAGTTAGCGCTCAGCGCCGAGCACCTCTGAGACTGCTGCAAGTGCGCTCTCTGGTGGAGCAGCAGCAGAACTGCAGGGATTCCCCAGACCAGAGAAACAGGCTTTACTCAAAAACAGACGTGAGGTCCTTTTCTAAACTCTACAGGGTTATACAGTGGAAAAAGAAGGAGGAGTGGAGCAGTGGAGAAGAGCTGGGGGGGAGGGAGGGAGAGAGAGAGAGAGAGAGAGAGACAGACAGACACACACAGAGACAGACACACACACAGACACAGAACACAACACACAAAGAGAGTGTGTGAAAGATGTGTGTGAATGAGAGAGAGGTAGGTGTACTTCCATCAGATAGAGCAAAGACCAAACTAAAAGACAAAGGTAAAGGATATTCAGACAAAGAGACTGTGTCTCTAACAGCCACTAGTGTAATGCTGATGTCCATGTGCAGTGAAAGCATACAGCTGTGAAGAAGTCCCAGTATGAGCCAGACACTAGGTTAGATTAGCAGGTCCCTCAAACATGCACGCGTTGTTTGAATATTCTGAATCTTCTGTAGCGCTGCACAGCTGAGAACACAGAGCACCACGCACTGTCCAGACGGCTTTCACTGTCTCTGTGATGAGGTCTCCTGTCTCATGTAGGACTCCACTGATCTTTTCAACCAGAATGACTCCGGATGGTGACTCTGTAATTCTTGTTAACGTTAACCTGCAATAAAGGATTGACCAGCAGTTCTCTTCTATTAATTCTGAAGTCTGCATCATCATTTTCTATTTGAATGATTAATTTTAAAACTAGCTGACTGGGGATTTAGGAACGACATTTATCGGTGGCCCGTACTACGGGAACTTTGTCTGTGGACCCACACTGTTATCAGCACAAACTGACAGATCACCTAAAAACTGCATTGTTCTGTGTGTGATGGCTGAAATTGACAGAAGCGCACGTTTTGAAGGTAAGATGATGCCTTTTAAAAGTTCTGCATAGTTGGAAATTTCAGACTTTTGTTCAGCGAGTTTTGTAGTGGTTGGGTCTCGGGATCATAGAAAGTGCGGACTGAGTGTTGGTGAATGAGAATAGATTGTTAACGTTATAAAAACAATTAAAAGGAGTAACAGTGCACAAAAATGAAAGTGAGACCTTATGCAAACTTAAATGATTGTGTGTGAAAAAAATCTGTATGACAAATAACTATGAAAAAGCCATCCTATAAAAATTTTAAAAAGTAATAGCAAACACCAGCTTGATAAAAAACATACAACTATGAGATGAACAACTGCTCAGAGAGAGATACATACAAAAGAGCTCAGAGTAAAAAGGCAAAAGCACACAAAGAGATAAATGTTAAATGTAGTTGATTGGGTTTGTCTAAAGTGTTCACCTAAGTGTTTGTCGTTTTGTTTCTCTAAAGTGAAGTTAAAAGCGAATTAGGTCATCTAAACGGCTTAGAATTCTTGGTTTTGAAGAACATATGAAAAATACTTATGCATAGTAATTTATTGATTGAAACACTGGGAACTCAAACTCATATCAGACTTTGGCTATTGAGCGAGTGACATACCTTAAATAACGCGGAAAACCGCTTTTCTTCACTTGAGGAAAAAGAAAAGCTATTGCTACCAATGTTTAACTTGTTGTTATCTAGCCATTTATCATTAAGGGCAATATTAGGTTTGGAACTTTTGCCATGGGGGCAGGTGAACCGCTGCCAACCCCAGCAAACAGGTGATGAGCAAACAAATCCAACAAGGAGCAGAAAAAAGAGTTGACCTTTAATGACCTTATAAAATGCAAAAACATTTTGTGAGGCTGTGAGGCCGTAACAAGGAAAAAGAAGGAGAAATGGCTAATGTAATGGAAGTTGTGAAAAAGTGAGCAGCAGCAAAACAAACAGAAGCACAAATGGAAGGGGTTTTCAGTGTATTTTACAGAGCTTATCATTCATAAACAAACAATCATACTGGTGCAACTGTCTTCAGGAGTGATGCAAGCCAAAATAGCAAACAAAACCCAGACTAATTAAATAAAACTACACACTAACTAATCATAACAACACAACTCCCTAACTCCCTAACACAAAAACAGAGAAAAAACAAACGCCCAACAAAAATAGCAGTAACTCCCTACCACCAGTGTCCAACACCAAAATACCAAACAAATGATATTTACACAATCTATATATATGTATATATACACAACTACCGAAGCAGGAAGGGCGAAGCCAAAGACGAAGTCCAAAAATGGGGAAACACTTACTCACTCACTCATTCATTCATTCATTCATTCATTCTCTCTCTCTCTCTCTCTCTCTCTCTCTCTCCTGGGAGGGGGCTTTGAACAGCCAACATAGTTGGCTGGGAAAGCCGGCAAGGAAAGGGGCGGAGTCTCAATCAGGGTGGAAATCCTGGCAGTGGATCTGGAGCACACACACACACATCCATCTTTCCGTAACAAATATGTGACAGGAATTATGTAGAATCCATTCTAAATCCACTCTTATTCGTTATATACGTCTAAACAGTGGTTTGAATGTTTTTTATATCTTTTTTATAGATTTGGTCAGCTTTTGGTGGTTTCTGTTATAAAGTCGCTAAAATATTCACAATACAGTGAAAAGATGCCTACCTGTTCTGGGAGATCAATCCATCATCCCTCAGACGTGGTGTGGCAGAAAGAGTCTGACAGTTTTATGGAACAGCTAAGAAAAATTAAAGTTTTGGACCAGACTTCAGCAACCATCGAACACTAATATACTAAATGCTACTTTGCATTTCCCCTGTGAGGCTGTCAAATCAAATAAACTGTTAATTGGTGGTGAACATGATCAATCAAGACATTAAAGTTTAACTTGGACACATGAAAATGACTAATGGTCAAAATAACAAAACAGTTACAGAAATTTCAGACCACAAATAATGCAAAGAAAACAAGCTCATAATCATTTATAAACAACACAGTACTAATATTTCAACTTAGGATGAGTCAACAAATCATTATTTGGTGGAATAACCCTGATTTTTAATCACAGCTTTCATGTGTCTTGGCATGCTTTCCACTAGTCTTTCACATTGCTGTTGGGTAACACTATGCTACTCCTGGCACAGAAATTCCAGGAGCTCGGTTTTGTTTGATGGCTTGTGATCATCCTTCTTCCTCTTGATCACATTCCAGAGGTTTTCATTGGGGTTCAGGTCTGGAGATTGGGCTGGCCGTGATAGGATCTTGATTTGGTGGTCCCTCATCCACACTTTGATTGGCCTGGCTGTGTGACATGGAGCATTGTCCTGTTGAAAAAAACAACCATTAGAGTTGGGGAACATTGTCAGAGCAGAAGGAAGCAAGTTTTCTTCCTGCACAGTTTTGTAAGTTGCTTGATTCATGCGTCCTTCACAAAGACAAAGCTGCCCGATTCCAGCCTGGCTGAAACACCTCCTGATCATCACCAATCCTGCACCAAATTTCACAGTGGGTGTGAGATACTCTGGCTTGTAGGCCTCTCCAGGTCTCCGTCTAACCATTACACGACCAGGTGGTGGATAAAGCTTAAAATTGCCCTCATCGGAGAAGATGACCTTACTCCAGTCCTCTACGGTCCAGTCATAATGGTCTTTTACTAACTTCAGTCTGGTTCTTCTTTGCTTCTCATTGATGAAGGGCTTTTTTCTAGCTTTGCACAACTTCAGCCCTGCCTCCAGAAACCTGTTTCGCACCGTCCTCGCTGTGCAATTCACCCCAGCTGTTGCATGCCATTTTTTGTAGGTCACTTGACATCATTAAGTGACATTTGAATGAGGTGGCGATCATCACAGTCGGTAGATAGTCGAGGCTGCAAGTGCGGGTTAGGAAAGTGTTCTATTCGGCGCGAACAGACACAGGAAAAGAGCAGCGGTGCAGCAGTTAGTGATTCGGGTGTTTTCTTTTTAACTTGACCCGATCCCGGGGCTGGTATGGAGTCATGTTTGTTTAAGGTGCTGATGTATTTGTTTTATAGGCAACTTGGGAGCGGGTGAACACAATTTTGGTAAACATGGAGTATGATGTAATGTGTTTTAATGTTTGTTGATTTTGTGCTTACTTTGTCGTGATGTGGGATAATCTGTTGTGTATTTTGTGTGCAGGGAGCTGAGTCACGTTTTTGTTCCCACTATGAGTATTTCCTGATTCTGAGTTTTTCAGTAATGTAAGTTTTTATTGGGTCTGGTGTGGAAATATTTATCAGGAATTGTACTGATGAAGTGATTCATGTACGTGTGATGGTGACCACGTTAAAAGTCATTGAAGCCATTTGTGCTTAAACTCAGAACCAGATTTTCCACTCATTGTGTGTTTTAGTGCTATGTTTTTTAAATTGTATTAAACTTGTCTGACCTGGTACTGGTGGTGTTGCTTTTTTTTTTTTTTAAAAAAAAGGTGATACCTGTTGCACATACACAGATGGAATTTGCATAAAATACTGTGTAATGGTGGAACGTTCCCAAAAAGGCAACTTCTGTTCTTAAAGACTCAAGGTAATCTTTCACTGATATGGGTATTTTCTGTTATTTTCATGTTATGTGGCTTCATGTGACCTGTCGTACTACAGTTGTCATAGCAACACCAGGTCTGTTTACAACACTACTACATTAGTTGGAGCACTTGGAGCTTTTGCATCTATATGCTCCTGGATCTCCTCCCACATGATCTACTGCCACCTCATGATTTACACAAGCGCTGGCCACAAAGATTTGGAAGTAGGTGGCTCTGAATAACAGATTCAATCAGTTGCTGTAATGGCCAGTTTCACATGGCAGTAAAGTTCATTATGGGAAATTAAAAGAGGAGAAAGATTTTTTTTTCAGCCTTGAATGATTTGAGGCTTAGATGAGAAAGATACGCTATTCTAATCAGGTACACATACATTGTAAATTGTGTATGACTGACTACAGTTTCATATAGTTCTGATTAAAAAAGGAATGACTGATTGTACCTAAATACAGAAAATCAATATTATCTATAAAAATTACCAAAATATGACCACCAATTAACAGAGAATTTGATTTGACAGCCTCAGAGGGGAAATGCACAGTAGTATTTAATGCTTTAGTTTTGGATGGCTGCTGGAGTCTGGTTCAAGACTTTCATTTCCTGTAGCTGTCCCATCACACTGTTATACTCTTCCTGCCACACGGCTTCTGAGAGAGACGATGGATCAATCTCCAGGAACGCATAGGCATCCTTGGACTGTATTTTGAATATTTCAGCAGCTTTACCACAGGAACCACCAAAATTTGACCAAATCTGTAAAAGAGATACAAAAAGCATTTGGACAACTGTTCTGACTTACATAATGAACAATAGATTCCAAATTATACTTATCAAGCATTACTCTAATGTGCAGTGTTTTTGAATTTTAAAAAATGTCATTGTATATTGTAATTTTACTTTACTGTAACTGTTTCATATATCAGTTACCTCTGAAGCCTTTTGGATTGAATCCACAAATTCTTCTTTAAGTTCAGGTTCATCAACAAGATCTTCATTAACAAACGTCTTTTTCTGCATGACACCCAACATACTGTGCACCTTTTCCCAGAAGTTTTTGATCTGAATCAGAATGTTCTGGATTTTAGTCAGATATCGCTGGACCTCGTTCAGGTGGACAGGGCTGGGTATAGAGCCTGGTACACACAAACAGAAACACAGACTGCTTATTTAAACCAACAATGAGTACAGGACAGCAAAAGTGTGCAGTGTTTTGCTATGGAAGTGTTTTCAGAGCTCTGTGTACTTTTGTATTCTTAAAAATAGATTGTTTACAGTCTCATTTACTAATGTACATATGTGGAGATGAATTGGTCCAGTAACACTACACACAGAACCAATGAGCTTATTCAAAAAACTGTTAAAAGACAGACAAGCATACATAAACAAAAACAGTCATTCAGTAGACATCACCAATCATCACTCACCCTTGTCGATTTTTACTTTGGCCAGTTTCATCTGTAAGTCAATCTGCTGGACCTCAATGCTCCACTGTTGGTTCATCAGAGCCGTCTTTTGAGAGGTGAGCTGATTCAGCTGGTTTTCAAGAGCTTTGATTTTTGCAGCAGCAGCGGGGGATGTTGTGGCATCGTAAATGGACTTGACGATTGGCCCAATGAACGGCACAATCGCAGCGAAGATTCCGAGCCTTGAGCTTTTGCTTGTCACGTCCCTTACATAACTCTCAAGTTCCCGGTTTTTGGTATCTATCTTCCTTTTGGTGTCTTCAAGCTCGTTCCTAACTCCGGCAAGCTTTTCTTCAAGGGTCTTTATAGCTCCCTCCATTTCCTGAACTTCCTTGGAAAGCTGCTCAGACTTGGCCTCAGTGTTTGCCTTTTCAGTGATGATGTCACTGGTAGTTGTAGCCACGTCTCCGTTGTGCTGAACATAGCTAAATATTAAAAGTGTGAAAATAGTCAACATTCATTTACTTTGTGTGTCTGTAGTTTGAGAAGATTCCAGCTATTTGTTATCAATCTATGTCACTGTGTCATTAAAGCTGCACTAGGTAACATTTGTTTGTTAAAATTGAAAGAAGTCACATTACTAAGCCAAGAGGAAAAACCTTTTGCTAAAATATAGTGTCTTTCTGCAAGTCACCCTATAAAGCATGAAATATTCATTCAGATTCAGAACTGTTGGATCAGATTTGGCAAGAGTTTTCTGAACCACATCAGATGTCTTTATGAATTAACATCACATGCAAAGGATAAAAAACAAGGTCCAGCTCGATTGGCTGGTTCACTGAGTAATATTACAAGGGGCGTGGCTCACAGTTCTGATATACCTGTGCATGTGTACAGTGCTGAAAGTCAGTGAATTGAAGGATAGAGATACTGCCTCATATGGAGGCATCAGAACGGCAACCCCAGTCATCCTCTGCAGCATTACCCGCATGTGACTCCTACACATTGTGTTGACTTTTCAGGGGTGGCAACAGCCTGCAGGGGTTCAGGAATGTTGGTTTATTTTTGATTGCCGAACAGGTACATTATGTTGGTGGTTTGCTAGCTATCAAGCAAACAAGCAATTTGTTATTGATTAGGAATTTAATGTTATCTTGTGTATTGTACAAGGTAAATGTTAAGCTGTTTTAGCTATGTAGCCAATGTTAGCTGGCAAATTCGCTAATATTATTATATAATCACTTTGCTGACAGTGTCTTTTTTGTTTCAGAGTTTGTCCTCTTATGTCTGAACAAGGAAAGCCTTTAATCTCTCAGATTATCTCCAGTGCTACCATCTCTCTCCTTTCATGTATGCAACTATAGCTTTAAATTAAACTTGTCTAACATTATGCCTGTGCTACCAGGCTGTAGCATATCTGTTGGATGATTACAAGAGTAAGTTAGATAATGCACTTACATCCTGAGAGAGCATTCCAGAGAGATCTGATCAAATTCTCTGTGAACACTCCTTCAACATGAATGCACTCGCAATCATCAGATAAATTCACTTGGGGAAATGGAAGGCAGCACAACCCACTTTACAATATGTTCATGATTCATGCGGTTGCATACTTCCACCAGAGTGGTCGCCAATTCTAAAAATCTACATAGTGCAGCTTTAAAGTACAACATATCAATCTTCACATCAGCACAGGCGTCACAGACACCAGAATAAAACTGAAATTGAAGAACTCTAAAAGCTAATAATTATTTAACTTTCAAACTATTAATCTGACATGCATTTCTCTACTAACAGAACAGCACTGCTTCACACCATTTCTATACATCATGGTGATCTAGGCTGCAAAAAATACATGTTGTTACCTTTGCACCATCTTGTCCGCATCTGCAATAAGTTCATCAATCCAGGTTCTTGCTTTTTCCAGGTACCTTACCGCCAGTGTTGGTTTGTTTTTTTCAATAGCATGTATCAGCATTGGAAACAGTGATGAAACCAGGGTCTGACTGGTGCCCATACTCTGTGGTGGAAGGAACAACATAAGATATGCAGAATGTAATTTAACATTTACCTCCCACCTTATATGACCTTTGCTGCTGCTGTTCCTCCATGTGATGGACATATTGGCTACAACACAGTTACTGAGCTCATTAAGGATTCAGAGATTTTTATGGTGATGTAATTACAAACATCTCACTTCCTGACTTCCATATTGGTTCTGTGGTACTTGAGCAGGTCTGATTACTGAAGATCATCACGGTTTCTGTTCTAGAGCGTCAGTTACTGAGGCAGTAGAGTAGCAGCTTGTATTATGACTCTCTTGTAAAACATTTTAACTGTTTAACTGTTTACTGGTGTACTGTGAAGCACTGAGGTGCATAGTTTATTAAAGTGGTGAAATAATTTGATCATACTGATTGGTTAAACCTTTTTCCTTAATGTACTCTGACACTGTGTGACCTTTTAGCTGTAGTACTTTTAACTCTTTGTCTAGATTGATCATATAAGAATACACAGCAGATCACATCAATCTCCTAATAACATGAAGAATTTACACGGAACCATCAACCCCATCTGCCTCACCTAATGAGGTGGGGATTATCACTCCACCTGTTATGATAATCAGCCCCAAGAAGAAGGAGTTTATAGACTTTTGACCAAGCCAGAGGGTCTGTCTCATCTTACACAACTCTTTCTCCTGATATGTAAAAGCAAACTTCCAGCTAACAGAGAACATGCTCTGATTACATGCTCTTCAAATATAGAAACAGATGCTATTATGTTACAAAACCTCTACTACTGAACATCTGTCAGTTGTGATCTTCATTTATTTCATTTTTCTTCCATTGATCATATGTTATGCAAGTGAATTGATGATGTTACTGTCTCCAAGACCATCACCACATGCCCCAACCAGAAGCCATGGATGCCTGCTGAGGTGCGCATGCTACTGAGCACCCGTGACTCAGCCTTCAGAACAGGTGACAGAAAAGCGAGAGCCAAACTGTCATGTGCGATCAGGGAAGCAAAGCGTGCACACGCACAGAGGATCCATGGACACTTCAAAGACACGGGTGACACACGGCGCATGTGGGAGGGCATTCAGGCCATTACTAACTACAGGAAAACATCACCTTCCTGTGACAGTGATGCCACCCTCCCAGATGCACTGAATGACTCTTATGCACGGTTTGAAGCGCAGAACAACGTTGCAGCAGAAAAGCCCATCCCTCCGCAAAACGACCAGGTGCTGTGCCTGACGGCGGCTGATGTGAGGTGTACTCTGCTTGGAGTTAACCCATGGAAAGCTGCTGGACCAGACAACATCCCAGGTCGTGTGCTCAAAGAATGTGCTGACCAGCTTGCAGATGTCCTGACAGACATCTTCTATATCTCTCTGAGCTGCGCCATGGTCCCAACATGCTTCAAGATCACCACCATCGTCCCCGTGCCTAAGAAGCCCGTGGTGTTGTGTCTCAACGACTACCGTCCCATTGCACTCACATCCATCATCACGAAGTGCTTCGAGAGACTTGTCATGAGACACATCAAGACCCAGCTTCCCCCTTCTCTGGACCCCCTGCAGTTCGCGCACCGCTCCAACCGCTCTACAGATGATGCCATCTCTACCACACTTCATCTGGCACTCACACACCTGGATAAAAAGGGCACCTATGTAAGAATGCTGTTCATAGACTTCAGTTCAGCATTCAACACCATTGTTCCTCAGCATCTGATTGGAAAGTTGAGCTTACTGGGCTTGAACACCTCCCTCTGTAACTGGATCCTGGATTTCTTGACTGGTAGACCTCACTCAGTCAGTCCGGATTGGGAGCAGCACTTCCAACACCACCACACTGAGTACTGGTGCTCCCCAGGGCAGCGTACTCAGCCCTCTGCTGTTCACACTGCTGACTCATGACTGTGCAGCGATGCACAGTTCGAATCACATCATCAAGTTCGCCGCTGACACGACCGTGGTGGGTCTCATCAACAAAGACAACGAGTCAGCATACAGAGAGGAGTTGCGAGAACTGGTGAACTGGTGTAAGGCCAACAACCTGTATCTGAATGTTGACAAGATAAAAGAAATGGTTGTTGACTTCAGGAGAGCAAGGCAAGATCACTCCCCGCTTACCATCAACGGCTCCTCAGTGGAGATCATCAAGAACATCAAGTTCCTTGGTGTTCACTTAGCGGAGAACCTCACCTGAACCCTGAACACCAGTTCCACCACCAAGAGAGCCCAGCAACCTCTTTACTTCCTTCGGAAGCTGAGGGAAGCCCATCTCCCATCACCCATCCTCACTACCTTCTACAGAGATACTGTAGAAAGCATTCTGAGCAGCTGCATCATTACCTGGTTTGGGAACTGCACCGCCTTTGACCGCAAGACCCTCCAGAGAATAGTGAGAACAGCTGAGAAGATCATTGGGGTCTCTCTTCCCTCCATCACGAACATCTACATAACACGCTGCATCCGGAAAGCCACCAACATTGTGAAAGACCCCACACACCCCTCACATGAACTGTTCACCCTTTTGCCATCTGGAAGAAGGTACCGCAGCATCCAGTCCCGCACCTCCAGACTGTGCAACAGCTTCTTCCCAGAAGCCATTAGACTCCTGAACACTGGCTAACTACAATTCCAATTCAGATTCCAAAATCGGCACTTTTATACATGCTTATACACAGTCACACACACATACACACACACACACACACACACACATACGCACTCACACACACACATACATACATACATATCTATACACACACTCACACATTGTTTTGCATCGGACTAGTGCTGAAGTCAAACCTCACACAAATAAACTATGCACTCCTGTTGCAGTCTTGCACATTATCCTACTTGCTGCTAGAGTACTGTACTAAACCAGCACTGTACTCTGAACTGTTCTGGCTGCTACTGGTGACTGCTATGTTCAGGGTAGCATGTCACTGATTCCTATGCACAACTCGCTTTACATATGCCCAGTACTGTGTACTGCACTAAATAATTGCACTGTCTACTCATTTTGTATTTGTCCTGTTCTGTATTTATTATTGTTTATTTAATGTTTATTTAATGACATTTTTGCACTATATTGGAGTGTTTGCACTTGTGTAGCATGTTGTCTGTTGCACTGTTGTTTCATGTTGCACTATGGTCCTGGAGGAACACTGTCTCATTTTTGTTGTGTATTTGTATATAGCTGAAATGACAATAAAACCTCTTTGAATTTGAACTTTGAACTTGAACTTTTAAAATAAACTGTTTGTGTTATTTTAAGGATTTGGATTTCAATCTGGAATTAATTTTTTTTTTCCAAACGGGAAGGCTATAATTTTATTTAATGTGTCATTATGCCAGTGAGAAAGTCCTTTTGAAATAATCACATTTGTTCTATGGAGCAAAAGAAATTGTACAAAATAAATCGTTTTGTATTTTTAATATTTGGTTTGTTCATTTTATATATTTAATTAATCAGCTATTTAAATCTATTGGATATTTCATTACATTTTCTTTAGTGTTTTAGAGGTCACTGATTCAGTTCCTGGACAGGTTGATTCCAGAGTTCTGACTTTATTTTGTTATTCTGAAAATGTAGCGTTCTACTAATAAGAATGGTTTCAATTTGTAATATTTCTCTTCTAAGGCTAATGTTAATTATGGTGGCATGTAGTTTTGAATATCGCTTTATATTAATTTGCAAAATAATTTATCAACACATTTTCTAGAAAACTTTAAACTATCAGTTTGATATTTTTTTTTGCAATGTCTGATATTTTAAGGTGAAGTGTTGCTGTAAGTTCACTAGAATATCCAATCTGTCATTATAACTTTGGATTCCAGTGTTTTACACAATACAGTCATTGATTGTTATTAATTCATTATAAATTATTTTCTTCCTGACATACAGAAACGACCAGAGATCTCACCCTACACTGATACCATACCTTCAGCAGAAGAGCTTCAGAGGATCCAAAGAGAAGTTGTGTTTCCACAGCACACTTCCTGAGGAGCCTCTCCAAGTTTGGAAACTTAGCCAGACACAGGTAGGAGATGTGGTACAGCAGGGATATCTGCTTAGAAGTTGGGAGAAGCTCCTCTGTGAATCCTGGACTCCATACGGAGTTGGTTGGCACAAGTTCTGTGAATCGGTTAAAACATATTTGAATGAAACATGTGGTCAACCACCCATGCTGGTATAATGTCTAAAACTTCTCATGTCCTAAAGAATTGGAAAAAGTACAATCAATCACTCTGAAAAAAATAATAAATTAAAACTTGCCTTTGCTGTTAGCCATTGTATGTAAGACCAGGTAAGACTTGTATACAGTGTTATCCTATAATTCAGTAAAAGAGATTAGAATGATATCATCAAACAGAACAACTGGACTATGTTTTGGTTCGTGAACCTAAAATAAAAAATGTGCAAATACTAAGAAGGGAACCTTACCTGTAACTCTTTGTACGTCTTGCTGGTTGAGTGTGTTGAGGTCTCACTGGAGAACCTTTATACCATGCACACCCCGCCTCTTACACAGAAAGAAATTGCTGTCAAAGGTCTGAGGAAACCCAAGACAAGGTGATGAAAGATAAAGAAAAAGGAAGTTTCCTTTGCCTTTAGGTTAATATAGGAAATACACCAGAAATTTAATCCCTCCTCCCCATAAAGTCCTGTGCATTATTTAAACAAAACCTTTTGCAGGCTTGCCACAATGACCTATTTCAGATATCATATTGTTACAAAAGTGAGGAGGACCAGTCTAACTAGAAAATAGAGGCGACACCTTCTGCACCTCGTTTGTCAACAGGTTCGCTGGAAGACATGCTGAGGGATGCATTTCTTACATTTTTTCTATCAAGTCCTATAGATAATTCAAATATGAAGTTGTGCTGGACTGCCACAAACCGCCTATTTCAGATTTGTCACGTTATATATTTATTTGTTTATTTGCTTCGTTCTTAATAACTTTAATCCATTTAGTAAATATAATACAATCATCCACTTTGCACCATTGTAGATTCTATGACATTACTGACTTTCCACATTCAGCTGAAAATGGTGAATTGAGAAGTTTATATCTGTGTATCCCACAAACTCCTGAAGGACAAAGCCTTGTGTCTGAAGATGTTTACTATACAAAGTCATATACAGGACACTCATTAACACAGGACACAGGTCTTTTTTTAAAAGAAACCATTTTGAACAGTTTTGCTTGTGCAGTTAGTGTTGGGCTGTCGAGCGGATGCAGGGGTTTCTCATGAGCAGGTCATCTAAAGCACAAGAACAGTTTACGTTGTGCATTTTCTCAGGATTCTTTAACAATTCCTCTGGTTTGGTCTTAAATTGGCTCTCTTTGTGCATAAATTCTGCTCTTCATTTAAAAATCAATGTGTCTATTATGATTTCTACATTGCAACTATATTTCCTTGATTCATAGTGGGCAGTGAAGTCAGTCCAGTCTACCTTTTATAGGCCTAGTTAACCTTAATGTCCAGGTGGCAGGTTAACTGTGAATAGCAGGGATGTATGCATTTCTCTTCTGGGGAAGAAAAGCACACCTCTGATGAAACAACATGTCTTTCCAGTGAACTTGATACAATCTAGATGCAGGTGAGAGGTTGCTCATTCTACTACTTGGCACTACTTGTGCCAACCAACTCCGTATGGAGTCCAGGATTCACGGAGGAGCTTCTCCCAGCTTCTAAGCAGATATCCCTGCTGTACCACATCTCCTACCTGTGTCTGGCTAAGTTTCCAAACTTGGAGAGGCTCCTCAGGAAGCGTGCTGGGGAAACCCAACTTCTCTTTGGATCCTCTGAAGCTCTTCTGCTGAAGGTATGGTGTCAGTGTAGGGTGAGATCTCTGGTCGTTTCTGTCTGTCAGGAAGAAAATAATTTATAATGAATTAATAACAATCAATGACCGTATTGTGTAAAACACTGGAATCCAAAGGTATAATGACAGATTGGATATTCTAGTGAATTTACAGCAACACTTCACCTTAAAATATCAGACATAGCAAAAAAAAATATCAAACTGATAGTTTAAAGTTTTCTAGAAAATGTGTTGATAAATTATTTTGCAAATTAATATAAAGCGATATTCAAAACTACATGCCACCATAATTAACATTAGACTTATAAGAGAAATATAACCAACTGAAAGCATTCTTATTAGTAGAACGCTACATTTTCGGGATAACAAAATTGAGTCAGATCTTTGGAATCAACCTGTCCAGGTACTGAATCAGTGTCCTCTAAAACACTAAAGAAAAATGTAATGAAATATCCAGTAGATTTAAATAGCTGCATTCATGTTGAAGGAGTTTTCACAGAGAATTTGATCAGATCTCTCTGGAATGCTCTCTCAGGATGTAAGTGCATTATCTAACTTACTCTTCTAATCATCCAACAGATAGGCTACAGCCTGGTAGCACAGGCATAATGTTAGCCAAGTTTAATTTAAAGCTATAGTTGCATACATGAAAGGAGGGAGACGGTAGCACTGGAAATAATCTGAGAGATTAAAGGCTTTCCTTGTTCAGACATGAGAGGACAAACTCTGAAACAAAAAAGACACTCTCAGCAAAGTGATTATATCATAATATTAGCGAATTTGCCAGCTAACATTGGCTACATAGATAAAACAGCTTAACATTTACCTTGTACAATACACAAGATAACATTAAATTCCAAATCAATAACAAATTGCTTGTTTGCTTGCTAGCTAGCAAACCACCAACATAATGTACCTGTACAGCAATCAAAAATAAACAAACATTCCTGAACCCCTGCAGGCTGTTGCCACCCCTGAAAAGTCAACACAATGTGTAGGAGTCACATGCGGGTAATGCTGCAGAGGATGACTGGGGTTGCCGTTCTGATGTCTCCATATGAGGCAGTATCTCTATCCTTCAATTCACTGACTTTCAGCACTGTACACATGCACAGGTATATCAGAACTGTGAGCCACGCCCCCTGTAACATTACTCAGGGAAACAGCCAATCGAGCTGGACCTTGTTTTTGATCCTGTGCATGTGATTCGTTAATCCATAAAAACATCTGATGTAGTTCAGAAAACTCTTGCCAAATCTGATCCAACAGTTTTGAATCTGAATGAATATTTCATGCTTTATAGTGTGACTCGCAGAAAGACACTATATTTTAGCAGAAGGTTTTTCCTCTTGGCTTAGTAATGTGAATTCTTTCAATTTTAACAAACAAATGTTACCTAGTGCAGCTTTAATGACACAGTGACATAGACTGATAACAAATTGCTGGAATCTTCTCAACCTACAGACACACAAAGTAAATGAATGTTGACTATTTTCACATTTTTTATATTTAGCTATGTTAAACACAACAAACACGTGGCCACAACTACCAGTGACTTCATCAATGAAAAGGCAAACACTGAGGCCAAGTCTGAGAAGCTTTCCAAGGAAGTTCAGGAAATGGAGGGAGCTATAAAGACCCTTGAAGAAAAGCTTGCCAGAGTTAGGAACGAGCTTGAAGAAACCAAAACGAAGATAGATGCCAAAAACCTGGAACTTGAGAGTTATGTAAGGGATGTGACAAGCAAAAGCTCATGCCTCGGAATCTTCGCTGCGATTGTGCCATTCATTGGGCCAATCGTCAAGTCCATTTACCATACCGCAACATCCCCCGCTGCTGCTGCAAAAACGAAAGCTCTTGAAAACCAGCTGAATCAGCTCACCTCTCAAAAGACGGCTCTGATGAACCAACAGTGGAGCATTGAGGTCCAACAGATTGACTTACAGATGAAACTGGCCAAAGTAAAAATCGACAATGGTGAGTGATGATTGGTGATGTCTGCTGGATGACTGTTTTTGGTTATGTATGCTTGTGTGTCTGTTAACAGTTTTTTGAATAAGCTCATGGGTTCTGTGTGTAGTGTTACTGGACCAGTTCATCTCCACACATGTACATTAGTAAATGAGACTGTAAAGAATCTATTTTAAGAATACAAAAGGACACAGAGCTCTGAAAACACTTCCATAGCAAAACACTGCACAATTTTGCTGTCCTGTACTCATTCTTGGTTTAAATAAGCAGTCTGTTTCTGTTTGTGTGTACCAGGCTCTATACCCAGCCCTGTCCACCTGAACGAGGTCCAGCGATATCTGACTAAATTCCAGAACATTCTGATTCAGATGAAAAACTTCTGGGAAAAGGTGCACAGTATGTTGGGTGTCATGCAGAAAAACACGTTTGTTAACGAAGATCTTGTTGATGAACCTGAACTTAAAGAAGAATTTGTGAATTCAATCCAAAAGGCTTCAGAGGTAACTGATATTTGAAACAGTTACAGTAAAGTCAAATTACAATATACAATGACATTTTTTTAAAATTCAAAAACACTGAACATTAGAGTAATGCCTGATAAGAATAATGTGGAATCTATTGTTCATTATGTAAGTCAGAACAGTTGTCCAAATGGTTTTGTATCTCTTTTACAGATTTGGTCAAATTTTGGTGGTTCCTGTGTTAAAGCTGCTAAAATATTCAAAATACAGTCCAAGGATGCCTATGCGTTCCTGGAGATTGATCCATCGTCTCTCTCAGACGCCGTGCGGCAGGAAGAGTATAACAGTGTGATGGGACAGCTACAGGAAATGAAAGTCTTGAACCAGACTCCAGCAGCCATCCAAAACTAAAGCATTAAATACTACTGTGCATTTCCCCTTTGAGGCTGTCAAATCAAATACTCTGTTAAGTGGTGGTCATATTTTGGTAATTTTTATAGATAATATTGATTTTCTGCTTTTAGGTACAATCAGTCATTCCTTTTTTATTCAGAACTATATGACCTTGTAGTCAGTCATACACAATTTACAATGTATGTGTACCTGATTAGAATAGCGTAGCTTTCTCATCTAAGCCTCAAATCATTCAAGGCTGAAAAAAAAAATCTTTCTCCTCTTTTAATTTCCCATAATGAACTTTACTGCCATGTGAAACTGGCCATTACAGCAGCTCAATGAATCTGTTTTTCAGAGCCACCTACTTCCAAATCTTTGTGGCCAGCGCTTGTGTAAATCATGAGGTGGCAGTAGATCATGTGTGAGGAGATCCAGGAGCATATAGACGCAACAGCTCCAAGTGCTCCAACTAATGTAGTAGTGTTGTAAACAGACCTGGTGTTGCTATGACGACTGTAGTACGACAGGTCACATGAAGCCACATAACTTGAAAATAACACAAAATACCCATATCAGTGAAAGATTACCTTGAGTCTTTAAGAACAGAAGTTGCCTTTTTGGGAGAGTTCCACCATTAAACAGTATTTTATGCAAATTCCATCTGTGTATGTGCAACAGGTATCACCTTTTTTTAAAAAAAAGCAACTCCACCAGTACCAGGTCAGACAAGTTTAATACAATTTAAAAAACATAACACTGAAACACACAATGAGTGGAAAATCTGGTTCTGAGTTTAAGCACAAATGGCTTCACTGACTTTTAACGTGGTCACCATCACACGTACATGAATCACTTCATCAGTACAATTCCTGATAAATATTTACACACCACACCCAATAAAACCTTACATTACTGAAAAACTCAGAATCAGGAAATACTCATAGCGGGAACAAAAATGTGACTCAGCCCCCTGCACACAAAATACACAACAGATTATCCCACATCACGACAAAGTAAGCACAAAATCAACAAACACATTACATCATACTCCATGTTTACCAAAATTGCGTTCACCCGCTCAAAACGTTTTTACTTTTACCATTTTACCTTTCATTCAGGACGCAACCTGCTCCCAAGTTGCCTATAAAACAAATGCATCAGCACCTTAAACAAACACGACTCCATACCAGCCCGGGATCGGGTCACGTTAAAAAGAAAACACCCGAATCACTAACTGCTGCACCGCTGCTCTTTTCCTGTGTCTGTTCGCACCGAATAGAACACTTTCCTAACCCGCACTTGCAGCCTTGACTATCTACCGACTGTGATGATCGCCACCTCATTCAAATGTCACTTAATGATGTCAAGTGACCTACAAAAAATGGCATGCAACAGCTGGGGTGAATTGCACAGCGAGGACGGTGAGAAACAGGTTTCTGGAGGCAGGGCTGAAGTTGTGCAAAGCTAGAAAAAAGCCCTTCATCAATGAGAAGCAAAGAAGAACCAGACTGAAGTTAGTAAAAGACCATTATGACTGGACCGTAGAGGACTGGAGTAAGGTCATCTTCTCCGATGAGTGCAATTTTAAGCTTTATCCAAGACCTGGTCATGTAATGGTTAGACGGAGACCTGGAGAGGCCTACAAGCCAGAGTATCTCACACCCACTGTGAAATTTGGTGCAGGATTGGTGATGATCTGGAGGTGTTTCAGCCAGGCTGGAATCGGGCAGCTTTGTCTTTGTGAAGGACGCATGAATCAAGCCACTTACAAAACTGTGCAGGAAGAAAACTTGCTTCCTTCTGCTCTGACAATGTTCCCCAACTCTAATGGTTGTTTTTTTCAACAGGACAATGCTCCATGTCACACAGCCAGGCCAATCAAAGTGTGGATGAGGGACCACCAAATCAAGATCCTATCATGGCCAGCCCAATCTCCAGACCTGAACCCTAATGAAAACCTCTGGAATGTGATCAAGAGAAAGAATGATGATCACAAGCCATCAAGCAAACCTGAGCTCCTTGAATTTCTGTGCCATGAGTGGTATAAAGTTACCCAACAGCAATGTGAAACACTGCTGGAAAGCATGCCAAGACACATGAAAGCGGTGATTAAAAATCAGGGTTATTCCACCAAATATTGATTTGTTGACTCATCCTAAGTTGAAATATTAGTACTGTGTTGTTTATAAATGATTATGAGCTTGTTTTCTTTGCATTATTTGTGGTCTGAAATTTCTGTAACTGTTTTGTTATTTTGACCATTAGTCATTTTCATAAAAACACGCTCTAAAATACAATATTTTTATCTGGAATTTGGAAGAAATGTTGCCAGTAGTTTATAGAATAAAATAAAACTGCTCAGCCTGGTCAAACACATATCCATCAATTGTAAAACTAGAAAAACTGATCATTTTCTTCCAGAGCTGTAAATCAAGGACAATCAAGTCCACAATAAAGACAGCATCTTCATGCTTTACTTCACAGATGCACAGGCATGTAAAAAAAAAGTTTATTTACTCTGTAACTATCTCTATTATTTTCATTGACATGTGGTGCATTGTATTTCTACATTAAATAAATACCGTAGTTCAAAAGAAACATACCGTAGCATCAAGATGAAGGACATAGTGTGTGACATCATCTCTTGATCATGAACACACAGCAACAGGCAAAACAGAAATAGAATAATGAGGGAAAATGACTAAAATATAGCACTTCACATGGGAGGTAACTAATCTAAAGTGCTAAAACGGCAGTGATGTGTGGAGACAGGCTAAGCTAAACAAACCAAACACATCCACATAACCAAAACAATACATTTAACATGGTATGTAAACTTAATTACAGTCTGTGGGTTGGTGCATGGCATCATGGGTCTTTGCCATCTCTCTCTCTCTCTATGGGCTGATGTTGGGTAGAACAATATTTATCAGAGAGCAGTATTCATTTATTTGAACCCTCAAAAATTTTGTTGTGTTGATAGAATGTGTCCAAGTTAAACTTTAATGTCTTGACTGATCATGTCCACCACCAAAACAGTTTATTTGATTTGACAGCCTCACAGGGGAAATGCAAAGTAGCATTTAGTGTATTAGTGTTGGATGGTTGCTGAAGTCTGGTCCAAAACTTTAATTTTCCTTAGCTGTTCCATAAAACTGTCAGACTCTTTCTGCCACATAGCATCTGAGGGATGATGGATTGATCTCCCAGAACAGGTAGGCATCTTTTCACTGTATTTTGAATATTTTAGCGACTTTATAACAGACACCACCAAAAGCTGACCAAATCTTTAAAGAAAATATAAAAAACATTCAAACCACTGTTTAGACTTATATAACAAATAAGAGTGGATTGAGAATGGATTCCTGTCCATTCCTGTCACATATTTGTTACGGAAAGATGGATGTGTGTTTGCGTTCCAGATCCACTGCCAGGATTTCCACCCTGATTGAGACTCCGCCCCTTTCCTTACTGTGTTGGCTATTTAAAGGCCACTCCCAGGAGAGAGAGAGAGAGACAGAGAGAGAGAGAGAGAGAGATTGAATGAATGAATGAATGAATGAATGAGTGAGTGAGTGAATGTTTCCTCATTTTTGGACTTCGTCTTTGGCTTCGCCCTTCCTGATTTGCCAGTTGTGTATATATACATATATACATATATTTAGATTGTGTAAATATCGTTTGTTTGGTATTTTGGTGTTGGACACTGGTGGTAGGGAGTGACTGCTATTTTTGTTGGGCGTTTGTTTTGTCTCTGTTTTTGTGTTAGGGAGTTAGGGAGTTGTGTTGTTATGATTAGTTAGTGAGTAGTTTTATTTAATTAGTGTGAGTTTTGTTTGCTATTTTGGCTTGCATCACTCCTGAAGACAGTTGCACCAGTATGATTGTTTGTTTATGAATGATAAGCTCTGTAAAATACACTGAAAACACCTTCCATTTGTGCTTCTGTTTGTTTTGCTGCTGCTCACTTTTTCACAACTTCCATTACATTAGCCATTTGTACTTCTTTTTCCTTGTTACGGCCTCACAGCCTCACAAAGTGGTTTTGAATTTTATAAGGTCATTAAAGGTCAACTCTTTTTTCTGCTCCTTGTTGGATTTGTTTGCTCATCACCTGTTTGCTGGAGTTGGCAGCGGTTCACCTGCCCCCGTGGCAAAAGTTCCAAACCTAATATTGCCCTTAATGATAAATAGCTAGATAACAACAAGTTAAACATTGGTAGCAGTAGCTTTTCTTTTTCCTCAAGTGAAGAAAAGCGGTTTTCCGCGTTATTTAAGGTATGTCACTCGCTCAATAGCCAAAGTTTGATATGAGTTTGATTTCCCAGTGTTTCAATCAATAAATTACTATGCATAAGTATTTTTCATATGTTCTTCAAAACCACGAATTCTAAGCCGTTTAGATGACCTAATTCGCTTTTAACTTCACTTTAGAGAAACAAAACGACAGACACTTAGGTGAACACTTTAGACAAACACAATCAACTACATTTAACATTTATCTCTTTGTGTGCTTTTGCCTTTTTACTCTGAGCTCTTTTGTCTGTATCTCTCTCTGAGCAGTTGTTCATCTCATAGTTGTATGTTTTTTATCAAGCTGGTGTTTGCTATTACTTTTTAAAATTTTTATAGGATGGCTTTTTCAGTTATTTGTCATACAGATTTTTTTCACACAATCATTTAAGTTTGCATAAGGTGTCACTTTCATTTTTGTGCACTTCTACTCCTTTTAATTGTTTTTATAACGTTCACAATCTATTCTCATTCACCAACACTCAGTCTGCACTTTCTATGATCCCGATACCCAACCACTACAAAACTCTGTGAACAAAAGTCTGAAATTTCCAACTAAGGCAGAACTTTTAAAAGACATCATCTTACCTTCAAAACACGCTTCTGTCAAATTCAGCCATCACACACAGAACAATGCAGTTTTTAGGTGATCTGTCAGTTTGTGCTGATAACAGTGTGGGTCCACAGACAAAGTTCCCATAGTACGGGCCACCGATAAATGTCGTTCCTAAATCCCCAGTCAGCTAGTTTTAAAATTAAACATTCAAATAGAAAATGATGATGCAGACTTCAGAATTAATAGAAGAGAACTGCTGGTCAATCCTTTATTGCAGGTTAACGTTAACAATAATTACAGAGTCACCATGTTTGAGGGACCTGCTAATCTAATCTAGTGTCTGGCTCATACTGGGGCTTCTTCACAGCTGTATGCTTTCACTGCACATGGACATCAGCGTTACACTAGTGGCTGTTAGAGACACAGTCTCTTTGCCTGAATATCCTTTACCTTTGTCTTTTAGTTTGGTATTTGCTCTATCTGATGGAAGTACACCTACCTCTCTCTCATTCACACACATCTTTCACACACTCTCTTTGTGTGTTGTGTTCTGTGTCTGTGTGTGTGTCTGTCTCTGTGTGTGTCTGTCTGTCTCTCTCTCTCTCTCTCTCTCTCTCTCTCTCTCTCTCTCTCTCTCTCTCTCTCTCTCTCTCTCCCTCCCTCCCCCCCCCCAGCTCTTCTCCACTCCTCCTTCTTTTTCCACTCTATATCCCTGTAGAGTTTAGAAAAGGACCTCACCTCTATTTTTGAGTAAAGCCTGTTTCTCTGGTCTGGGGAATCCCTGCAGTTCTGCTGCTGCTCCACCAGAGAGCGAACTTGCAGCAGTCTCAGAGGTGCTAGCGCTGAGCGCTAACTTCATCTAGCTTCACATGCTCTCCCTCTCTCTCTCGTGCATGTTATATAGACCTGTGGAAGACTTTACCTTGTTTGTGAGTTACTTTGAGTAAGAATTACAACACATCAGTCAAATCATGTTTTTCACTTCCTGCACTTAACTATCAAATCAAATTGATTTATATAGCACTTTTTACAACAGATGTCACAAAGCAGCTTTACAAATGTCCAAGTCCAAACCCTCAGTCAACAAACCAAGGGTGACAGTGACAATTAAAAACTCCCTAGAGCAGGAGGAAGAAACCTTGAGAGGAATCAAGATTCAAAGGGGGAGAGACCAAACACACTAAATCTATCCTCTTCTGACTGCTATCTGTTCATAAACTCTTAGAAAGCTTAGATCAGCCTTGGATGGCCTACCAAACATTAAAACAACAAAATAGGCTTCATAGTATCTCACACCCAAAAGTAACTTACATTGAAGTAGGTATAATGTAATAAGTGCAATGCAGTCACTCATTTGTGGGGCGATCCAGATCCAGAACTTCCCATTCTGAGGAATGCAGGCTGCTCTCACGTCTCAGATCCAGAACTCTGCGTGGGTGTGTGAGTGGTGCAGGGGTGCTTCCTCTCCACTGGTCTGTGTCTGGACCTCTGCTTGGGTGTGTAAGTGGGGAAGGGGTGCTTCCTCTCCACTGGTCTGTGTCTGGGCCTCTGCGTGGGTGTGTGAGTGGTGCAGGGGTGCTTCCTCTCCACTGGTCTGTGTCTGGGCCTCTGCGTGGGTGTGTGAGTGGTGCAGGGGTGCTTCCTCTCCACTGGTCTGTGTCTGGACCTCTGCGTGGGTGTGTGAGTGGTGCAGGGGTGCTTCCTCTCCACTGGTCTGTTTCTGGACCTCTGCGTGGGTGTGTGAGTGGTGCAGGGGTGCTTCCTCTCCACTGGTCTGTGTCTGGACCTCTGTGTGGGTGTGTGAGTGGCGCAGGGGTGCTTCCTCTCCACTGGTCTGTGTCTGGGCTTCTGTGTGGGTGTGTGAGTGAGGCAGGGGTGTGTGAGTGGTGCAGGGGTGCTTCCTCTCCACTGGTCTGTGTCTGGGCCTCTGCGTGGGTGTGTGAGTGGTGCAGGGGTGCTTCCTCTCCACTGGTCTGTGTCTGGACCTCTGCGTGGGTGTGTGAGTGGTGCAAGGGTGCTTCCTCTTCACTGGTCTGTGTCTGGGCCTCTGCGTGGGTGTGTGAGTGGCACAGGGGTGCTTCCTCTCCACTGGTCTGTGTCTGGGCCTCTGCGTGGGTGTGTGAGTGGTGCAGGGGTGCTTCCCTCTCCACTGGTCTGTGTCTGGGCCTCTGCGTGGGTGTGTGAGTGGGGCAGGGGTGCTTCCTCTCCACTGGTCTGTGTCTGGACCTGCAGAACAGCTGGTGTGCTGCCTCACGTGGGTCTTGAAGTACAGACATCTCCGCCTCCACTAAGACAAAAATGGATATGGACACACAATTTCTTTACATTACCTCCCTCTCTCTCTCTCTCTCTCTCTCTCTCTCTCTCTCTCTCTCTCAGTAGAACATAGTTAAAGACTGTTGAAGCAGACCGAGATCTTTAATTTGTGGACACTCAAACCTACAATATGACATGTGCTGACTATTAAACAGCTTGTATTCAGTTTTAATCACTTGGGTGACACCTAGCCAAGGCTGTGCTAGTCATTACTAAAGCCATTTTCCTCCCATAGTAGTTTGGTAAAAGTACAGACTTACTACTACTCTTACTACTACTATACACACACACACACACACACACACACACACACACACACACACACACACACACACACATACACACGTACACACACACGTTAAAATAAGTGTTGATGTGTTGCGTTTGGTACCTTCCTGGAGTTTCCATCTCAGGTGAGCAATCACCAGCAGAAAAAGAAGAGTCACCGGTAGAAAAACTCCACCACAGAGGAACCAGGCCGGTACGTGTTTCAGGAGCACAGCCAGCGATGACATGGCTCATCCCACAGCTGAAATGCTCTCTCTCACTCTGTGTGTGTGTTGTGAACTTTGGGCTCCATGTGAGTAACCTGTGATGACCTGCATAGATTTAGTGTTTGGTTAACCTCACTCAGCCCTTTGCCCTACAAGACTGCACTAACATGGCAGTAACAGCTTGGCCAAATTGCAATAAAATTTGTTCTGTCAGTTCATTAGAGTACTCCCTGAATTAATCAGCCTTTAGTTTATATGTACCCACATTTATTTAGTGTATAGAGATTTAGTGGGACAGTCAGTTTATCCCGAATCTCGAATTCCACACATTATTTTAATACCCTATATATCAACAGTTATATCTAAGGTAGGCAACTACAATAGTAAAACATATTGTATGTATGAATGGACATTCGGTCTCTCAGAATATCCAGTGAAATCATATAATGTATTCCACCATTGCACATATGGTATTTGATGCATATTCCATCTGTGATTGCTACACTGTTCTACATTTGGTCATTTAATACATGGAGGGCTTTTACTCTTTTCTGTCATTGTGTCTCCTGGTTCTTCCTTTCCTGCATCTGGCTTGTGTCTTAACTCCACCCTCTGAGGACTAGAGGGGGACATGCTAGGATATAATTTGAGGACAATCGTGTCAGTCTGTACCACTCATCAGCCCATCAGAGAAACAAACGGCAGTCTGGTCGTGTCCTCTTTGTGTTTTAAGTAAATAGAATCGGAAACTGAAGACTGAAACAGCATCTGTCAAGTCTACTTCCTGATGAAAGGGCTGTTCTTGCCGTCACATTATTACTTTCCTGATATCATTTACGATGTTTTTGTACAAATTGCATTAAATTCCAAGTTTCATTTTATTACATGCATATTACTGTTTGATTTTGAAAAGGTCACAATGGAAAACACTCCTTAAAAGTCAATTAAATTGCATCCTATGTTCATTTATTATTCCTTTTTTTAAATTGAAAGGAAAAGTGTCTTCTTTACAAAAATAAAAGAACAGGGAGTTGCTTTTGTCTAATTCCTTTAGCAATGCCCTCACTTCCTCCCAGAGAATGAGTGTCCTGTTTCAAATGTCCGTGTCTAGGGAACATCTCCAGACACAAGGCATTGCACTTCAGGATTTTGTGGGATATACAGATATGAACTTCACAATTTTCAGTTGAATGTGGAAAGTCAATAATGTCATAAAATCTACAATGGTGCAAAGTGGATGATTGTATTATATTTAGGAAATGGATCAAATTTATTAAGGATAACATTTCTGGTGTATTTCTTATATTAACCCAAAGGCAAATAACACAATATTAAACATTTCTTTTTTTTTAAATAAAAAAATGCTTTTCATTTAAGGAAAAAAGTTCTACCTTGACTTTATGTCTTCAGACAGGAATCACCCCATACGCAACAACACTGATTATGCAATGACTATTCAACAAGAGCATTATGAACATTCCAGTTAACCATTCAGCCAAAGGTGTGACTTTTCCCAGCATAGACATTTGGAGGAAGTAGAGTTTTGTTCAAAACATGTCTTTTGTTTTTTCTTGCCTCATCTTGACATTTTGACAGAACCTTGCCAGGAATTTCTTTCCGTGTCAATCCATCATCCCTAAGATGCCGTGTGGCAGAAAGAGTCTGACAGTTTTATGGAACAGCTAAGGAAAATTAAAGTTTTGGACCAGACTTCAGCAACCATCCAACACTAATACACTAAATGCTACTTTGCATTTCCCCTGTGAGGCTGTCAAAACTGTTAATTGGTGGTGGACATGATCAGTCAAGACATTAAAGTTTAACTTGGACACATTCTATCATCATAACAAAATTTACGAGGGTTCAAAGAAATGAATACTGCTCTCTGATAAATATTGTTCTACCCACCATCAGCCCAGAGAGAGAGAGAGAGAGAGATGGCAAAGACCCATGATGCCATGCACCAACCCACATACTGTAATTAAGTTTACATACCATGTTAAATATATTGTTTTGGTTATGTGGATGTGTTTGGTTTGTTTAGCTTAGCCTGTCTCCACACATCACTGCCGTTTTAGCACTTTAGATTAGTTACCTCCCATGTGAAGTGCTATATTTTAGTCATTTTCCCTCATTATTCTATTTCTGTTTTGCCTGTTGCTGTGTGTTCATGATCAAGAGATGATGTCACGCACTATGTCCTTCATCTTGATGCTACGGTATGTTTCTTTTGAACTATGGTATTTATTTAATGTAGAAATACAATGCACCACTTGTCAATGAAAATAATAGAGATAGTTACAGAGTAAATAAACTTTTTTTTTTACATGCCTGTGCATCTGTGAAGTAAAGCATGAAGATGCTGTCTTTATTGTGGACTTGATTGTCCTTGATTTACAGCTCTGGAAGAAAATGATCAGTTTTTCTAGTTTTACTCTTGATGGATATGTGTTTGACCAGGCTGAGCAGTTTTATTTTATTCTATAAACTATTGGCAACATTTCTTCCAAATTCCAGATAAAAATATTTTATTTTAGAGCATGTTTTTATGAAAATGACTAATGGTCAAAATAACAAAACAGTTACAGAAATTTCAGACCACAAATAATGCAAAGAAAACAAGCTCATAATCATTTATAAACAACACAGTACTAATATTTCAACTTAGGATGAGTCAACAAATCAATATTTGGTGGAATAACCCTGATTTTTAATCACAGCTTTCATGTGTCTTGGCATGCTTTCCTTCAGTCTTTCACATTGCTTTTGGGTAACTTTATACCACTCATGGCACAGAAATTCAAGGAGCTCAGCTTTGGTTGATGGCTTGTGATCATCATTCTTCCTCTTGATCACATTCCAGAGGCTTTCATTAGGGTTCAGGTCTGGAGATTGGGCTGGCCATGATAGGATCTTGATTTGGTGGTCCCTCATCCACACTTTGATTGGCCTGGCTGTGTGACATAGAGCATTGCCCTGTTGAAAAAAACAACCATTAGAGTTGGGGAACATTGTCAGAGCAGAAGGAAGCAAGTTTTCTTCCTGCACAGTTTTGTAAGTGGCTTGATTCATGCATCCTTCACAAAGACAAAGCTGCCCGATTCCAGCCTGGCTGAAACACCTCCAGATCATCACCAATCCTGCACCAAATTTCACAGTGGGTGTGAGATACTCTGGCTTGTAGGCCTCTCCAGGTTTCCGTCTAACCATTACACGACCAGGTGTTGGATAAAGCTTAAAATTGCACTCATCGGAGAAGATGACCTTACTCCAGTCCTCTACGGTCCAGTCGTAATGGTCTTTTACTAACTTCAGTCTGGTTCTTCTTTGCTTCTCATTGATGAAGGGCTTTTTTCTAGCTTTGCACAACTTCAGCCCTGCCTCCAGAAACCTGTTTCGCACCGTCCTCGCTGTGCAATTCACCCCAGCTGTTGCATGCCATTTTTTGTAGGTCACTTGACATCATTAAGTGACATTTGAATGAGGTGGCGATCATCACAGTCGGTAGATAGTCGAGGCTGCAAGTGCGGGTTAGGAAAGTGTTCTATTCGGCGCGAACAGACACAGGAAAACAGCAGCGGTGCAGCAGTTAGTGATTCGGGTGTTTTCTTTTTAACGTGACCCGATCCCGGGGCTGGTATGGAGTCGTGTTTGTTTAAGGTGCTGATGTATTTGTTTTATAGGCAACTTGGGAGCAGGTTGCGTCCTGAATGAAAGGTAAAACGGTAAAAGTAAAAACGTTTTGAGCGGGTGAACGCAATTTTGGTAAACATGGAGTATGATGTAATGTGTTTGTTGATTTTGTGCTTACTTTGTCGTGATGTGGGATAATCTGTTGTGTATTTTGTGTGCAGGGGGCTGAGTCACATTTTTGTTCCCGCTATGAGTATTTCCTGATTCTGAGTTTTTCAGTAATGTAAGGTTTTATTGGGTGTGGTGTGGAAATATTTATCAGGAATTGTACTGATGAAGTGATTCATGTACGTGTGATGGTGACCACGTTAAAAGTCATTGAAGCCATTTGTGCTTAAACTCAGAACCAGATTTTCCACTCATTGTGTGTTTTAGTGTTTTGTTTTTTAAATTTTATTAAACTTGTCTGACCTGGTACTGGTGGTGTTGCTGTTTTTTTTTTTAAAAAAGGTGATACCTGTTGCACATACACAGATGGAATTTGCATAAAATACTGTGTAATGGTGGAACGTTCCCAAAAAGGCAACTTCTGTTCTTAAAGACTCAAGATAATCTTTCACTGATATGGGTATTTTGTGTTATTTTCATGTTATGTGGCTTCATGTGACCTGTCGTACTACAGTCGTCATAGCAACTCCAGGTCTGTTTACAACACTACTACATTAGTTGGAGCACTTGGAGCTGTTGTGTCTGTGTGCTCCTGGATCTCCTCCCACATGATCTACTGCCACCTCATGATTTACACATTAAGCACTGGCCACAAAGATTTGGAAGTAGGTGGCTTTGAAAAACAGATTCTTTGAGATGCTTTAATGGACAGTTTCACATGGCAGTAAAGTTCATTATGGGAGATTAAAAGAGGAGAAAGTTTTTTTTTCAGTCTTGAATGATTTGAGGCTTAGATGAGAAAGCTACGCTATTCTAATCAGGTACACATACATTGTAAATTGTGTATGACTGACTACAAGGTCATATAGTTCTGATTAAAAAAGGAATGACTGATTGTACCTAAATACAGAAAATCAATATTATCTATAAAAATTACCAAAATATGACCACCAATTAACAGGATTTGATTTGACAGCCTCAGAGGGGAAATGCAAAGTAGTATTTAATGCTTTAGTTTTGGATGGCTGCTGGAGTCTGGTTCAAGACTTTCATTTCCTGTAGCTGTATTTTGAATATTTCAGCAGCTTTACCACAGGAACCACCAAAATTTGACCAAATCTGTAAAAGAGATACAAAAAGCATTTGGACAACTGTTCTGACTTACATAATGAACAATAGACTCCACATTATTCTTATCAGGCATTACTCTAATGTTCAGTGTTTTTGAATTTTTAAAAAATGTCATTGAATATTGTAATTTTACTTTACTGTAACTGTTTCAAATATCAGTTACCTCTGAAGCCTTTTGGATTGAATTCACAAATTCTTCTTTAAGTTCAGGTTCATCAACAAGATCTTCGTTAACAAACGTGTTTTTCTGCATGACACCCAACATAATGTGCACCTTTTCCCAGAAGTTTTTCATCTGAATCAGAATGTTCTGGATTTTAGTCAGATATCGCTGGACCTCGTTCAGGTGGACAGGGCTGGGTATAGAGCCTGATACACACAAACAGAAACAGACTGCTTATTTAAACCAAGAATGAGTACAGGACAGCAAAATTGTGCAGTGTTTTGCTATCGAAGTGTTTTCAGAGCTCTGTGTACTTTTGTATTCTTAAAAATAGATTGTTTACAGTCTCATTTACTAATGTACATGTGTGGAGATGAACTGGTCCAGTAACACTACACACAGAACCCATGAGCTTATTCAAAAAACTGTTCACAGACAGACAAGCATACATAACCAAAAACATTCATCCAGCAGACATCACCCAATCATTACTCACCCTTGTTGATTTTTACTTTGGCCAGTTTCATCTGTTGGACCTTAATGCTCCGCTGTTGGTTCATCAGAGCCGTCTTTTGAGAGGTGAGCTGATTCAGCTGGTTTTCAAGAGCTTTGATTTTTGCAGCAGCAGCGGGGGATGTTGCAACATCGTAAATGGACTTGATTGGAACAATGTACGGCACAATCTCAACGAAGATTCCGAGGCCTGAGCTTTTGCTTGTCACGTCCCTTACATAACTCTCAAGTTCCAGGTTTTTGGCATCTATCTTCCTTTTGGTGTCTTCAAGCTCGTTCCTAACTCTGGCAATCTTTTTTTCAAGGGTCTTTATAGCTCCCTCCATTTCCTGAACTTCCTGGGAAAGCTTCTCAGACTTGGCCTCAGTGTTTGCCTTTTCAGTGATGATGTCACTGATAGTTGTGGCCACGTGTCTGTTGTGTTGAACATAGCTAAATATAAAAAAATGTGAAAATAGTCAACATTCATTTACTTTGTGTGTCTGTAGGTTGAGAAGATTCCAGCTATTTGTTATCAGTCTATGTCACTGCGTCATTAAAGCTGCACTAGGTAACATTTGTTTGTTAAAATTGAAGGAAGTCACATTACTAAGCCAAGAGGAAAAACCTTCTGCTAAAATCTAGTGTCTTTCTGCGAGTCACACTATAAAGCATGAAATATTCATTCAGATTCAAAACTGTTGGATCAGATTTGGCAAGAGTTTTCTGAACCACATCAGATGTCTTTATGAATTAACGAATCACACGCACAGGATCAAAAACAAGGTCCAGCTCGATTGGCTGCTTCCCTGAGTAATGTTACAGGGGGCGTGGCTCACAGTTCTGATATACCTGTGCATGTGTACAGTGCTGAAAGTCAGTGAATTGAAGGATAGAGATACTGCCTCATATGGAGACATCAGAACGGCAACCCCAGTCATCCTCTGCAGTATTACCCGGATGTGACTCCTACACATTCTGTTGACTTTTCAGGGGTGGCAACACCCTGCAGGGGTTCAGGAATGTTCATTTATTTTTGATTGCTGAACAGGTACATTATGTTGGTGGTTTGCTAGCTCGCAAGCAAACAAGCAATTTATTATTGATTTGGAATTTAATGTTATCTTGTGTATTGTACAGGGTAAATGTTAAGATGTTTTAACTATGTAGCCAATGTTATCTGGTAAATTCGTTAATATTATTATATAATCACTTTGCTGACAGTGTCTTTTTTTGTTTCAGGGTTTGTCCTCTTATGTCTGAACAAGGAAAGCCTTTAATCTCTCAAATTATTTCCAGTGCTACCATCTCTCTAATTTATGTATGCAACGATAACTTTAAATGAAACTTGGCTAACATTTCACCTGTGCTACCAATCTGTCGCGTACCTGCTGGATGATTAGAAGAGTAAGTTAGATAATGCACTTACATCCTGACAGAGCATTCCAGAGAGATCTGATCAAATTCTCTATGAAAACTCCTTCAATATGCACTCGCAATCATCCGATAAATTCACTTGGGGAAATGGAAGGCAGCACAACCCACTTTACAAAATGTTCATGATTCATGCGGTTGCATACTTCCACCAGAGTGGTCGCCAATTCTAAAAATCTACATAGTGCAGCTTTAAAGTACAACATATAAATCTTCACATCAGCACAGGTGTCACAGACACCAGAATAAAACTGAAATTGAAGAACTCTAAAAGCTAATAATTATTTAACTTTCAAACTATTAATCTGACATGCATTTCTCTACTAACAGAACAGCACTGCTTCACACCATTTCTATACATCATGGTGATCTAGGCTGCAAAAAATACATGTTGTTACCTTTGCACCATCTTGTCCACATCTGCAATAAGTTCACCAATCCAGGTTCTTGCTTTTTCCAGGTACTTTACCGCCAGTGTTGGTTTGTTTTTTTCAATAGCATGTATCAGCATTGGAAACAGTGATGAAACCAGGGTATGACTGGTGCCCATACACTGTGGTGGAAGGAATAACATAAGATATGCACAATGTAATTTAACATTTACCTCCCCCCTTATATGACCTTTGCTGCTGCTGTTCCTCCATGTGATGGACATATTGGCTACAACCCAGTTACTGAGCTCATTAAGGATTCAGAGACATTTATGGTGATGTGATTACAAACATCTCGCCTCCTGCCTTTCAAATTGGTTCTGTGGTACTTGAGCAGGTCTGATTACTGAAGATCATCACGGTTTCTGTTCTGGAGCGTCAGTTACTGAGGCAGTAGAGTAGCAGCTTGTATTATATCTCTCTTGTAAAACATTTTAACTTGAGGAGGACTGTGAAACACTGAGGTGCATAGTTTATTAAAGTGGTGAAATAATTTGATTATACTGATTGGTTAAACCTTTTTCCTTAATGTACTCTGACACTGTGTGACCTTGTAGCTGTAGTACTTTTAACTCTTTGTCTAGATTGATCATATAAGAATACACAGCAGATCACATCAATCTCCTAATAACATGAAGAATTTACACGGAACCATCAACCCCATCCGCCTCACCTAATGAGGTGGGGATTATCACTCCACCTGTTATGATAATCAGCCCCAAGAGGAAGGAGTTTATAGACTTTTGACCAAGGCAGAGGGTCTGTCTCATCTTACACCACTCTTTCTCCTGATTTGTAAAAGCAAACTTCCAGCTAACAGAGAACATGCTCTGATTACATGCTCTTCAAATATAGAAACAGATGCTATTATGTTACAAAACCAGATGCTATTATGTTACATCTGTCAAAATTTTGATCTTCATTTACTTTGTTTTATTTCCATTGATAACACTTTTAAAATAAACTGTTTGTCAGTTTAAGGATTTGGATTTTAATCTGGAATTACATTTTTTTTTTTCCCAAATGAGAAGGCCATAATTTTACTTAATGTGTCATTATGCCAATCAGAAAGTCCCTTTGAAATGATCAAATTTGTTCTATGGAACAAAAGAGATTGTACAAAATAAATCATTTTGTATTTTTAATATATGGTTTGCTCATTTTATATATTTAGTTAATCAGCTATTTAAATTTACTGGATATTTCATTACATTTTTTCTAGTGTTTTAGAGGACACTGATTCAGTACCTGGACAGGTTGATTCCAGAGTTCTGACTCTATTTTTTTATCCCGAAAATGTAGCGTTCTACTAATAAGAATGCTTTCAGTTGGTTATATTTCTCTTATAAGGCTAATGTTAATTATGGTGGCATGTAGTTTTGAATATCGCTTTATATTAATTTGCAAAATAATTTATCAACACATTTTCTAGAAAACTTTAAACTATCAGTTTGATTTTTTTTTTTTTTTGCTATGTCTGATATTTTAAGGTTAAGTGTTGCTGTAAATTCACTAGAATATCCAATCTGTCATTATAACTTTGGATTCCAGTGTTTTAGACAATATGGTCATTGATTGTAATTAATTCATTATAAATTATTTTCTTCCTGACAGACATAAACGACCAGAGATCTCACCCTACACTGACACCATACCTTCAGCAGAAGAGCTTCAGAGGATCCAAAGAGAAGTTGGGTTTCCACAGCACGCTTCCTGAGGAGCCTCTTCAAGTTTGGAAACTTAGCCAGACACAGGTAGGAGATGTGGTACAGCAGGGATATCTGCTTAGAAGTGGGGAGAAGCTCCTCTGTGAATCCTGGACTCCATACGGAGTTGGTTGGCACAAGTTCTGTGAATCGGTTAAAACATATTTGAATGAAACATGTGGTCAACCACCCATGCTGGTATAATGTCTAAAACTTCTCATGTCCTAAAGAATTGGAAAAAGTACAATCAATCACTCTGAAAAAAATAATAAATTAAAACTTGCTTTTGCTGTTAGCCATTGTATGTAAGACCAGGGAAGACTTGTAATCAGTGTTATCCTATAATTCAGTAAAAGAGATTAGAATGACGACGTCAAACAGAACAACTGGACTACATTTTGATTCATGAACCTAAAATAAAAAATGTGCAAATACTAAGAAGTGAACCTTACCTGTAAATCTTTGTACTTCTTGCTGGTACAGTGTGTTGAGGTCTCACTGCAGAATCTTTATACCATGCACACACCGCCTCTTACACAGAAAGAAATTGCTGTCAAAGGTCTGAGAAAACCCAAGACAAGGTGATGAAAGATAAAAAAAAGGAAGTTTCCCTATAAAACTCTACTTTCTCTACTTCTGTACATTTACATTACATTTCTGTACTGGGAAAAGGCACATCTTTGGCTGAATAGTTAACTGGAATGTTGATAATGCTCATAATGAATGACTAATTGCATAATCAATGTTGTTGGGTAGGTGTCATTCCTATCTGAAGACATAAAGCCAAGGTAGAACTTTTTGCCTTAAATGAAAAGCATTTTTTATTTTAATAATGTGTAATATTGTGTTATTTGCCTTTAGGTTAATATAGGAAATACACCAGAAATTTAATCCGCCCTCCCCATAAAGTCCTATGCATTATTTAAACAAAACCTTTTGCAGGCTTGCCACAATGACCTATTTCAGAGGTCATATTGTTACAAAAGTGAGGAGGACCAGTCTAACTAGAAAATAGAGGCGACACCTTCTGCACCTCATTTGTCAACAGGTTCGCTGGAAGACATGCTGAGGGATGCATTTCTTACATTTTTTCTATCAAGTCCTATAGATAATTCAAATATGAAGTTGTGCTGGACTGCCACAAACCTCCTATTTCAGATTTGTCACGTTATATATTAATTTGTTTATTTGCTTTGTTCTTAATAAATTTAATGCATTTAGTAAATATAATACAATCATCCACTTTGCACCATTGTAGATTCTATGACATTACTGACTTTCCACATTCAGCTGAAAATGGTCAATTGAGAAGTTTATATCTGTGTATCCCACAAACTCCTGAAGGACAAAGCCTTGTGTCTGAAGATGTTTACTATACAAAGTCATATACAGGACACTCATTAACACAGGACACAGGTCTTTTTTTAAAAGAAACCATTTTGAACAGTTTTGCTTGTGCAGTTAGTGTTGGGCTGTCGAGCTGATGCAGGGGTTTCTCATGAGCAGGTCATCTGAAGCACAAGAACAGTTTACGATGTGCATTTTCTCAGGATTCTTTAACAATTAATCTGGTTTGGTCTTAAACTGGCTCTCTTTGTGCATAAATTCTGCTCTTCATTTAAAAATCAAAGTGTCTATTATGATTTCTGCATTGCAACTATATTTCCTTGATTCATAGTGGGCAGTGAAGTCAGGCTAGTCTACCTTCTATAGGCCTAGTTAGCCTTAATGTCCAGGTGGCAGTTTAACTGTGAATAGCAGGGATGTATGCATTTCTCTTCTGGGGAAGAAAAGCACACCTCTGATGAAACAACATGTCTTTCCAGTGAACCTGATACAATCTAGATGCAGGTGAGAGTTTGTTCATTCTACTATCTAGTTATACCAGACTTCCTGCCTTCTGTAGAATCCATACATCACTCTGTAACTTATGACGCAACTCACCTGTCAAAACTAGATAGGACAAGGCTAAACTCCTGCTGAACCTGATCCAGACTAAGTAAGGAAGTAGTGGCGAAACAAGCAGGCCTTGTGATGGTGGATAAGATGCAGAAAACAGAAGTGCTAATAGATGTAAAGTACGACAGGTCAGGTAACCTAGTAAGGGATGGAATGTGGCCCTTTCATAGTGTTTAGATTAGTTTTTTGTTCTGTGTTTGTATTTCACATAAGTCCTATGTGAAATAGAATTAGAAACATTTCTGAAATGAAGGATACCACACTACAAATATAATAGCAGAGCGATACCTGGTGAAAATGGCAAACCCAAAGTAAACCGCTTGCTTGTTTAAAAACAACAGATCACAAAGATCTTCCACAGTGGGCAGGGATGTTCTCTAAACTTCAAGAGATCGAATGTTTGACTCATGGGCTTCCTAACAGAGAAACAAACACATTTTCTTACATCCATGTTAATACCATAAAAAAACCCAATTCTTTGACCTTGAACACTGCATAATATTAAATGTGAAAATTATTTCATTGGAATCAGTTTATTACTCTATTAGTTACGTCCTAAATTTTATTCTTTGACTGTTTACATTTATCTGACTATTTTATCCAAAGCAACTTACAATTATGACTAAATACAACTTGAGCAATTGAGGGTTAAGAGTCTTGCTCAGGAGCCCAACAGTGGTGGAGCTTGAACCAGCAACCTTCTGATTACAAGTCAAGTACCATAACCGCTGGGCTACCATTACCCACTGTTGTTTTTACTCAATCTAAATAACTCTTACAGTTTCGCTTATATATATAGTTTTTTGGTCAGTTCTCATTGTCACTGAATACGTCTTATATCACAAAGGTGTCTTGTCATGTTTTATCATCTAACAATTAAGTATGTGAACACAGAAACTTGAGGCAAGTTGAATTAAAGGACTCTTTGACTAACTTGATCAACACACTGTTTAAGTTTAAATTAAAAATAATAAAACCCTCTAAAATGAAACAAAAAGAAACATCTATATTTTCCAATGCCCAGAAGTATGTTTGACCTTTGACCCAGGAGATATTGTAGTAACCAATGCAAAGCCATGAAAACACACACAGTGTGATCACTTTGTCAGGCTGCCCTACCCAACAGCTGCACCAAACAGGCTGACAACCGTATTACAGTCAGTATTTCATAAACAAAATTCCAACAACCTTGGGATTTCTTTTTGTACTTTGACTTCTCCCTACAATTTCCTTTCAGTGCTTAGGAGAAAGGTGTAAGCAAACACACTGCTGCTGTTTCAGTCTTCAGTTTCCGATTCTATTTACTTAAAACACAAAGAGGACACGACCAGACTGCCGTTTGTTTCTCTGATGGGCTGATGAGTGGTACAGACTGACACGATTGTCCTCAAATTATATCCTTGCATGTCTCTCTCTAGTCCACAGAGGTTGGAGTTAAGACACAAGCCAGATGCAGGAAAGGAAGAACCAGGAGACACAATGACAGAAAAGAGTAAAAGCCCTCCATGTATTAAATGACCAAATGTAGAACAGTGTAGCAATCACAGATGGAATATGCATCAAATACCATATGTGCAATGGTGGAATACATTATATGATTTCACTGGATATTCTGAGAGACCGAATGTCCATTCATACATACAATATGTTTTACTATTGTAGTTGCCTTCCTTAGATATAATTGTTGATATATAGGGTGTTAAAATAATGTGTGGAATTCGAGATTCGGGATAAACTGACTGTCCCACTAAATCTCTATACACTAAATAAATGTGGGTACATATAAACTAAAGGCTGATTAATTCAGGGAGTACTCTAATGAACTGACAGAACAAATTTTATTGCAATTTGGCCAAGCTGTTACTGCCATGTTAGTGCAGTCTTGTAGGGCAAAGGGCTGAGTGAGGTTAACCAAACACTAAATCTATGCAGGTCATCACAGGTTACTCACATGGAGCCCAAAGTTCACAACACACACACACAGAGTGAGAGAGAGCATTTCAGCTGTGGGATGAGCCTTGTCATCGCTGGCTGTGCTCCTGAAACACGTACCGGCCTGGTTCCTCTGTGGTGGAGTTTTTCTACCTGTGACTCTTCTTTTTCTGCTGGTGATTGCTCACCTGAGATGGAAACTCCAGGAAGGTACCAAACGCAACACATCAACACTTATTCTAACGTGTGTGTGTACGTGTGTATGTGTGTGTGTGTGTGTGTGTGTGTGTGTGTGTGTGTGTGTGTATAGTAGTAGTAAGAGTAGTAGTAAGTCTGTACTTTTACCAAACTACTATGGGCAGAAAATGGCTTTAGTAATGACTAGCACAGCCTTGGCTAAGTGTCACCCAAGTGATTAAAACTGAATACAAGCTGTTTAATAGTCAGCACATGTCATATTGTAGGTTTGAGTGTCCACAAATTAAAGATCTAGGTCTGCTTCAACAGTCCTTAACTATGTTCTACTGAGAGAGAGAGAGAGAGAGAGAGAGAGAGAGAGAGAGAGAGAGAGAGAGAGAGGTAATGTAAAGAAATTGTGTGTCCATATCCATTTTTGTCTTAGTGGAGGTGGAGATGTCTGTACTTCAAAACCCACGTGAGGCAGCACACCAGCTGTTCTGCAGGTCCAGACACAGACCAGTGAAGAGCAAGCACCCCTGCACCACTCACACACCCACGCAGAGGCCCAGACACAGACCAGTGGAGAGGGAAGCACCCCTGTGCCACTCACACACCCACACAGAGGCCCAGACACAGACCTCAACCCAGACCAGTGGAGAGGAAGCACCCCTGCACCACTCACACACCCCTGCCTCACTCACACACCCACGCAGAGGCCCAGACACAGACCAGTGGAGAGGAAGCACCCCTGCACCACTCACACACCCCTGCCTCACTCACACACCCACGCAGAGGCCCAGACACAGACCAGTGGAGAGGAAGCACCCCTGCACCACTCACACACCCACGCAGAGTTCTGGATCTGAGACGTGAGAGCAGCCTGCATTCCTGAGAATGGGAAGTTCTGGATCTGGATCGCCCCACAAATGAGTGACACTTATTGCACTTATTACATTATACCTACTTCAATGTAAGTTACTTTTGGGTATGAAATACTATGAAGCCTATTTTGGTGTTTTAATGTTTGGTAGGCCATCCAGGGCTGATCTAAGCTTTCTAAGAGTTTATGAACAGATAGCAGTCAGAGGAGGATAGATTTAGTGTGTTTGGTTCCTCCCCCTTTGAATCTTGATTCCTCTCAAGGTTTCTTCCTCCTGCTCTAGGGAGTTTTTAATTGTCACTGTCACCCCTGGTTTGCTGACTGGGGGTTTGGACTTGGACATTTGTAAAGCTGCTTTGTGACATCTGTTGTAAAAAGTGCTATATAAATAAATTTGATTTAATAGTTAAGTGCAGGAGGTGAAAAACATGATTTGACTGATGTGTTGTAATACTTACTCAAAGTAACTCACAAACAAGGTAAAGTGTTCCACAGGTCTATATAATATGCACGAGAGAGAGAGAGAGCATGTGAAGCTAGGTGAAGTTAGCGCTCAGCGCGAGCACCTCTGAGACTGCTGCAAGTGCGCTCTCTGGTGGAGCAGCAGCAGAACTGCAGGGATTCCCCAGACCAGAGAAACAGGCTTTACTCAAAAACAGACGTGAGGTCCTTTTCTAAACTCTACAGGGTTATACAGTGGAAAAAGAAGGAGGAGTGGAGAAGAGCTTGGGGGGGGAGGGAGAGAGAGAGAGAGAGAGAGAGAGCGAGAGAGAGAGAGAGAGAGAGAGAGAGAGAGAGAGAGACAGACAGACAGACACACACACAGACAGACACACACAGACACAGAACACAACACACAAAGAGAATGTGTGAAAGATGTGTGTGAGTGAGTGAGAGGTAGGTGTACTTCCATCAGATAGAGCAAAGACCAAACTAAAAGACAAAGGTAAAGGATATTCAGACAAAGAGACTGTGTCTCTAACAGCCACTAGTGTAATGCTGATGTCCATGTGCAGTGAAAACATACAGCTGTGAAGAAGTCCCAGTATGATCCGGACACTAGATTAGATTAGCAGGTCCCTCAAACATGCACGCGTTGTTTGAATATTCTGAATCTTCTGTAGCGCTGCACAGCTGAGAACACAGAGCACCATGCACTGTCCAGACGGCTTTCACTGTCTCTGTGATGAGGTCTCCTGTCTCATCTAGGACTCCACTGATCTTTTCAACCAGAATGACTCCGGATGGTGACTCGGTAATTCTTGTTAACGTTAACCTGCAATAAAGGATTGACCAGCAGTTCTCTTCTATTAATTCTGAAGTCTGCATCATCATTTTCTATTTGAATGATTAATTTTAAAACTAGCTGACTGGGGATTTAGGAACGACATTTATCGGTGGCCCGTACTACGGGAATTTTTTCTGTGGACCCACACTGTTATCAGCACAAACTGACAGATCACCTAAAAACTGCATTGTTCTGTGTGTGATGGCTGTGTGTTCACCTAAGTGTTTGTCGTTTTGTTTGTCTAAAGTGAAGTTAAAAGCGAATTAGGTCATCTAAATGGCTTAGAGTTTTTGGTTTTGAAGAACATATGAAAAATGCTTATGCATAGTAATTTATTGATTGAACCACTGGGAACTCAAACTCATATCAAACTTTGGGTATTTAGCGAGTGATTTATCTTAAATAACGCAGAAAACCAATTTTCTTCACTTGAGGAAAAAGAAAAGCTATTGCTACCAGTGTTTAACTTGTTGTTATCTAGCCATTTATCATTAAGGGCAATATTAGGTTTGGAACTTTTGCCATGGGGGCAGGTGAACCGTTGCCAACTCCAGCAAACAGGTGATGAGCAAACAAATCCAACAAGGAGCAGAAAAAAGAGTTGACCTTTAATGACCTTATAAAATGCAAAAACATTTTGTGAGGCTGTGAGGCCGTAACAAGGAAAAAGAAGTACAAATGGCTAATGTAATGGAAGTTGTGAAAAAGTGAGCAGCAGCAAAACAAACAGAAGCACAAATGGAAGGTGTTTTCAGTGTATTTTACAGTTTATCATTCATAAACAAACAATCATACTGGTGCAACTGTCTTCAGGAGTGATGCAAGCCAAAATAGCAAACAAAACCCAGACTAATTAAATAAAACTACACACTAACTAATCATAACAACACAACTCCCTAACTCCCTAACACAAACAGAGACAAAACAAACGCCCAACAAAAATAGCAGTCACTCCCTACCACCAGTGTCCAACACCAAAATACCAAACAAACGATATTTACACAATCTAAATATATGTATATATGTATATATACACAACTGCTGAAGCAGGAAGGGCGAAGCCAAAGACGAAGTCCAAAAATGAGGAAACACTCACTCACTCACTCACTCATTCATTCATTCATTCAATCTCACTCTCTCTCTCTCTCTGTCTCTCTCTCTCTCTCTCTCTCTCTCTCTCTCTCTCTCTCTCTCTCCTGGGAGGGGCCTTTAAATAGCCAACACAGTTGGCTGGGAAAGCCGGCAAGGAAAGGGGCGGAGTCTCAATCACTGTTATTCGTTATATAAGTCTAAACAGTGGTTTGAATGTTTTTTATATCTTTTTTATAGATTTGGTCAGCTTTTGGTGGTTTCTGTTATAAAGTCGCTAAAATATTCACAATACAGTGAAAAGATGCCTACCTGTTCTGGGAGATCAATCCATCATCCCTCAGACGCCGTGTGGCAGAAAGAGTCTGACAGTTTATGGAACAGCTAAGGAAAATTAAAGTTTTGGACCAGACTTCAGCAACCATCCAACACTAATACACTAAATGCTACTTTGCATTTCCCCTGTGAGGCTGTCAAATCAAATAAACTGTTAATTGGTGGTGGACATGATCAGTCAAGACATTAAAGTTTAACTTGGACACATGAAATTGACTAATGGTCAAAATAACAAAACAGTTACAGAAATTTCAGACCACAAATAATGCAAAGAAAACAAGCTCATAATCATTTATAAACAACACAGTACTAATATTTCAACTTAGGATGAGTCAACAAATCAATATTTGGTGGAATAACCCTGATTTTTAATCACAGCTTTCATGTGTCTTGGCATGCTTTCCACTAGTCTTTCACATTGCTGTTGGGTAACACTATGCTACTCCTGGCACAGAAATTCCAGGAGCTCGGTTTTGTTTGATGGCTTGTGATCATCCTTCTTCCTCTTGATCACATTCCAGAGGTTTTCATTGGGGTTCAGGTCTGGAGATTGGGCTGGCCATGATAGGATCTTGATTTGGTGGTCCCTCATCCACACTTTGATTGGCCTGGCTGTGTGACATGGAGCATTGTCCTGTTGAAAAAAACAACCATTAGAGTTGGGGAACATTGTCAGAGCAGAAGGAAGCAAGTTTTCTTCCTGCACAGTTTTGTAAGTGGCTTGATTCATGCGTCCTTCACAAAGACAAAGCTGCCCGATTCCAGCCTGGCTGAAACACCTCCAGATCATCACCAATCCTGCACCAAATTTCACAGTGGGTGTGAGATACTCTGGCTTGTAGGCCTCTCCAGGTCTCCGTCTAACCATTACACGACCAGGTGGTGGATAAAGCTTAAAATTGCACTCATCGGAGAAGATGACCTTACTCCAGTCCTCTACGGTCCAGTCGTAATGGTCTTTTATTAACTTCAGTCTGGTTCTTCTTTGCTTCTCATTGATGAAGGGCTTTTTTCTAGGTTTGCACAACTTCAGCCCTGCCTCCAGAAGCCTATTTCGCACCGTCCTCGCTGTGCAATTCACCCCAGCTGTTGCATGCCATTTTTTGTAGGTCACTTGACATCATTAAGTGACATTTGAATGAGGTGGCGATCATCACAGTCGGTAGATAGTCGAGGCTGCAAGTGCGGGTTAGGAAAGTGTTCTATTCGGCGCGAACAGACACAGGAAAAGAGCAGCGGTGCAGCAGTTAGTGATTTGGGTGTTTTCTTTTTAACGTGACCCGATCCCGGGCTGGTATGGAGTCGTGTTTGTTTAAGGTGCTGATGTATTTGTTTTATAGGCAACTTGGGAGCAGGTTGCGTCCTGAATGAAAGGTAAAACGGTAAAAGTAAAAACGTTTTGAGCGGGTGAACGCAATTTTGGTAAAAATGGAGTATGATGTAATGTGTTTTAATGTTTGTTGATTTTGTGCTTACTTTGTCGTGATGTGGGATAATCTGTTGTGTATTTTGTGTGCAGGGGGCTGAGTCACGTTTTTGTTCCCACTATGAGTATTTCCTGATTCTGAGTTTTTCAGTAATGTAAGGTTTTATTGGTTGTGGTGTGTAAATATTTATCAGGAATTGTACTGATGAAGTGATTCATGTACGTGTGATGGTGACCACGTTAAAAGTCATTGAAGCCATTTGTGCTTAAACTCAGAACCAGATTTTCCACTCATTGTGTGTTTTAGTGTTATGTTTTTTAAATTGTATTAAACTTGTCTGACCTGGTACTGGTGGAGTTGCTTTTTTTTAAAAAAAGGTGATACCTGTTGCACATACACAGATGGAATTTGCATAAAATACTGTTTAATGGTGGAACTCTCCCAAAAAGGCAACTTCTGTTCTTAAAGACTCAAGGTAATCTTTCACTGATATGGGTATTTTGTGTTATTTTCATGTTATGTGGCTTCATGTGACCTGTCGTACTACAGTTGTCATAGCAACACCAGGTCTGTTTACAACACTACTACATTAGTTGGAGCACTTGGAGCTGTTGCGTCTATTTGCTCCTGGATTTCCTCACACATGATCTACTGCCACCTCATGATTTACCCAAGCGCTGGCCACAAAGATTTGGAAGTAGGTGGCTCTGAAAAACACATTCATTGAGCTGCTGTAATGGCCAGTTTCACATGGCAGTAAAGTTCATTATGGGAAATTAAAAGAGGAGAAAGATTTATTTTTCAGCCTTGAATGATTTGAGGCTTAGATGAGAAAGCTACGCTATTTTAATCAGGTACACATACATTGTAAATTGTGTATGACTGACTACAAGGTCATATAGTTCTGATTAAAAAAGGAATGACTGATTGTACCTAAATACAGAAAATCAATATTATCTATAAAAATTACCAAAATATGACCACCAATTAACAGGATTTGATTTGACAGCCTCAGAGGGGAAATGCACAGTAGTATTTAATGCTTTAGTTTTGGATGGCTGCTGGAGTCTGGTTCAAGACTTTCATTTCCTGTAGCTGTCCCATAACACTGTTATACTCTTCCTGCCACACGGCGTCAGAGAGAGACGATGGATCAATCTCCAGGAACGCATAGGCATCCTTGGATTGTATTTTGAATATTTCAGCAGCTTTACCACAGGAACAACCAAACATTGACCAAATCTGTAAAAGAGATACAAAAATCATTTGGACAACTGTTCTGACTTACATAATGAACAATAGATTCCACACTATACTTATCAAGCATTACTCTAATGTGCAGTGTTTTTGAATTTTAAAAAAATGTCATTGTATATTGTAATTTTACTTTACTGTAACTGTTTCATATATCAGTTACCTCTGAAGCCTTTTGGATTGAATCCACAAATTCTTCTTTAAGTTCAGGTTCATCAACAAGATCTTCATTAACAAACGTGGTTTTCTGCATGACACCCAACATACTGTGCACCTTTTGCCAGAAGTTTTTGATCTGAATCAGAATGTTCTGGATTTTAGTCAGATATCGCTGGACCTCGTTCAGGTGGACAGGGCTGGGTATAGAGCCTGGTACACACAAACAGAAACACAGACTGCATATTTAAACCAACAATGAGTACAGGACCGGAGAATTGTGCAGTGTTTTGCTATGGAAGTGTTTTCAGAGCTCTGTGTACTTTTGTATTCTTAAAATAGATTGTTTACAGTCTAATTTACTAATGTACATGTGTGGAGATGAACTGGTCCAGTAACACTAAACACAGAACCCATGAGCCTATTCAAAAAACTGTTAACAGACAGACAAGCATACATAAACAAAAACAGTCATCCAGCAGACATCACCAATCATCACTCACCCTTGGCGATTTTTACTTTGGCCAGTTTCATCTGTAAGTCAATCTGCTGGACCTCAATGCTCCACTGTTGGTTCATCAGAGCCGTCTTTTGAGAGATGAGCTGATTCAGCTGGTTTTCAAGAGCTTTGATTTTTGCAGCAGCAGCGGGGGATGTTGCGGCATCGTAAATGGACTTGACGAGTGGCCCAATGAATGGCACAATCGCAGCGAAGATCCCGAGGCCTGAGCTTTTGCTTGTCATGTCCCTTACATAACTCTCAAGTTCCAGGTTTTTGGCATCTATCTTCCTTTTGGTGTCTTCAAGCTCGTTCCTAACTCCGGCAAGCTTTTCTTCAAGGGTCTTTATAGCTCCCTCCATTTCCTGAACTTCCTTGGAAAGCTGCTCAGACTTGGCCTCAGTGTTTGCCTTTTCAGTGATGATGTCACTGGTAGTTGTAGCCACGTCTCCGTTGTGTTGAACATAGCTAAATATTAAAAGTGTGAAAATAGTCAACATTCATTTACTTTGTGTGTCTGTAGGTTGAGAAGATTCCAGCTATTTGTTATCAGTCTATGTCATTGTGTCACTAAAGCTGCACTAGGTAACATTTGTTTGTTAAAATTGAAAGAAGTCACATTACTAAGCCAAGAGGAAAAACCTTCTGCTAAAATATAGTGTCTTTCTGCAAGTCACCCTATAAAGCATGAAATATTCATTCAGATTCAGAACTGTGGGGGCAGATTTGGCAAGTGTTTTCTGAACCACATCAGATGTTTTTAAGAATTAACGAATCACACGCACAGGATCAAAAACAAGGTCCGGCTCGATTGGCTGTTTCCCTGACTAATGTTACAGGGGGCGTGGCTCACAGTTCTGATATACCTGTGCATGTGTACAGGGCTGAAAGTCAGTGAATTGAAGGATAGAGATACTGCCTCACATGGAGACATCAGAACGGCAACCCCAGTCATCCTCTGCAGCATTACCCGCATGTGACTCCTACACATTGTGTTGACTTTTCAGGGGTGGCAACAGCCTGCACGGGTTCAGGAATGTTTGTTTATTTTTGATTGGTGTACGGGTACATTATGTTGGTGGTTTGCTAGCTAGCAAGCAAGCAAGCAATTTATTATTGATTTGGAATTTAATGTTATCTTGTGTATTGTACAAGGTAAATGTTAAGCTGTTTTAGCTATGTAGTCAATGTTAGCTGGCAAATTCGCTAATATTATTATATAATCACTTTGCTGACAGTGTCTTTTTTGTTTCAGAGTTTATCCTCTTATGTCTGAACAAGGAAAGCCTTTAATCTCTCAAATTATTTCCAGTGCTACCATCTCTCTCATTTCATGTATGCAACGATAACTTTAAATGAAACTTGGCTAACATTTCAGCTGTGCTACCAGGCTGTCGCATACCTGCTGGATGATTACAAGAGTAAGTTAGATAATGCACTTACATCCTGACAGAGCATTCCAGAGAGATCTGATCAAATTCTCTGTGAACACTCCTTCAACATGAATGCTCTCGCAATCATCAGATAAATTCACTTGGGGAAATGGAAGGCAGCACAACCCACTTTACAAAATGTTCATGATTCATGCGGTTGCATACTTCCACCAGAGTGGTCGCCAATTCTAAAAATCTACATAGTGTAGCTTTAAAGTACAACATATCAATCTTCACATCAGCACAGGCGTCACAGACACCAGAATAAAACTGAAATTGAAGAACTCTAAAAGCTAATAATTATTTAACTTTCAAACTATTAATCTGACATGCATTTCTCTACTAACAGAACAGCACTGCTTCACACCATTTCTATACATCATGGTGATCTAGGCTGCAAAAAATACATGTTGTTACCTTTGCACCATCTTGTCCACATCTGTAATAAGTTCACCAATCCAGGTTCTTGCTTTTTCCAGGTACCTTACCGCCAGTGTTGGTTTGTTTTTTTCAATAGCATGTATCAGCATTGGAAACAGTGATGAAACCAGGGTCTGACTGGTGCCCATACACTGTGGTGGAAGGAATAACATAAGATATGCAGAATGTAATTTAACATTTACCTCCCACCTTATATGACCTTTGCTGCTGCTGTTCCTCCATGTGATGGACATATTGGCTACAACCCAGTTACTGAGCTCATTAAGGATTCAGAGACATTTATGGTGATGTGATTACACACATCTCACCTCCTGCATTCCAAATTGGTTCTGTGGTACTTGAGCAGGTCTGATTACTGAAGATCATCACAGTTTCTGTTCTGGAGCGTCAGTTACTGAGGCAGTAGAGTAGCAGCTTGTATTAAAACATTTTAACTTGAGGTGGACTGTGAAGCACTGAGGTGCATAGTTTATTAAAGTGGTGAAATAATTTGATTATACTGATTGGTTAAACCTTTTTCCTTAATGTACTCTAACACTGTGTGACCTTGTAGCTGTAGTACTTTTAACTCTTTGTCTAGATTGATCATATAAGAATAAATACACAGCAGATCACATCAATCTCCTAATAATGAAGAATTTACACGGAACCATCAACCCCATCCGCCTCACCTAATAAGGTGGGGATTATCACCCCACCTGTTATGATAATCAGCCCCAAGAGGAAGGAGTTTATAGACTTTTGACCAAGGCAGAGGGTCTGTCTCATCTTACACCACTCTTTCTCCTGAATTGTAAAAGCAGACTTCCAGCTAACAGAGAACATGCTCTGATTACATGCTCTTCAAATATAGAAACAGATGCTATTATGTTACAAAACCTCTACTACTGAACATGTGTCAGAATTGTGATCTTCATTTACTTTGTTTTTCTTCCATTGATAACACTTTTAAAATAAACTGTCAGTTTCAGGATTTTTATTTCAATCTGTAATTACATTTTTTTTTTCCCAAATGAGAAGGCCATAATTTTACTTAATGTGTCATTATGGCAATCAGAAAGTCCTTTTGAAATAATCAAATTTGTTCTATGGAGCAAAAGAGATTGTACAAAATAAATCAATTGTACAAAATGGACAGTTTGATTCCCGAGTTCTGACTCCATTTTCTTTTCTAAGGCTAATGTTAATTATGGTGGCATGTAGTTTTGAATATCGCTTTATTTTAATTTGCAAAATAATTTATCAACACATTTTCTAGAAAACTTTAAACTATCAGTTTGATATTTTTTTTTTGCTATGTCTGATATTTTAAGGTGAAGTGTTGCTGTAAGTTCACTAGAATATCCAATCTGTCATTATAACTTTGGATTCCAGTGTTTTACACAATACAGTCATTGATTGTTATTAATTCATTATAAATTATTTTCTTCCTGACATACAGAAACGACCAGAGATCTCACCCTACACTGACACCATACCTTCAGCAGAAGAGCTTCAGAGGATCCAAAGAGAAGTTGGGTTTCCACAGCACGCTTCCTGAGGAGCCTCTCCAAGTTTGGAAACTTAGCCAGACACAGGTAGGAGATGTGGTACAGCAGGGATATCTGCTTAGAAGTTGGGAGAAGCTCCTCTGTGAATCCTGGACTCCATACGGAGTTGGTTGGCACAAGTTCTGTGAATCGGTTAAAACATATTTGAATGAAACATGTGGTCAACCACCCATGCTGGTATAATGTCTAAAACTTCTCATGTCCTAAAGAATTGGAAAAAGTACAATCAATCACTCTGAAAAAAATAATAAATTAAAACTTGCCTTTGCTGTTAGCCATTGTATGTAAGACCAGGTAAGACTTGTATACAGTGTTATCCTATAATTCAGTAAAAGAGATTAGAATGATATCATCAAACAGAACAACTGGACTATGTTTTGGTTCGTGAACCTAAAATAAAAAATGTGCAAATACTAAGAAGGGAACCTTACCTGTAACTCTTTGTACGTCTTGCTGGTTGAGTGTGTTGAGGTCTCACTGGAGAACCTTTATACCACGCACACCCCGCCTCTTACACAGAAAGAAATTGCTGTCAAAGGTCTGAGGAAACCCAAGACAAGGTGATGAAAGATAAAGAAAAAGGAAGTTTCCTTTGCCTTTAGGTTAATATAGGAAATACACCAGAAATTTAATCCCTCCTCCCCATAAAGTCCTGTGCATTATTTAAACAAAACCTTTTGCAGGCTTGCCACAATGACCTATTTCAGATATCATATTGTTCCAAAAGTTAGGAGAACCAGTCTAACTAGAAAATAGAGGCGACACCTTCTGCACCTCGTTTGTCAACAGGTTCGCTGGAAGACATGCTGAGGGATGCATTTCTTACATTTTTTCTATCAAGTCCTATAGATAATTCAAATATGAAGTTGTGCTGGACTGCCACAAACCGCCTATTTCAGATTTGTCACGTTATATATTTATTTGTTTATTTGCTCCGTTCTTAGTAAATTTAATCCATTTAGTAACTATAATACAATCATCCACTTTGCACCATTGTAGATTCTATGACATTTCTGACTTTCCACATTCAGCTGAAAATGGTCAATTGTGAAGTTTATATCTGTGTATCCCACAAACTCCTGAAGGACAAAACCTTGTGTCTGAAGATGTTTACTATACAAAGGCATCTACAGGACACTCATTAACACAGGACACAGTTCTTTTTATCTCATGGATATGCGCGGGAGGAATATGGTGCAATTTAATTTACGTTTAAGGAGTGTTTGCCATTGTGTCTTTTTCACAATCACACAGTAAGATGGGAGTGATAAAATGGAACTGCAAATTTAATGCAATTTGTACAAAAACAGAATATCATAAATGATATCATGAAAGTAATAATGTGATGGCAAGAACAGCCCTTTTAGATGCTAAAAGTCTCTGTTAAAGTTCTTATCAGTTAAAGGTCTGAAGAAAACCAGAAGTTCTGAAAGAAGTTCTGAAGAAAGGCCACCTGGTCTTTGAAGTTTGATTAGTCTCAGATGCACTTGTTACTGTCACAGTGGCATCAAAAGAAACCATTTTGAACAGTTTTGCTTGTGCAGTTAGTGTTGGGCTGTCGAGCTGATGCAGGGGTTTCTCATGAGCAGGTCATCTGAAGCACAAGAACAGTTTACGTTGTGCATTTTATCAGGATTCTTTCACAATTAATCTGGTTTGGTCTTAAACTGGCTCTCTTTGTGCATAAATTCTGCTCTTCATTTAAAAATCAAAGTGTCTATTATGATTTCTAGATAAAGCCTAGGTAGAACTTTTTGCCATAAATGAAAAGCATTTTTTATTTTAATAATGTGTAATATTGTGTTATTTGCCTTTAGGTTAATATAGGAAATACACCAGAAATTTAATCCCCCCTCCCCATAAAGTCCTGTGCATTATTTAAACAAAACCTTTTGCAGGCTTGCCACAATGACCTATTTCAGATATCATATTGTTACAAAAGTGAGGAGGACCAGTCTAACTAGAAAATAGAGGCGACACCTTCTGCACCTCGTTTGTCAACAGGTTCGCTGGAAGACATGCTGAGGGATGCATTTCTTACATTTTTTCTATCAAGTCCTATAGATAATTCAAATATGAAGTTGTGCTGGACTGCCACAAACCGCCTATTTCAGATTTGTCACGTTATATATTTATTTGTTTATTTGCTTCGTTCTTAATAAATTTAATCCATTTAGTAAATATAATACAATCATCTACTTTGCACCATTGTAGATTCTATGACATTACTGACTTTCCACATTCAGCTGAAAATGGTCAATTGAGAAGTTTATATCTGTGTATCCCACAAACTCCTGAAGGACAAAACCTTGTGTCTGAAGATGTTTACTATACAAAGACATCTACAGGACACTCATTCACTCATTCAGGACACTCATTAACACAGGAAACAGGTCTTTTTATCTCATGGATATGCGCGGGAGGAATATGATGCAATTTAATTTACGTTTAAGGAGTGTTTGCTATTGTGTCTTTTTCACAATCACACAGTAAGATGGGAGTGATAAAATGGAACTGCAAATTTAATGCAATTTGTACAAAAACAGAATATCATAAATGATATCATGAAAGTAATAATGTGATGGCAAGAACAGCCCTTTTAGATGCTAAAAGTCTCTGTTAAAGTTCTTATCAGTTAAAGGTCTGAAGAAAACCAGAAGTTCTGAAAGAAGTTCTGAAGAAAGTCCACCTGGTCTTTGAAGTTTGATTAGTCTCAGATGCACTTGTTACTGTCACAGTGGCATCAAAAGAAACCATTTTGAACAGTTTTGCTTGTGCAGTTAGTGTTGGGCTGTCGAGCTGATGCAGGGGTTTCTCATGAGCAGGTCATCTGAAGCACAAGAACAGTTTACGTTGTGCATTTTATCAGGATTCTTTCACAATTAATCTGGTTTGGTCTTAAACTGGCTCTCTTTGTGCATAAATTCTGCTCTTCATTTAAAAATCAAAGTGTCTATTATGATTTCTACATTGCAACTATATTTCCTTGATTCATAGTGGGCAGTGAAGTCAGGCCAGTCTACCTTTTATAGGCCTAGTTAGCCTTAATGTCCAGGTGGCAGGTTAACTGTGAATAGCAGGGATGTATGCATTTCTCTTGTGGGGAAGAAAAGCACACCTCTGATGAAACAACATGTCTTTCCAGTGAACCTGATACAATCTAGATGCAGGTGAGAGTTTGCTCATTCTACTATCTAGTTATACCAGACATCCTCCCATCTGTAGAATCCATACATCACTCTGTAACTCATGACGCAACTCACCTGTCAAAACTAGATAGGACAAGGCTAAACTCCTGCTGAACCTGATCCAGACTAAGTAAGGAAGTAGTGGCGAAACAAGCAGGCCTTGTGATGGTGGATAAGATGCAGAAAACAGAAGTGCTAATAGATGTAAAGTACGACAGGTCAGGTAACCTAGTAAGGGATGGAATGTGGCCCTTTCATAGTGTTTAGATTAGTTTTTTGTTCTATGTTTGTATTTCACATAAGTCCTATGTGAAATAGAATTAGAAACATTTCCGAAATGAAGGATACCACACTACAAATATAATAGCACAGCGATACCTGGTGAAAATGGCAAACCCAAAATAAACAGCTTGCTTGTTTAAAAACAACAGATCACAAAGATTTTCCACAGTGGGCAGGGATGTTCTCTAAACTTCAAGAAATCGAATGTTTGACTCATGGCCTTACTAACAGAGAAACAAACAGATTTTCTTACATCCATGTTAATACCATAAAAAACCCCAATTCCTTGACCTTGATATTTCAGAACACTGCATAATACTTAAATGTGAAAATTATTTCATTGGAATCAGTTTATTACTCTATTAGCTATGTCATAAATTTTATTCTTTGATTGTTTACATTTATCTGACTCTTTTATCTAAAGCAACTTACAATTATATAAGAAAACAACTTGAGCAATTGAGGGACTTGCTCAGGGGCCCAACAGTGGTGGAGCTTGAACCAGCAACCTTCCGATTACAAGTCAAGTACCATAACTGCTGAGCTACCATTACCCACTGTTATTGTTACTCAATCTAAATAACTCTTACAGTTTCACTTATATTTATAGTTTTGTGGTCAGTTCTCATTGCCACTGAATACGTCTTATATCACAAAGGTGTCTTGTCATGTTTTATCATATAACAGTTAAGTATGTGAACACAGAAACTAGTTTGACCCTGGAGATCTTGTAGTAACCAATGCAAAGCCATGAAAACACACACAGTGTGATCACTTTGTCAGGCTGCCCTACCCAACAGCTGCACCAAACAGGCTGACAACCGTATTACAGTCAGCATTTCATAAACAAACTTCCAACAACCTTGGGATTTCTTTTTGTACTTTGACTTCTCCCTACAATTTCCTTTCAGTGCTCAGGAGAAAAGTGTAAGCAAACACACTGCTGCTGTTTCAGTCTTCAGTTTCCGATTCTATTTACTTAAAACACAGAGGACACGATCAGACTGCCGTTTGTTTCTCTGATGGGCTGATGAGTGGTACAGACTGACACGATTGTCCTCAAATTATATCCTAGCATGTCTCTCTCTAGTCCACAGAGGTTGGAGTTAAGACACAGGCCAGATGCATGAAAGGAAGAACCAGGAGACACAATGACAGAAATGAGTAAAAGCCCTCCATGTATTAAATGACCAAATGTAAAACAGTGTAGCAATCACAGATGGAATATGCATCAAATACCGTATGTGCAATGGTGGAATACATTATATGATTTCACTGGATATTCTGAGAGACCGAATGTCCATTCATACATACAATATGTTTTACTATTGTAGTTGCCTTCATTAGATATAATTGTTGATATATAGGGTGTTAAAATAATGTGTGGAATTCGAGATTCGGGATAAACTGACTGTCCCACTAAATCTCTATACACTAAATAAATGTGGGTACATATAAACTAAAGGCTGATTAATTCAGGGAGTACTCTAATGAACTGACAGAACACATTTTATTGCGATTTGGCCAAGCTGTTACTGCCATGTTAGTGCAGTCTTGTAGGGCAAAGGGCTGAGTGAGGTTAACCAAACACTAAATCTATGCAGGTCATCACAGGTTACTCACATGGAGCCCAAAGTTCACAACACACACACACAGAGTGAGAGAGAGTATTTCAGCTGTGGGATGAGCCATGTCATCGCTGGCTGTGCTCCTGAAAAACGTACCGGCCTGGTTCCTCTGTGGTGGAGTTTTTCTACCTGTGACTCTTCTTTTTCTGCTGGTGATTGCTCACCTGAGATGGAAACTCCAGGAAGGTACCAAACGCAACACATCAACACTTATTTTAACGTGTGTGTGTATACGTGTGTGTGTGTGTGTGTGTGTGTGTGTGTATGTGTGTGTGTGTGTGTGTATGTGTGTATGTGTGTGTGTGTGTGTGTGTGTGTGTGTGTGTGTGTGTGTGTGTGTGTGTGTATAGTAGTAGTAAGAGTAGTAGTAAGTCTGTACTTTTCCAAACTACTATGGGACGAAAATGGCTTTAGTAATGACTAGCACAGCCTTGGCTAGGTGTCACCCAAGTGATTAAAACTGAATACAAGCTGTTTAATAGTCACCACGTGTCATATTGTAGGTTTGAATGTCCACAAATTAAAGGTCTTGGTCTGCTTCAACAGTCTTTAACTATGTTCTACTGAGAGAGAGAGAGAGAGAGAGAGAGAGCAAGAGAGAGAGAGAAAGAAAAAGAGAGGTAATTTAAAGAAATTGTGTGTGTATGTATCTGTATAGTTATCATACCATGTCCATTCTTGGTGGAGATGTTTGTACTTCAAGACCCACGTGAGGCAGCACACCAGCTGTCCAGCAGGCCCAGACACAGACCAGTGGAGAGGAAGCACCCCTGCACCACTGACAGTGACTCATACCGTGTTCATCAGTGCTGTATGGAATTACTTAAATAAGCAGAAAATCCTATCATTTCCACAGCAAATGCTTACAATAAAGTATGGCTAGTTCCAAAATCCATAAAACACATAAAAAATTGTGTTTGTCTGTATTCTTTGGGGACAGCGCACAGTCATATGTCACCTTCAAACCACATTTATGCACATGATACACATTTGTATCTTTCACTAAAACCAAGCGATGACAACTGCCTTTGTAACTTCAACTTTTTATAAATCAATCTTAGCTTTATTTTTGATAGTCCAGTGAAATTTGATAAGCAAATTAGCACTGTTGTGAAGTCATGCTTTTTCCAGTTACAGGCAATAGCTCAATTATATTCCTTTCTCTCTCCTAAAAACCTGCTTTCATTTTTCCCAATCTTGACCACTGTAACTCAGGGTATAAGGGAGCTAAAAACACCCACACACAGGGCAGAATGGTTTGCCACAGCGGAGTATTTGACATGCACATGAACTGCTCAACATCCTGCCTTTGCAATCCCCCTCCACAAAACAGGAACTCGCTTGTGCCAACACCTCTCTTACACCATCCATATTTTGAAATATTGTCTCATTGGTACGTAACAGCAAAGGAAAACATTTTTGCTTGTGCAGTTAGTGTTGGGCTGTCGAGCTGATGCATTGGTTTCTCATGAGCAGGTCATCTGAAGCACAAGAACAGTTTACGCTGTCCATTTTCTCCCACAAGATGGCTTCTAGGTTTGTACATCAGGATGCTATAACATTCTTCATCTGGTTTGGTCTTAAACTGTCAGTGAAGTCAGGTACATTCTCTTCACAGTTAAACTGCCACCTGGACATTAAGGCTAACTAGGCCTATAAAAGGTAGACTGGCCTGACTTCACTGCCCACTATGAATCAAGGAAATATAGTTGCAATGTAGAAATCATAATAGACACTTTGATTTTTAAATGAAGAGCAGAATTTATGCACAAAGAGAGCCAGTTTAAGACCAAACCAGAGGAATTGTTAAAGAATCCTGAGAAAATGTACAGCGTAAATTGTTTTTGTGCTTCAGACGACCTGCTCATGAGAAACCCCAGCATCAGCTCGACAGCCCAACACTAACTACACAAGCAAAACTCTTCAAAATGGTTTCTTTTGATGCTACTTTGACAGTAACAAGTGCATCTGAGACTAGTCAAACTTCAATAAGCAGGCTGCCTTTGCTTTGCCTTGGTTTTCTTCAGAACATTATCTGATAAGGACTTTAACAGAGACTTTTAGCGTCTGCCAAGTCTATTTCCTGATTACAAGGTTCACTTCTTAGTATTTGTACATTTTTTACTTTAGATTCAGGAACCAAAACGTAGTACAGTTTTTGCTCAGAACTTTGACAGGAATTTCTTTCCGTGTAAGAGGTGGCGTGCGCATGGTATAAAGGTTCTCCAGTGAGACCTCAACACACCGTACCACCAAGAAGTACGAAGATTTACAGGTAAGTTTCACTTCTTAGTATTTGCACATTTTTTATTTTAGGTTCATGAACCAAAACGTAGTAAAGTTTTTCGGTTTGATGATGTCATTCTAATATCTTTTACTGAATTATAGGATAACACTGATTACAAGTCTTCCCTGGTCTTACATACAATGGCTAAGAGCAAAGGCAAGCTTTAAGTTATTATTTTTTCAGTGATTGATTCTACTTTTTTTTTTCTTTAGGACATGAGAAGTTTTAGACATTATACCAGCATGGTTGTTTGACCACATGTTTCATTCAAATATATTTTAACTGAATCACAGAACTTGTGCCAACCAACTCTGTATGGAGTCCAGGATTCACAGAGGAGCTTCTCCCAGCTTCTAAGCAGATATCCCTGCTGTACCACATCTCCTACCTGTGTCTGGCTAAGCTTCCAAACTTGGAGAGGCTCCTCAGGAAGTGTGCTGGGGAAACCCAACTTCTCTTTGGATCCTCTGAAGCTCTTCTGCTGAAGGTATGGTGTCAGTGTAGGGTGAGATCTCTGGTCGTTTCTGCCCGTCAGGAAGAAAATAATTTATAATGAATTAATAACAATCAATGACTGTATTGTGTAAAACACTGGAATCCAAAGTTATAATAACAGATTTGATGAAAAGAATGGATATTCTCTTGAATTTACAGCAACACTTCACCGTAAAATATGACATAGCAAAAACATATCAAACTGAAAGTTTTGTTTTCTTATTAGAAAATGTGTTAATAAATTCTTTTGCAAATTAATATAAAGCGATATTCAAAACTACATGCTACCATAATTAACATTAGCCTTAGAAGAGAAATATTACAAATTGAAAGCATTCTTATTAGTAGAACACTACATTTTCAGAATAACAAAATAGAGTCAGAACTCTGGAATCAACCTGTCCAGGTACCGAATCAGTGACCTCTAAAACACTAAAGAAAATATAATAAAATATCCAATAGTTTTAAATAGCTGATTAACTAAATATAGAAAATGAGCAAACCAAATATTCAAAATACAAAACGATTTATTTTGTACAATCTCTTTTGCTCCATAGAACAAATTTAATTATTTCAAAAGGACGTTCTCACTGCCATAATTACACATTAAATAAAATTATGGCCTTCTCATTTGGGACAAAAATGTAATTCCAGATTGTAATCCAAATCCTTAAACTGACAAACAGTTTATTTTAAAAGGGTTATCAATGGAAGAAAAACAAAGTAAATGAAGATCACAATTTTGACAGAAGTTCAGTACTAGAGGTTTTGTAACATAATAGCATCTGTTTCTATATTTGAAGAGCATGTATCCAGAGCATGTTCTCTGTTAGCTGGAAGTCTGCTTTTACATATCAGGAGAAAGAGTTGTGTAAGATGAGACAGACCCTCTGCCTTGGTCAAAAGTCTATAAACTCCTTCCTCTTGGGGCAGATTATTATAACAGGTGGGGTGATAATCCCCACCTCATTAGGTGAGGCGGATGGGGTTGATGGTTCCGTGTAAATTCTTCATGTTATTAGGAGATTGATGTGATCTGCTGTGTACTTATTCTTATATGATCAATCTAGACAAAGAGTTAAAAGTACTACAGCTACAAGGTCACACAGTGTCAGAGTACATTAAGGAAAAAGGTTTAACCAATCAGTATAATCAAATTATTTCACCACTTTAAAAAACTATGCACTTCAGTGCTTCACAGTCCACCTCAAGTTAAAATGTTTTACAAGAGAGACATAATACAAGCTGCCTCAGTAACTGACGCCCCAGAACAGAACCTGTGATGATTTTCAGTAATCAGACCTGCTCAAGTACCAAAGAACCAATTTGAAAGGCAGGAAGCGAGATGTTTGTAATCACATCACCATAAATGTCTCTGAATCCTTAATGAGCTCAGTAACTGGGTTGTAGCCAATATGTCCATCACATGGAGGAACAGCAGCAGCAAAGGTCATATAAGGTGGGATGTAAATGTTAAATTACATTCTGCATATCTTATGTTATTCCTTCCACCACAGTGTATGGGCACCAGTCAGACCCAGGTTTCATCACTGTTTCCAATGCTGATACATGCTATTGAAAAAAACAAACCAACACTGGCGGTAAGGTACCTGGAAAAAGCAAGAACCTGGATTGATGAACTTATTGCAGATGTGGACAAGATGGTGCAAAGGTAACAACATGTATTTTTTGCAGCCTAGATCACCATGATGTATAGAAATGGTGTGAAGCAGTGCTGTTCTGTTAGTAGAGAAATGCATGTCAGATTAATAGTTTGAAAGTTAAATAATTATTAGCTTTTAGAGTTCTTCAATTTCAGTTTTATTCTGGTGTCTGTGACGCCTGTGCTGATGTGAAGATTGATATGTAGTACTTTAAAGCTGCACTATGTAGATTTTTAGAATTGGCGACCACTCTGGTGGAAGTATGCAACCGCATGAATCATGAACATTTTGTAAAGTGGGTTGTGCTGCCTTCCATTTGCCCAAGTGAATTTATCTGATGATTGCGAGAGCATTCATGTTGAAGGAGTGTTCACAGAGAATTTGATCAGATCTCTCTGGAATGCTCTGTCAGGATGTAAGTGCATTATCTAACTTACTCTTGTAATCATCCAGCAGGTACGCGACAGCCTGGTAGCACAGGTGAAATGTTAGCCAAGTTTCATTTAAAGTTATCGTTGCATACATGAAATGAGAGAGATGGTAGCACTGGAAATAATTTGAGAGATTAAAGGCTTTCCTTGTTCAGACATAAGAGGACAAACTCTGAAACAAAAAAGACACTGTCAGCAAAGTGATTATATAATAATATTAGCGAATTTGCCAGCTAACATTGGCCTACATAGCTAAAACAGCTTAACATTTACCTTGTACAATACACAAGATAACAATAAATTCCTAATCAATAACAAATTGCTTGTTTGCTTGCTAGCTAGCAAACCACCAACATAATGTACCTGTTCAGCAATCAAAAATAAACCAACATTCCTGAACCCCTGCAGGCTGTTGCCACCCCTGAAAAGTCAACACAATGTGTAGGAGTCACATGCGGGTAATGCTGCAGAGGATGACTGGGGTTGCCGTTCTGATGTCTCCATATGAGGCAGTATCTCTATCCTTCAATTCACTGACTTTCAGCACTGTACACATGCACAGGTATATCAGAACTGTGAGCCACACCCCCTGTAACATTACTCAGGGAAACGGCCAATCGAGCCGGACCTTGTTTTTGATCCTGTGCGTGTGATTCGTTAATTCATAAAAACATCTGATGTGGTTCAGAAAACACTTGCCAAATCCGCCCCAACAGTTCTGAATCTGAATGAATATTTCATGCTTTATAGGGTGACTTGCAGAAAGACACTATATTTTAGCAGAAGGTTTTTCCTCTTGGCTTAGTAATGTGACTTCTTTCAATTTTAACAAACAAATGTTACCTAGTGCAGCTTTAATGACACAGTGACATAGACTGATAACAAATAGCTGGAATCTTCTCAACCTACAGACACACAAAGTAAATGAATGTTGACTGTTTTCACACTTTTAATATTTAGCTATGTTCAACACAACGAAGATGTGGCCACAACTACCAGTGACATCATCACTGAAAAGGCAAACACTGAGGCCAAGTCTGAGCAGCTTTCCAAGGAAGTTCAGGAAATGGAGGGAGCTATAAAGACCCTTGAAGAAAAGCTTGCCGGAGTTAGGAACGAGCTTGAAGACACCAAAAGGAAGATAGATGCCAAAAACCTGGAACTTGAGAGTTATGTAAGGGACGTGACAAGCAAAAGCTCAGGCCTCGGAATCTTCGCTGCGATTGTGCCATTCATTGGGCCAATCGTCAAGTCCATTTACGATGCCGCAACATCCCCCGCTGCTGCTGCAAAAATCAAAGCTCTTGAAAACCAGCTGAATCAGCTCACCTCTCAAAAGGCGGCTCTGATGAACCAACAGTGGAGCATTGAGGTCCAGCAGATTGACTTACAGATGAAACTGGCCAAAGTAAAAATTGACAAGGGTGAGTGATGATTGGGTGATGTCTGCTGGATGACTGTTTTTGGTTATGTATGCTTGTCTGTCTGTTAACAGTTTTTTGAATAAGCTCATGGGTTCTGTGTGTAGTGTTACTGGACCAGTTCATCTCCACACATGTACATTAGTAAATGAGACTGTAAACAATCTATTTTTAAGAATACAAAAGTACACAGAGCTCTGAAAACACTTCCATAGCAAAACACTGCACAATTTTCCTGTCCTGTACTCATTGTTGGTTTAAATAAGCAGTCTGTGTTTCTGTTTGTGTGTACCAGGCTCTATACCCAGCCCTGTCCACCTGAACGAGGTCCAGCGATATCTGACTAAAATCCAGAACATTCTGATTCAGATCAAAAACTTCTGGCAAAAGGTGCACAGTATGTTGGGTGTCATGCAGAAAAAGACATTTGTTAATGAAGATCTTGTTGATGAACCTGAACTTAAAGAAGAATTTGTGAATTCAATCCAAAAGGCTTCAGAGGTAACTGATATATGAAACAGTTACAGTAAAGTAAAATTACAATATACAATGACATTTTTTAAAATTCAAAAACACTGCACATTAGAGTAATGCTTGATAAGTATATTGTGGAATCTATTGTTCATTATGTAAGTCAGAACAGTTGTCCAAATGGTTTTTGTATCTCTTTTACAGATTTGGTCAAATTTTGGTGGTTCCTGTGGTAAAGCTGCTGAAATATTCAAAATACAGTCCAAGGATGCCTATGCGTTCCTGGAGATTGATCCATCGTCTCTCTCAGACGCCGTGTGGCAGGAAGAGTATAACAGTGTTATGGGACAGCTACAGGAAATGAAAGTCTTGAACCAGACTCCAGCAGCCATCCAAAACTAAAGCACTAAATACTACTGTGCATTTCTCCTCTGAGGCTGTCAAATCAAATACTCTGTTAATTGGTGGTCATATATTGGTAATTTTTATAGATAATATTGATTTTCTGTATTTAGGTACAATCAGTCATTCCTTTTTTAATCAGAACTATATGACCTTGTAGTCAGTCATACACAATTTACAATGTATGTGTACCTGATTAAAATAGCGTAGCTTTCTCATTTAAGCCTCAAATCATTCAAGGCTGAAAAAAAAATCTTTCTCCTCTTTTAATTTCCCATAATGAACTTTACTGCCATGTGAAACTGGCCATTACAGCAGCTCAATGAATCTGTTTTTCAGAGCCACCTACTTCCAAATCTTTGTGGCCAGCGCTTGTGTAAATCATGAGGTGGCAGTAGATCATGTGTGAGGAGATCCAGGAGCATATAGACGCAACAGCTCCAAGTGCTCCAACTAATGTAGTAGTGTTGTAAACAGACCTGGTGTTGCTATGACAACTGTAGTATGACAGGTCACATGAAGCCACATAACATGAAAATAACACAAAATACCCATATCAGTGAAAGATTACCTTGAGTCTTTAAGAACAGAAGTTGCCTTTTTGGGAGAGTTCCACCATTAAACAGTATTTTATGCAAATTCCATCTGTGTATGTGCAACAGGTATCACCTTTTTTTTTAAAAAAAACAGCAACACCACCAGTACCAGGTCACACAAGTTTAATACAATTTAAAAACCATAACACTAAAACACACAATGAGTGGAAAATCTGGTTCTGAGTTTAAGCACAAATGGCTTCAATGACTTTTAACGTGGTCACCATCACACGTACATGAATCACTTCATCAGTACAATTCCTGATAAATATTTCCACACCACACCCAATAAAACCTTACATTACTGAAAAACTCAGAATCAGGAAATACTCATAGTGGGAACAAAAACGTGACTCAGCTCCCTGCACACAAAATACACAACAGATTATCCCACATCACGACAAAGTAAGCACAAAATCAACAAACAAAACACATTACATCATACTCCATTTTTACCAAAATTGCGTTCACCCGCTCAAAACGTTTTTACTTTTCCCACCGCCCTCCTTTCATTCAGGATGCAAGCTGCTCCCAAGTTGCCTATAAAACAAATACATCAGCACCTTAAACAAACTCGACTCCATACCAGCCCCGGGATCGGGTCACGTTAAAAAGAAAACACCCGAATCACTAACTGCTGCACCGCTGCTGTTTTCCTGTGTCTGTTCGCGCCGAATAGAACACTTTCCTAACCCGCACTTGCAGCCTCGACTATCTACCGACTGTGATGATCGCCACCTCATTCAAATGTCACTTAATGATGTCAAGTGACCTACAAAAAGTGGCATGCAACAGCTGGGGTGAATTGCACAGCGAGGACGGTGAGAAACAGGTTTCTGGAGGCAGGGCTGAAGTTGTGCAAAGCTAGAAAAAAGCCCTTCATCAATGAGAAGCAAAGAAGAACCAGACTGAAGTTAGTAAAAGACCATTACGACTGGACCGTAGAGGACTGGAATACGGTCATCTTCTCCAATGAGTGCAATTTTAAGCTTTATCCAACACCTGGTCGTGTAATGGTTAGACGGAGACCTGGAGAGGCCTACAAGCCAGAGTATCTCACACCCACTGTGAAATTTGGTGCAGGATTGGTGATGATCTGGAGGTGTTTCAGCCAGGCTGGAATCGGGCAGCTTTGTCTTTGTGAAGGACGCATGAATCAAGCAACTTACAAAACTGTGCAGGAAGAAAACTTGCTTCCTTCTGCTTTGACAATGTTCCCCAACTGTAATGGTTGTTTTTTTCAACAGGACAATGCTCCATGTCACACAGCCAGGCCAATCAAAGTGTGGATGAGAGACCACCAAATCAAGATCCTATCATGGCCAGCCCAATCTCCAGACCTGAACCCCAATGAAAACCTCTGGAATGTGATCAAGAGGAAGAAGGATGATCACAAGCCATCAAACAAAACCGAGCTCCTGGAATTTCTGTGCCAGGAGTAGCATAAAGTTACCCAACAGCAATGTGAAAGACTAGTGGAAAGCATGCCAAGACACATGAAAGCTGTGATTAAAAATCAGGGTTATTCCACCAAATATTGATTTGTTGACTCATCCTAAGTTGAAATATTAGTACTGTGTTGTTTATAAATGATTATGAGCTTGTTTTCTTTGCATTATTTGTGGTCTGAAATTTCTGTAACTGTTTTGTTATTTTGACCATTAGTCAATTTCATGTGTCCAAGTTAAACTTTAATGTCTTGACTGATCATGTCCACCACCAATTAACAGTTTATTTGATTTGACAGCCTCACAGGGGAAATGCAAAGTAGCATTTAGTGTATTAGTGTTGGATGGTTGCTGAAGTCTGAAGGCCTCTTTTCACTGTATTGTGAATATTTTAGCGACTTTATAACAGAAACCACCAAAAGCTGACCAAATCTATAAAAAAGATATAAAAAACATTCAAACCACTGTTTAGACTTATATAACGAATAAGAGTGGATTTAGAATGGATTCCACATAATTCCTGTCACATATTTGTTACGGAAAGATGGATGTGTGTGTGTGCTCCAGATCCACTGCCAGGATTTCCACCCTGATTGAGACTCCGCCCCTTTCCTTGCCGGCTTTCCCAACCAACTGTGTTGGCTATTTAAAGGCCCCTCCCAGGAGAGAGAGAGAGAGAGAGAGAGAGTGTGTGTGAATGAATGAATGAATGAATGAGTGAGTGAGTGAGTGAGTGTTTCCTCATTTTTGGACTTCGTCTTTGGCTTCGCCCTTCCTGCTTCGGCAGTTGTGTATATATACATATATATAGATTGTGTAAATATCGTTTGTTTGGTATTTTGGTGTTGGACACTAGTGGTAGGGAGTGACTGCTATTTTTGTTGGCCGTTTGTTTTGTCTCTGTTTTTGTGTTAGGGAGTTAGGGAGTTGTGTTGTTATGATTAGTTAGTGTGTAGTTTTATTTAATTAGTGTGGGTTTTGTTTGCTATTTTGGCTTGCATCACTCCTGAAGACAGTTGCACCAGTATGATTGTTTGTTTATGAATGATAAGCTCTGTAAAATACACTGAAAACCCCTTCCATTTGTGCTTCTCTTTGTTTTGCTGCTGCTCACTTTTTCACAACTTCCATTACATTAGCCATTTGTACTTCTTTTTCCTTGTTACGGCCTCACAGCCTCACAAAATGTTTTTGCATTTTATAAGGTCATTAAAGGTCAACTCTTTTTTCTGCTCCTTGTTGGATTTGTTTGCTCATCACCTGTTTGCTGGAGTTGGCAGCGGTTCACCTGCCCCCATGGCAAAAGTTCCAAACCTAATATTGCCCTTAATGATAAATGGCTAGATAACAACAAGTTAAACATTGGTAGCAATAGCTTTTCTTTTTCCTCAAGTGAAGAAAAGCGGTTTTCCGCGTTATTTAAGGTATGTCACTCGTTCAATAGCCAAAGTTTGATATGAGTTTGAGTTCCCAGTGTTTCAATCAATAAATTACTTGCAGCAGTCTCAGAGGTGCTCGGCGCTGAGCGCTAACTTCACCTAGCTTCACATGCTCTCTCTCTCTCTCGTGCATATTATATAGACCTGTGGAACACTTTACCTTGTTTGTGAGTTACTTTGAGTAAGAATTACAACACATCAGTCAAATCATGTTTTTCACTTCCTGCACTTAACTATCAAATCAAATTTATTTATATAGCACTTTTTACAACAGATGTCACAAAGCAGCTTTACAAATGTCCAAGTCCAAACCCCCAGTCAGCAAACCAGGGGTGACAGTGACAATTAAAAACTCCCTAGAGCAGGAGGAAGAAACCTTGAGAGGCATCAAGATTCAAAGGGGGAGGAACCAAACACACTAAATCTATCCTCCTCTGACTGCTATCTGTTCATAAACTCTTAGAAAGCTTAGATCAGTCCAGCACAACTTCATATTTGAATTATCTATAGCACTTGATAGAAAAAATGTAAGAAATGCATCCCTCAGCATGTCTTCCAGCGAACCTGTTGACAAACGAGGTGCAGAAGGTGTCGCCTCTATTTTCTAGTTAGACTGGTCCTCCTCACTTTTGTAACAATATGATATCTGAACTAGGTCATTGTGGCAAGCCTGCAAAAGGTTTTGTTTAAATAATGCACAAGACTTTATGGGGAGGGGGGATTAAATTTCTGGTGTATTTCCTATATTAACCTAAAGGCAAATAACACAATATTACACATTATTAAAATAAAAAATGCTTTTCACTTAAGCCAAAAAGTTCTACCTTGGCTTTATGTCTTCAGCCAGGAACCACACCTACCCAACAACACTGATTATGCAGTCATTCAATATGAGCATTATCAACATTCCAGTTAACTATTCAGACAAAGATGTGCCTTTTCCAAGTACAGAAATGTAATGCAAATGTACAGAAGTTTGGAGAAAGTAGAGTTTTATAGAGAAACTTCCTTTTTCTTTATCTTTCATCACCTTGTCTTGGATTTCCTCAGATCTTTGACAGCAATTTCTTTCTGTGCAAGAGGCGGGGTGTGCGTGGTATAAAGGTTCTCCAGTGAGACCTCAACACACTCAACCAGCAAGACGTACAAAGAGTTACAGGTAAGGTTCCCTTCTTAGTATTTGCACATTTTTTATTTTAGGTTCACGAACCAAAACATAGTCCAGTTGTTCTGTTTGATGATCTCATTCTAATCTCTTTTACTGAATTATAGGATAACACTGTATACAAGTCTTACCTGGTCTTACATACAATGGCTAACAGCAAAGGCAAGTTTTAATTTATTATTTTTTTCAGAGTGATTGATTGTACTTTTTCCAATTCTTTAGGACATGAGACGTTTTAAACATTATACCAGCATGGGTGGTTGACCACATGTTTCATTCAAATGTTTTAACCGATTCACAGAACTTGTGCCAACCAACTCCATATGGAGTCCAGGATTCACAGAGGAGCTTCTCCCAACTTCTAAGCAGATATCCCTGCTGTACCACATCTCCTACCTGTGTCTGGCTAAGTTTCCAAACTTGGAGAGGCTCCTCAGGAAGCGTGCTGTGGAAACCCAACTTCTCTTTGGATCCTCTGAAGCTCTTCTGCTGAAGGTATGGAGTCAGTGTAGGGTGAGATCTCTGGTCGTTTCTGTCTGTCAGGAAGAAAATAATTTATAATGAATTAATAACAATCAATGACTGTATTGTGTAAAACACTGGAATCCAAAGTTATAAATCGATTTATTTTGTACAATCTCTTTTGCTCCATAGAACAAATTTGATTATTTCAAAAGGACTTTCTCATTGCCATAATGACACATTAAATAAAATTATGGCCTTCTCATTTGGGGAAAAAAAAAATGTAATTACAGATTGAAATAAAAATCCTTAAACTGACAGTTTATTTTAAAAGTGTTATCAATGGAAGAAAAACAAAGTAAATGAAGATCACAATTATGACAGATGTTCAGTAGTAGAGGTTTTGTAACATAATAGCATCTGTTTCTATATTTGAAGAGCATGTAATCAGAGCATGTTCTCTGTTAGCTGGAAGTCTGCTTTTACAAAACAGGAGAAAGAGTGGTGTAAGATGAGACAGACCCTCTGCCTTGGTCAAAAGTCTATAAACTCCTTCCTCTTGGGGCTGATTATCATAACAGGTGGAGTGATAATCCCCACCTCATTAGGTGAGGCAGATGGGGTTGATGGTTCCGTGTAAATTCTTCATGTTATTAGGAGATTGATGTGATCTGCTGTGTACTTATTCTTATATGATCAATCTAGACAAAGAGTTAAAATTACTACAGCTACAAGGTCACACAGTGTCAGAGTACATTAAGGAAAAAGGTTTAACCAATCAGTATAATCAAATTATTTCACCACTTTAATAAACTATGCACCTCAGTGCTTCACAGTCCACCTCAAGTTAAAATGTTTTACAAGAGAGACATAATAAAAGCTGCTACTCTACTGCCTCAGTAACTGACGCTCTAGAACAGAAACCGTGATGATCTTCAGTAATCAGACCTGCTCAAGTACCACAGAACCAATTTGGAAGGTAGGAGGTGAGATGTTTGTAATCACATCACCATAAATGTCTCTGAATCCTTAATGAGCTCAGTAACTGGGTTGTAGCCAATATGTCCATCACATGGAGGAACAGCAGCAGCAAAAGGCATATAAGGTGGGAGGTAAATGTTAAATTACATTCTGCATATCTTATGTTATTCCTTCCACCACAGTGTATGGGCACCAGTCAGACACTGGTTTCATCACTGTTTCCAATGCTGATACATGCTATTGAAAAAAACAAACCAACACTGGCGGTAAGGTACCTGGAAAAAGCAAGAACCTGGATTGGTGAACTTATTGCAGATGTGGACAAGATGGTGCAACGGTAACAACATGTATTTTTTGCAGCCTAGATCACCATGATGTATAGAAATGGTGTGAAGCAGTGCTGTTCTGTTAGTAGAGAAATGCATGTCAGATTAATAGTTTGAAAGTTAAATAATTATTAGCTTTTAGAGTTCCTCAATTTCAGTTTTATTCTTGTGTCTGTGATGCCTGTGCTGATGTGAAGATTGATATGTTGTACTTTAAAGCTACACTATGTAGATTTTTAGAGTTGGCGACCACTCTGGTGGAAGTATGCAACCGCATGAATCATGAACATTTTGTAAAGTGGGTTGTGCTGCCTTCCATTTCCCCAAGTGAATTTATCTAATGATTGCGAGAGCATTCATGTTGAAGGAGTGTTCACAGAGAATTTGATCAGATCTCTCTGGAATGCTCTGTCAGGATGTAAGTGCATTATCTAACTTACTCTTGTAATCACCCAGCAGGTACGCGACAGCCTGGTAGCACAGGTGAAATGTTAGCCAAGTTTCATTTAAAGTTATCATTGCATACATGAAATGAGAGAGATGGTAGCACTGGAAATAATTTGAGAGACATTGTTCAGACATAAGAGGACAAACTCTGAAACAAAAAAGACACTGTCAGCAAAGTGATTATATAATAATATTAGCGAATTTGCCAGCTAACATTGGCTACATAGCTAAAACAGCTTAACATTTACCTTGTACAATACACAAGATAACATTAAATTCCAAATCAATAATAAATTGCTTGTTTGCTTGCTAGCTAGCAAAGCACCAACATAATATACCTGTTCAGCAATCAAAAATAGACCAATATTCCTGAACCCCTGCAGGCTGTTGCCACCCCTGAAAAGTCAACACAATGTGTAGGAGTCACATGCGGGTAATGCTGCAGAGGATGACTGGGGTTGCCGTTCTGATGTCTCCATATGAGGCAGTATCTCTATCCTTCAATTCACTGACTTTCAGCACTGTACACATGCACAGGTATATCAGAACTGTGAGCCACGCCCCCTGTAACATTACTCAGGGAAACGGCCAATCGAGCTGGACCTTGTTTTTGATCCTGTGCGTGTGATGTTAATTCATAAAGACATCTGATGTGGTTCAGAAAACTCTTGCCAAATCTGATCCAACAGTTCTGAATCTGAATGAATATTTCATGCTTTATAGGGTGACTCGCAGAAAGACACTATATTTTAGCAAAAGGTTTTTCCTCTTGGTTTAGTAATGTGACTTCTTTCAATTTTAACAAACAAATGTTACCTAGTGCAGCTTTAATGACACAGTGACATAGATTGATAAATAGTTGGAATCTTCTCAACCTACAGACACACAAAGTAAATGAATGTTGACTATTTTCACACTTTTAATATTTAGCTATGTTCAACACAACGGAGACGTGGCCACAACTACCAGTGACATCATCACTGAAAAGGCAAACACTGAGGCCAAGTCTGAGAAGCTTTCCCAGGAAGTTCAGGAAATGGAGGGAGCTATAAAGACCCTTGAAGAAAAGCTTGCCGGAGTTAGGAACGAGCTTGAAGACAGATGCCAAAAACCTGGAACTTGAGAGTTATGTAAGGGACATGACAAGCAAAAGCTCAAGCCTCGGAATCTTCGCTGCGATTGTGCCGTTCATTGGGCCAATCGTCAAGTCCATTTACGATGCCGCAACATCCCCCGCTGCTGCTGCAAAAATCAAAGCTCTTGAAAACCAGCTGAATCAGCTCACCTCTCAAAAGACGGCTCTGATGAACCAACAGTGGAGCATTGAGGTCCAGCAGATTGACTTACAGATGAAACTGGCCAAAGTAAAAATCGACAAGGGTGAGTGATGATTGGTGATGTCTGCTGGATGACTGTTTTTGGTTATGTATGCTTGTCTGTCTGTTAACAGTTTTTTGAATAAGCTCATGGGTTCTGTGTGTAGTGTTACTGGACCAGTTCATCTCCACACATGTATATTAGTAAATAAGACTGTAAACAATCTATTTTAAGAATACAAAAGTACACAGAGCTCTGAAAACACTTCCATAGCAAAACACTGCACAATTTTCCTGTCCTGTACTCATTGTTGGTTTAAATAAGCAGTCTGTTTCTGTTTGTGTGTACCAGGCTCTATACCCAGCCCTGTCCACCTGAACGAGGTCCAGCGATATCTGACTAAAATCCAGAACATTCTGATTCAGATCAAAAACTTCTGGGAAAAGGTGCACAGTCTGTTGGGTGTCATGCAGCAAAAGACATTTATTAATGAAGATCTTGTTGATGAACCTGAACTTAAAGAAGAATTTGTGAATTCAATCCAAAAGGCTTCAGAGGTAACTGATATATGAAACAGTTACAATAAAGTAAAATTACAATATACAATGACATTTTTTTAAATTCAAAACACTGCACATTAGAGTAATGCTTGATAAGTATAGTGTGGAATCTATTGTTCATTATGTAAGTCAGAACAGTTGTCCAAATGGTTTTTGTATCTCTTTTACAGATTTGGTCAAATTTTGGTGGTTCCTGTGGTAAAGCTGCTGAAATATTCAAAATACAGTCCAAGGATGCCTATGCGTTCCTGGAGATTGATCCATCGTCTCTCTCAGACGCCGTGTGGCAGGAAGAGTATAACAGTGTTATGGGACAGCTACAGGAAATGAAAGTCTTGAACCAGACTCCAGCAGCCATCCAAAACTAAAGCACTAAATACTACTGTGCATTTCTCCTCTGAGGCTGTCAAATCAAATACTCTGTTAATTGGTGGTCATATATTGGTAATTTTTATAGATAATATTGATTTTCTGTATTTAGGTACAATCAGTCATTCCTTTTTTAATCAGAACTATATGACCTTGTAGTCAGTCATACACAATTTACAATGTATGTGTACCTGATTAAAATAGCGTAGCTTTCTCATTTAAGCCTCAAATCATTCAAGGCTGAAAAAAAAAATCTTTCTCCTCTTTTAATTTCCCATAATGAACTTTACTGCCATGTGAAACTGGCCATTACAGCAGCTCAATGAATCTGTTTTTCAGAGCCACCTACTTCCAAATCTTTGTGGCCAGCGCTTGTGTAAATCATGAGGTGGCAGTAGATCATGTGTGAGGAGATCCAGGAGCATATAGACGCAACAGCTCCAAGTGCTCCAACTAATGTAGTAGTGTTGTAAACAGACCTGGTGTTGCTATGACAACTGTAGTATGACAGGTCACATGAAGCCACATAACATGAAAATAACACAAAATACCCAGTGAAAGATTACCTTGAGTCTTTAAGAACAGAAGTTGCCTTTTTGGGAGAGTTCCACCATTAAACAGTATTTTATGCAAATTCCATCTGTGTATGTGCAACAGGTATCACCTTTTTTTAAAAAAAAAAACAGCAACACCACCAGTACCAGGTCACACAAGTTTAATACAATTTAAAAACCATAACACTAAAACACACAATGAGTGGAAAATCTGGTTCTGAGTTTAAGCACAAATGGCTTCAATGACTTTTAACGTGGTCACCATCACACGTACATGAATCACTTCATCAGTACAATTCCTGATAAATATTTCCACACCACACCCAATAAAACCTTACATTACTGAAAAACTCAGAATCAGGAAATACTCATAGTGGGAACAAAAACGTGACTCAGCTCCCTGCACACAAAATACACAACAGATTATCCCACATCACGACAAAGTAAGCACAAAATCAACAAACAAAACACATTACATCATACTCCATTTTTACCAAAATTGCGTTCACCCGCTCAAAACGTTTTTACTTTTCCCACCGCCCTCCTTTCATTCAGGATGCAAGCTGCTCCCAAGTTGCCTATAAAACAAATACATCAGCACCTTAAACAAACTCGACTCCATACCAGCCCCGGGATCGGGTCACGTTAAAAAGAAAACACCCGAATCACTAACTGCTGCACCGCTGCTGTTTTCCTGTGTCTGTTCGCGCCGAATAGAACACTTTCCTAACCCGCACTTGCAGCCTCGACTATCTACCGACTGTGATGATCGCCACCTCATTCAAATGTCACTTAATGATGTCAAGTGACCTACAAAAAGTGGCATGCAACAGCTGGGGTGAATTGCACAGCGAGGACGGTGAGAAACAGGTTTCTGGAGGCAGGGCTGAAGTTGTGCAAAGCTAGAAAAAAGCCCTTCATCAATGAGAAGCAAAGAAGAACCAGACTGAAGTTAGTAAAAGACCATTACGACTGGACCGTAGAGGACTGGAATACGGTCATCTTCTCCAATGAGTGCAATTTTAAGCTTTATCCAACACCTGGTCGTGTAATGGTTAGACGGAGACCTGGAGAGGCCTACAAGCCAGAGTATCTCACACCCACTGTGAAATTTGGTGCAGGATTGGTGATGATCTGGAGGTGTTTCAGCCAGGCTGGAATCGGGCAGCTTTGTCTTTGTGAAGGACGCATGAATCAAGCAACTTACAAAACTGTGCAGGAAGAAAACTTGCTTCCTTCTGCTTTGACAATGTTCCCCAACTGTAATGGTTGTTTTTTTCAACAGGACAATGCTCCATGTCACACAGCCAGGCCAATCAAAGTGTGGATGAGAGACCACCAAATCAAGATCCTATCATGGCCAGCCCAATCTCCAGACCTGAACCCCAATGAAAACCTCTGGAATGTGATCAAGAGGAAGAAGGATGATCACAAGCCATCAAACAAAACCGAGCTCCTGGAATTTCTGTGCCAGGAGTAGCATAAAGTTACCCAACAGCAATGTGAAAGACTAGTGGAAAGCATGCCAAGACACATGAAAGCTGTGATTAAAAATCAGGGTTATTCCACCAAATATTGATTTGTTGACTCATCCTAAGTTGAAATATTAGTACTGTGTTGTTTATAAATGATTATGAGCTTGTTTTCTTTGCATTATTTGTGGTCTGAAATTTCTGTAACTGTTTTGTTATTTTGACCATTAGTCAATTTCATGTGTCCAAGTTAAACTTTAATGTCTTGACTGATCATGTCCACCACCAATTAACAGTTTATTTGATTTGACAGCCTCACAGGGGAAATGCAAAGTAGCATTTAGTGTATTAGTGTTGGATGGTTGCTGAAGTCTGGTCCAAAACTTTTGTTTTCCTTAGCTGTTCCATAAAACTGTCAGACTCTTTCTGCCACACGGCCTCTGAGGGATGATGGATTGATCTCCCAGAACAGATAGGCCTCTTTTCACTGTATTGTGAATATTTTAGCGACTTTATAACAGAAACCACCAAAAGCTGACCAAATCTATAAAAAAGATATAAAAAACATTCAAACCACTGTTTAGACTTATATAACGAATAAGAGTGGATTTAGAATGGATTCCACATAATTCCTGTCACATATGTGTTACGGAAAGATGGATGTGTGTGTGTGCTCCAGATCCACTGCCAGGATTTCCACCCTGATTGAGACTCCGCCCCTTTCCTTGCCGGCTTTCCCAACCAACTGTGTTGGCTATTTAAAGGCCCCTCCCAGGAGAGAGAGAGAGAGAGAGAGAGTGTGTGAATGAATGAATGAATGAGTGAGTGAGTGAGTGAGTGTTTCCTCATTTTTGGACTTCGTCTTTGGCTTCGCCCTTCCTGCTTCGGCAGTTGTGTATATATACATATATATAGATTGTGTAAATATCGTTTGTTTGGTATTTTGGTGTTGGACACTAGTGGTAGGGAGTGACTGCTATTTTTGTTGGCCGTTTGTTTTGTTTCTGTTTTTGTGTTAGGGAGTTAGGGAGTTGTGTTGTTATGATTAGTTAGTGTGTAGTTTTATTTAATTAGTCTGGGTTTTGTTTGCTATTTTGGCTTGCATCACTCCTGAAGACAGTTGCACCAGTATGATTGTTTGTTTATGAATGATAAGCTCTGTAAAATACACTGAAAACCCCTTCCATTTGTGCTTCTGTTTGTTTTGCTGCTGCTCACTTTTTCACAACTTCCATTACATTAGCCATTTCTCCTTCTTTTTCCTTGTTACGGCCTCACAGCCTCACAAAATGTTTTTGCATTTTATAAGGTCATTAAAGGTCAACTCTTTTTTCTGCTCCTTGTTGGATTTGTTTGCTCATCACCTGTTTGCTGGAGTTGGCAGCGGTTCACCTGCCCCCATGGCAAAAGTTCCAAACCTAATATTGCCCTTAATGATAAATGGCTAGATAACAACAAGTTAAACATTGGTAGCAATAGCTTTTCTTTTTCCTCAAGTGAAGAAAAGCGGTTTTCCGCGTTATTTAAGGTATGTCACTCGCTCAATAGCCAAAGTCTGATATGAGTTTGAGTTCCCAGTGTTTCAATCAATAAATTACTATGCATAAGTATTTTTCATATGTTCTTCAAAACCAAGAATTCTAAGCCGTTTAGATGACCTAATTCGCTTTTAACTTCACTTTAGACAAACAAAACGACAAACACTTAGGTGAACACTTTAGACAAACACAATCAACTACATTTAACATTTATCTCTTTGTGTGCTTTTGCCTTTTTACTCTGAGCTCTTTTGTATGTATCTCTCTCTGAGCAGTTGTTCATCTCATAGTTGTATGTTTTTTATCAAGCTGGTGTTTGCTATTACTTTTTAAAATTTTTATAGGATGGCTTTTTCATAGTTATTTGTCATACAGATTTTTTTCACACACAATCATTTAAGTTTGCATAAGGTCTCACTTTCATTTTTGTGCACTGTTACTCCTTTTAATTGTTTTTATAACGTTAACAATCTATTCTCATTCACCAACACTCAGTCCGCACTTTCTATGATCCCGAGACCCAACCACTACAAAACTCGCTGAACAAAAGTCTGAAATTTCCAACTATGCAGAACTTTTAAAAGGCATCATCTTACCTTCAAAACGTGCGCTTCTGTCAATTTCAGCCATCACACACAGAACAATGCAGTTTTTAGGTGATCTGTCAGTTTGTGCTGATAACAGTGTGGGTCCACAGACAAAGTTCCCGTAGTACGGGCCACCGATAAATGTCGTTCCTAAATCCCCAGTCAGCTAGTTTTAAAATTAATCATTCAAATAGAAAATGATGATGCAGACTTCAGAATTAATAGAAGAGAACTGCTGGTCAATCCTTTATTGCAGGTTAACGTTAACAAGAATTACAGAGTCACCATCCGGAGTCATTCTGGTTGAAAAGATCAGTGGAGTCCTACATGAGACAGGAGACCTCATCACAGAGACAGTGAAAGCCGTCTGGACAGTGCGTGGTGCTCTGTGTTCTCAGCTGTGCAGCGCTACAGAAGATTCAGAATATTCAAACAACGCGTGCATGTTTGAGGGACCTGCTAATCTAACCTAGTGTCTGGCTCATACTGGGACTTCTTCACAGCTGTATGCTTTCACTGCACATGGACATCAGCATTACACTAGTGGCTGTTAGAGACACAGTCTCTTTGTCTGAATATCCTTTACCTTTGTCTTTTAGTTTGGTCTTTGCTCTATCTGATGGAAGTACACCTACCTCTCACTCACTCACACACATCTTTCACACACTCTCTTTGTGTGTTGTGTTCTGTGTCTGTGTGTGTCTGTCTGTGTGTCTGTCTGTCTGTCTGTCTGTCTCTCTCTCTCTCTCTCTCTCTCTCTCTCTCTCTCTCCCTCCCTCCCTCCCCCCCCAGCTCTTCTCCACTCCTCCTTCTTTTTCCACTGTATAACCCTGTAGAGTTTAGAAAAGGACCTCACGTCTGTTTTTGAGTAAAGCCTGTTTCTCTGGTCTGGGGAATCCCTGCAGTTCTGCTGCTGCTCCACCAGAGAGCGCACTTGCAGCAGTCTCAGAGGTGCTCGGCGCTGAGCGCTAACTTCACCTAGCTTCACATGCTCTCTCTCTCGTGCATATTATATAGACCTGTGGAACACTTTACCTTGTTTGTGAGTTACTTTGAGTAAGAATTACAACACATCAGTCAAATCATGTTTTTCACTTCCTGCACTTAACTATCAAATCAAATTTATTTATATAGCACTTTTTACAACAGATGTCACAAAGCAGCTTTACAAATGTCCAAGTCCAAACCCCCAGTCAGCAAACCAAGGGTGACAGTGACAATTAAAAACTCCCTAGAGCAGGAGGAAGAAACCTTGAGAGGCATCAAGATTCAAAGGGGGAGGAACCAAACACACTAAATCTATCCTCTTCTGACTGCTATCTGTTCATAAACTCTTAGAAAGCTTAGATCAGCCTTGGATGGCCTACCAAACATTAAAACACCAAAATAGGCTTCATAGTATTTCATACCCAAAAGTAACTTACACTGAAGTAGGTATAATGTAATAAGTGCAATGCAGTCACTCATTTGCAGGGGTGCTTCCTCTCCACTGGTCTGTGTCTGGGCCTCTGCGTGGGTGTGTGAGTGGCACAGGGGTGCTTCCTCTCCACTGGTCTGTGTCTGGGCCTCTGCGTGGGTGTGTGAGTGGTGCAGGGCTGCTTCCTCTCCACTGGTCTGTGTCTGGGCCTCTGCGTGGGTGTGTGAGTGGGGCAGGGGTGCTTCCTCTCCACTGGTCTGTGTCTGGGCCTGCAGAACAGCTGGTGTGCTGCCTCACGTGGGTCTTGAAGTACAGACATCTCCACCTCCACTAAGACAAAAATGGACATGGACACACAATTTCTATACATTACATCTCTCTCTCTCTCTCTCTCTCTCTCTCTCTCTCTTTCTCTCTCTCTCTCTCTCTCTCTCTCTCTCTCTCTCTCTCTCTCTCTCTCTCTCAGTAGAACATAGTTAAAGACTGTTGAAGCAGACCGAGATCTTTAATTTGTGGACATTCAAACCTACAATATGACACGTGGTGACTATTAAACAGCTTGTATTCAGTTTTAATCACTTGGGTGACACCTAGCCAAGGCTGTGCTAGTCATTACTAAAGCCATTTTCCGCCCATAGTAGTTTGGTAAAAGTACAGACTTACTACTACTCTTACTACTACTATACACACACACACACACACACACACACACACACACACACACACACACACACACACACACACACGTACACACACACGTTAGAATAAGTGTTGATGTGTTGCGTTTGGTACCTTCCTGGAGTTTCCATCTCAGGTGAGCAATCACCAGCAGAAAAAGAAGAGTCACCGGTAGAAAAACTCCACCACAGAGGAACCAGGCCGGTACGTGTTTCAGGAGCACAGCCAGCGATGACATGGCTCATCCCACAGCTGAAATGCTCTCTCTCACTCTGTGTGTGTGTTGTGAACTTTGGGCTCCATGTGAGTAACCTGTGATGACCTGCATAGATTTAGTGTTTGGTTAACCTCACTCAGCCCTTTGCCCTACAAGACTGCACTAACATGGCAGTAACAGCTTGGCCAAATTGCAATAAAATTTGTTCTGTCAGTTCATTAGAGTACTCCCTGAATTAATCAGCCTTTAGTTTATATGTACCCACATTTATTTAGTGTATAGAGATTTAGTGGGACAGTCAGTTTATCCCGAATCTCGAATTCCACACATTATTTTAATACCCTATATATCAACAGTTATATCTAAGGAAGGCAACTACAATAGTAAAACATATTGTATGTATGAATGGACATTCGGTCTCTCAGAATATCCAGTGAAATCATATAATGTATTCCACCATTGCACATATGGTATTTGATGCATATTCCATCTGTGATTGCTACACTGTTCTACATTTGGTCTTTTAATACATGGAGGGCTTTTACTCATTTCTGTCATTGTGTCTCCTGGTTCTTCCTTTCATGCATCTGGCCTGTGTCTTAACTCCAACCTCTGTGGACTAGAGAGAGACATGCTAGGATATAATTTGAGGACAATCGTGTCAGTCTGTACCACTCATCAGCCCATCAGAGAAACAAACGGCAGTCTGATCATGTCCTCTTTGTGTTTTAAGTAAATAGAATCTGATTGTCAACTATATTTTAATCAGAAACTGAAGACTGAAACAGCAGCATTGTGTTGCTTACACTTTTCTCCTAAGCACTGAAAGGAAATTGTAGGGAGAAGTCAAAGTACAAAAAGAAATCTCAAGGTTGTTGGAATTTTGTGTATGAAATGCTGACTGTAATACGGTTGTCAGCCTGTTTGGTGCAGCTGTTGGGTAGGGCAGCCTGACAAAGTGATCACACTGTGTGTGTTTTCATGGCTTTGCATTGGTTACTACAAGATCTCCTGGGTCAAAGGTCAAACATACTGCTGGGCATTGGAAAATATAGATGTTTCTTTTTGTTTCATTTTAGAGGGTTTTATTATTTTTAATTTAAACTTAAACAGTGTGTTGATCAAGTTAGTCAAAGAGTCCTTTAGTTCAACTTGCCACAAGTTTCTGTGTTCACATAATTAATTGTTAGATGATAAAACATGACAAGACACCTTTGTGATAAAAGACGTATTCAGTGGCAATGAGAACTGACCAAAAAACTATAAATATAAGCGAAACTGTAAGAGTTATTTAGATTGAGTAACAACAACAGTGGGTAATGGTAGCTCAGCGGTTATGGTACTTGACTTGTAATCGGAAGGTTGCTGGTTCAAGCTCCACCACTGTTGGGCCCCTGAGCAAGACCCTCAATTGTTAAGTTGTATTCTTATATAATTGTAAGTTGCTTTGGATAAAAGAGTCAGATAAATGTAAACAGTCAAAGAATAAAATTTATGACATAGCTAATAGAGTAATAAACTGATTCCAATGAAATAATTTTCACATTTAAGTATTATGCAGTGTTCTGCAATATCAAGGTCAAAGAATTGGGGGGTTTTATAGTATTAACATGGATGTAAGAAAATGTGTTAGTTTCTCTGTTAGGAAGCCCATGAATCAAACATTCAATCTCTGGAAGTTTAGAGAACATCCCTGCCCACTGTGGAAGATCTTTGTGATCTGTTCTGTTTTTAAATAAGCAAGCTGTTTACTTTGGGTTTATCACCTGCACCAGGTATCGCTCTGCTATTATATTTGTAGTGTGGTGTCCTTCATTTCGGAAATGTTTCTAATTCTATTTCACATAAATACAAACACAGAACAAAAAAGGAATCTAAACACTATGAAAGGGCCACATTCCATCCCTTACTAGGTTACCTGTCTTGTCATACTTTACATCTCCATGGAGATGGGCCTGTGGCTGTAATGACTTACATACCAAGGAGACAATATTTCAACATATGGATGGTGCAACAGACGCGTTTGGACAAGCAGGTTCCTGTTTTGCGAAGGAGTATTGCAAAGGCTGGATGTTGAGCAATTGACAACAGTGCTAAGTTGATCCTCAAATTTAAATGGACTATCAAAAATAAAGTTAAGATTGATTAAAAAAGGATAAATAAAGTTACACTGGGACATTCTTGGTGTTAACCCTCCACAATCTGTTTCTTTTTTCAGTCACTGGTATTTTCTCACTCCTCATTTTCCTTCTTTAGATGTTTCCATCACTTGGCACCGTCACATCTATTAGCACTTCTGTTTTCTGCATCTTATCCACCATCACAAGGCCTGCTTGTTTCGCCACTACTTCCTTACTTAGTCTGGATCAGGTTCAGCAGGAGTTTAGCCTTGTGTTATGACTCTCTCTAGGTGGTGAGGTCGCAACAGCACTGTGAAAATATTGGTAGCAGGATGGCATGTGGAATGATTAATCACTGGACTGAACTGGCAGACGAGGTGAAATTTTGTGTATTTCAATGGTGAACACACACACACACTAATATATATAGGAGTGGCTAATTGCCAACACAACAAACAAAACCCACACTACCAAAAGAAGCACCACAACTAACTACACTTTACAGGACAAAAATAAAATACAATCCTACACTAACTCCCTGACAATAAACAGACAATAACCCCGAACCCAAACAAACTGGCACCACTCCCTACAATCAGCAATTATACATATAAACATACACAAAAACCTTTCATCTATCACAGGGATCACAATAATAAGCAAAACACAGGGAATGCTCACATACAGATCTACACATACGCAAACACAAGCTAACTAGGGGTATCACAAGACAAGGTAAGCACAGCAAAGATTACAAACTCACAAATCATACAGCAGTGCACCAATTCAAGAATGAGCTTGGGCAAGCCACCGTCGTTTTCCAGCAGCAGGGTCCTTATATAAGCCACAGCAATCACAGCAATCACTCAACGATGGGCGGGACCAGCAACAAGGTGCACAGACAGCCACAAATCCCGAACTTGACCAGGAGCACACTGCAGCACTCCAGGAGTGTAACCCCCCACCCCATTATGTGTGAGACCTGTAGGGGAAAAAAAAAAACAGACTCCAGCATACCTTAAATTCTCAACTAGTTGTCAGCAATCACATTCTCTAAACCTTTTTTATGAACTATCTTGAGAGGAAATCCCTGTATTATATTGACCATCGCATGAGTCGTGGTTAGAGTTACACATCTGGTTCAAAAACACCAAAGGATTAGGATCAGTATAAACAGTGATTAGATCTGAACTACCATCAAGATAAACTTCAAAGTGTTGCAGAGCAAAAAGCAGTACAGGGGTTTCTTTCTCAATGGTACTATAAGCTAAGTGATGTTTTACAAACTTCTTGAAAAATAACAAACAGGGTGGTCAATACCAGCTGAATCCTCCTGTAGGAGTCGACGTTAAGACAACATCTGAAAGGTTTTTACAGAAGCAACGGTAGTAGCCAGCCATCCCCAAAAGTCATCCCCGACGTAGGTCCCGTTTTGTCCTAGGAACCGGAACACTTTTGATGGCTTGTACCTTAGCATCCAAGGGACGCACCTGTCCATGACCCACCATTTTTCCAAGGTAGCTAATCACGGTTTTCCCAAATTCACACTTTAAGACTAACGAAGCACCTCGCAACCTAGAGAATACAGTCTCCAGTTTCCTCAAATGCTGTTGCCATGTATCTGAATATACAACAAGGTCATCGAGATAAGTTTCGCAATTTAATACACCTTTCAAAATAATAGTCATAAGCCTTTGGAAGGTAGCAGGGGCATTACGCAATCCAAAAGGCGTGTATTGCAGAAAGGTATCCGGTGTAGCAAAAGTGGAGATCTCTGATGCACGATCAGTAAGAGGGACCTGCCAATAACCTTTAAGTAAATCTAATTTGCTGACAAACTTTGCAGAACCCACTCTATCTACAAAATCTTCCATTCTGGGGAGAGGGAATTAATCCGGTACTGTAACGGTATTCACTTTCCGGTATTCCATGCAAAAAATGAAAGTACCGTCAAACTTTGTTACTAACAGACATGGTGAGCACCAGGAACTACTACTGGGCTTAGCAAGATTATTTGCCAACAAATATTAAGTCTCTTTATTCAGCAACAATCGTTTCTGAGAGCTCACACGATAGGGATGCTGTTTAATTGGCGAATGACCTTGTACATCAATATCATGCTCTAAAACCGATGTACGGGTAGGTACATCAACAAAAAGAGAAGGGTACCAGTCAATGAATGCGAAGAGATCAGACTGAGCCATTAAAGATAAATATGATAACTTAGTAGACAATTGTTTCAATGCTTCTGAATTTGGTAATCTGGCAGTAGGAATGCTGTTTCTACCCAAACTAAGACCACCTTGTTCTGGAATGTAATCTGACATTACAGTGGTTGAATTCGGAAAGGGCGAAGAATGAGCTACAGTAGCAGTGGCAGTAACCTTCAACTCAGCATTACGATCAGCATATGGCTTTAACATATTTATGTGACAAACACGAGATTTACGTCTTCGATCTCACAACATAATTTGTGGGTTTCTGTTGAACTACATATGGACCAGAAAAACGGGTCTGAAGGGTTGAACCAGGCACTGGTAAAAGCACTAACACTTTATCACCTATATCGAATGATCATTGCATACATCCCTGCTATTCACAGTTAACCTGCCACCTGGACATTAAGGTTAACTAGGCCTATAGAAGGTAGACTGGCCTGACTTCACTGCCCACTATGAATCAAGGAAATATAGTTGCAATGTAGAAATCATAATAGACACTTTGATTTTTAAATGAAGAGCAGAATTTATGCACCAAGAGAGCCAGTTTAAGACCAAACCAGATTAACTGTTAAAGAATCCTGAGAAAATGCACAGCGTAAACTGTTCTTGTGCTTCAGGCGACCTGCATCAGCTCGACAGCCCAACACTAACTGCACAAGCAAAACTCTTCAAAATGTTTTCTTTTGATGCCACTTTGACAGTAACAAGTGCATCTGAGACTAATCAAACTTCAAAGAGCAGGTTGCCTTTGCTTTGCCTTGGTTTTTTCTTCAGAACTTTATCTGATAAGGACTTTAACAGAGACTTTTAATTTCTGGTCATGTAAGATGTGAAGGACACACAGTATAAAAGTCTTCCAGTGAGGACTCAACACACTGCACCACCAAGAAGCACAAAACCTTACAGGTAACTTTCACTTCATAGTGTTTGCACATTTTTAAGTTTTACGTTCAACAATATATATGTATATGCATACACTGACTGGCAACTTTATTACAAACACCTACATTGTATTAACCAGTAGGTGTTTCTAATTAAGTGGCCAGTGAGAATTTAGTCACCAATTATCCAACCATCCACGAAAGGTCATCCACGTTCAATTCTCCCATCACAATCACCTGATTATTAGTCATTCCCTTTACACTTTAATATTTGTTTATTATTAGTCATTCCACTTACACTTTCATATTTATTTATTAATAGTTATGCCCTTCACCTATTTCACATTTCCTGTTACATATTTCAGTCCCACAGTTGCCTCCCTCCAGTGCTTTGCATTCGAGTTTGGTGAGCATCTGTCAAGTCTGCTTCCTGATAAAAGGGCTGTTCTTGCCGTCACATTATTACTTTCCTGATATCATTTACGATTTTTTTATACAAACTGCATTAAATTCCAAATTCCATTTCATTACATGCATATTACTGTTTGATTTTGAAAAGGTCACAATGGAAAACACTCCTTAAAAGTCAATTAAATTACATCCTATGTTCATTTATTATTCCTTTTTTTAAATTGAAAGGAAAAGTGTCTTCTTTACAAAAATAAAAGGACAGGGAGTTGCTTTTGTGTAATTCCTTTAGCAATGCCCTCACTTCCTCCCAGAGAATGAGTGTCCTGTTTTAAATGTCCGTGTCTAGGGAACATCTCCAGACACAAGGCATTGCACTTCAGGATTTTGTGGGATATACAGATATGAACTTCACAATTTTCAGTTGAATGTGGAAAGTCAATAATGTCATAAAATCTACAATGGTGCAAAGTGGATGATTGTATTATTTTTAGGAAATGGATCAAATTTATTAAGGATAACATTTCTGGTGTATTTCTTATATTAACCCAAAGGCAAATAACACAATATTACACATTTCTTTTTTAAAATAAAAAATGCTTTTCATTTAAGGAAAAAAGTTCTACCTTGACTTTATATCTTCAGACAGGAATCACCCCATATGCAACAACACTGATTATGCAATGACTGTTCAACATGAGCATTATGAACATTCCAGTAGAGTTTTGTTCGAACATGTCTTTTCTCTTTTCTTGCCTCATCTTGACAGACTTTTGACAGCAATTTCTTTCTGTGTAAGAGGCGGGGTGTGCATGGTATAAAGGTTCTCCAGTGAGACCTCAACACACTCAACCAGCAAGACGTACAAAGAGTTACAGGTAAGGTTCCCTTCTTAGTATTTGCACATTTTTTATTTTAGGTTCACGAACCAAAACATAGTCCAGTTGTTCTGTTTGATGATATCATTCTAATCTCTTTTACTGAATTATAGGATAACACAGTTTACAAGTCTTCCCTGGTCTTACATACAATGGCTAACAGCAAAGGCAAGCTTTAAGTTATTATTTTCTTCAGAGTGATTGATTGTACTTTTTCCAATTCTTTAGGACATGAGAAGGTTTAGACATTATACCAGCATGGTTGTTTGACCACATGTTTCATTCAAATATGTTTTAACTGAATCACAGAACTTGTGCCAACCAACTCCGTATGGAGTCCAGGATTCACAGAGGAGCTTCTCCCAACTTCTAAGCAGATATCCCTGCTGTACCACATCTCCTACCTGTGTCTGGCTAAGTTTCCAAACTTGGAGAGGCTCCTCAGGAAGCGTGCTGTGGAAACCCAACTTCTCTTTGGATCCTCTGAAGCTCTTCTGCTGAAGGTATGGTGTCAATGTAGGGTGAGATCTCTGGTCGTTTCTGTCCGTCAGGAAAAAAATTATTTAGAATTAATTCATAACAATCAATGACTGTATTGTGTAAAACACTGGAATCCAAAGTTATAATAACAGATTTGATGAACAGAATGGATATTCTAATGAACTTACAGCAACACTTCACCTTAAAATATCAGACATAGCAAAAACATATCAAACTGAAAGTTTTAAGTTTTCTTATTAGAAAATGTGTTAATAAATTATTTTGCAAATTAATATAAAGCGATATTCAAAACTACATGCCACCATAATTAACATTAGCCTTAAAAGAGAAATATAACCAACTGAAAGCATTCTTATTAGTAGAACGCTACATTTTCAGAATAACAAAATAAAGTCAGAACTCTGGAACCAACCTGTCCAGGAACTGAATCAGTGACCTCTAAAACACTAAAGAAAATGTAATGAAATATCCAATAGATTTAAATAGCTGATTAACTAAATATATAAAATGAACAAACCAAATATTAAAAATACAAAACGATTTATTTTGTACAATTTCTTTTGCTCCATAGAACAAATGTGATTATTTCAAAAGGACTTTCTCACTGTCATAATGACACATTAAATAAAATTATAGCCTTCCCGTTTGGAAAAAAAAATTTAATTCCAGATTGAAATCCAAATCCTTAAAATAACACAAACAGTTTATTTTAAAAGTTCAAGTTCAAAGTTCAAATTCAAAGAGGTTTTATTGTCATTTCAGCTATATACAAATACACAACAAAAATGAGACAGTGTTCCTCCAGGACCATAGTGCAACATGAAACAACAGTGCAACAGACAACATGCTACACAAGTGCAAACACTCCAATATAGTGCAAAAATGTCATTAAATAAACATTAAATAAACAATAATAAATACAGAACAGGACAAATACAAAATGAGTAGACAGTGCAATTATTTAGTGCAGTACACAGTACTGGGCATATGTAAAGCGAGTTGTGCATAGGAATCAGTGACATGCTACCCTGAACATAGCAGTCACCAGTAGCAGCCAGAACAGTTCAGAGTACAGTGCTGGTTTAGTACAGTACTCTAGCAGCAAGTAGGATAATGTGCAAGACTGCAACAGGAGTGCATAGTTTATTTGTGTGAGGTTTGACTTCAGCACTAGTCCGATGCAAAACAATGTGTGAGTGTGTGTATAGATATGTATGTATGTATGTGTGTGTGTGAGTGCGTATGTGTGTGTGTGTGTGTGTGTGTGTATGTGTGTGTGACTGTGTATAAGCATGTATAAAAGTGCCGATTTTGGAATCTGAATTGGAATTGTAGTTAGCCAGTGTTCAGGAGTCTAATGGCTTCTGGGAAGAAGCTGTTGCACAGTCTGGAGGTGCGGGACTGGATGCTGCGGTACCTTCTTCCAGATGGCAAAAGGGTGAACAGTTCATGTGAGGGGTGTGTGGGGTCTTTCACAATGTTGGTGGCTTTCCGGATGCAGCGTGTTATGTAGATGTTCGTGATGGAGGGAAGAGAGACCCCAATGATCTTCTCAGCTGTTCTCACTATTCTCTGGAGGGTCTTGCGGTCAAAGGCGGTGCAGTTCCCAAACCAGGTAATGATGCAGCTGCTCAGAATGCTTTCTACAGTATCTCTGTAGAAGGTAGTGAGGATGGGTGATGGGAGATGGGCTTCCCTCAGCTTCCGAAGGAAGTAAAGATGTTGCTGGGCTCTCTTGGTGGTGGAACTGGTGTTCAGGGTTCAGGTGAGGTTCTCCGCTAAGTGAACACCAAGGAACTTGATGTTCTTGATGATCTCCACTGAGGAGCCGTTGATGGTAAGCGGGGAGTGATCTTGCCTTGCTCTCCTGAAGTCAACAACCATTTCTTTTATCTTGTCAACATTCAGATACAGGTTGTTGGCCTTACACCAGTTCACCAGTTCTTGCACCTCCTCTCTGTATGCTGACTCGTTGTCTTTGTTGATGAGACCCACCACGGTCGTGTCAGCGGCGAACTTGATGATGTGATTCGAACTGTGCATCGCTGCACAGTCATGAGTCAGCAGTGTGAACAGCAGAGGGCTGAGTACGCTGCCCTGGGGAGCACCAGTACTCAGTGTGGTGGTGTTGCAAGTGCTGCTCCCAATCCGGACTGACTGAGTGAGGTCTACCAGTCAAGAAATCCAGGATCCAGTTACAGAGGGAGGTGTTCAAGCCCAGTAAGCTCAACTTTCCAATCAGATGCTGAGGAACAATGGTGTTGAATGCTGAACTGAAGTCTATGAACAGCATTCTTACATAGGTGCCCTTTTTATCCAGGTGTGTGAGTGCCAGATGAAGTGTGGTAGAGATGGCATCATCTGTAGAGCGGTTGGAGCGGTGCGCGAACTGCAGGGGGTCCAGAGAAGGGGGAAGCTGGGTCTTGATGTGTCTCATGACAAGTCTCTCGAAGCACTTCGTGATGATGGATGTGAGTGCAATGGGACGGTAGTCGTTGAGACACAACACCACGGGCTTCTTAGGCACGGGGACGATGGTGGTGATCTTGAAGCATGTTGGGACCATGGCGCAGCTCAGAGAGATATAGAAGATGTCTGTCAGGACATCTGCAAGCTGGTCAGCACATTCTTTGAGCACACGACCTGGGATGTTGTCTGGTCCAGCAGCTTTCCATGGGTTAACTCCACGCAGAGTACACCTCACATCAGCCGCCGTCAGGCACAGCACCTGGTCGTTTTGCGGAGGGATGGGCTTTTCTGCTGCAACGTTGTTCTGCGCTTCAAACCGTGCATAGAAGTCATTCAGTGCATCTGGGAGGGTGGCATCACTGTCACAGGAAGGTGATGTTTTCCTGTAGTTAGTAATGGCCTGAATGCCCTCCCACATGCGCCGTGTGTCACCCGTGTCTTTGAAGTGTCCATGGATCCTCTGTGCGTGTGCACGCTTTGCTTCCCTGATCGCACATGACAGTTTGGCTCTCGCTTTTCTGAGAGCCTTTCTGTCACCTGTTCTAAAGGCTGAGTCACGGGTGCTCAGTAGCATGCGCACCTCAGCAGGCATCCATGGCTTCTGGTTGGGGCATGTGGTGATGGTCTTGGAGACAGTAACATCATCAATTCACTTGCATAACATATGATCAATGGAAGAAAAATGAAATAAATGAAGATCACAACTGACAGATGTTCAGTAGTAGAGGTTTTGTAACATAATAGCATCTGTTTCTATATTTGAAGAGCATGTAATCAGAGCATGTTCTCTGTTAGCTGGAAGTTTGCTTTTACATATCAGGAGAAAGAGTTGTGTAAGATGAGACAGACCCTCTGGCTTGGTCAAAAGTCTATAAACTCCTTCCTCTTGGGGCTGATTATCATAACAGGTGGAGTGATAATCCCCACCTCATTAGGTGAGGCAGATGGGGTTGATGGTTCCGTGTAAATTCTTCATGTTATTAGGAGATTGATGTGATCTGCTGTGTATTCTTATATGATCAATCTAGACAAAGAGTTAAAAGTACTACAGCTACAAGGTCACACAGTGTTAGAGTACATTAAGGAAAAAGGTTTAACCAATCAGTATAATCAAATTATTTCACCACTTCAATAAACTATTCACCTCAGTGCTTCACAGTACACCAGTAAACAGTTAAACAGTTAAAATGTTTTACAAGAGAGTCATAATACAAGCTGCTACTCTACTGCCTCAGTAACTGACGCTCTAGAACAGAAACCGTGATGATCTTCAGTAATCAGACCTGCTCAAGTACCACAGAACCAATATGGAATTCAGGAAGTGAGATGTTTGTAATCACATCACCATAAATATCTCTGAATCCTTAATGAGCTCAGTAACTGTGTTGTAGCCAATATGTCCATCACATGGAGGAACAGCAGCAGCAAAGGTCATATAAGGTGGGAGGTAAATGTTAAATTACATTCTGCATATCTTATGTTATTCCTTCCACCACAGTGTATGGGCATCAGTCAGACCCTGGTTTCATCACTGTTTCCAATGCTGATACATGCTATTGAAAAAAACAAACCAACACTGGCGGTAAGGTACCTGGAAAAAGCAAGAACCTGGATTGATGAACTTATTGCAGATGCGGACAAGATGGTGCAAAGGTAACAACATGTATTTTTTGCAGCCTAGATCACCATGATGTATAGAAATGGTGTGAAGCAGTGCTGTTCTGTTAGTAGAGAAATGCATGTCAGATTAATAGTTTGAAAGTTAAATAATTATTAGCTTTTAGAGTTCTTCAATTTCAGTTTTATTCTGGTGTCTGTGACGCCTGTGCTGATGTGAAGATTGATATGTAGTACTTTAAAGCTGCACTATGTAGATTTTTAGAATTGGCGACCACTCTGGTGGAAGTATGCAACCGCATGAATCATGAGCATTTTGTAAAGTGGGTTGTGCTGCCTTCCATTTGCCAAGTGAATTTATCTGATGATTGCGAGTGCATTCATGTTGAAGGAGTGTTCACAGAGAATTTGATCAGATCTCTCTGGAATGCTCTCTCAGGATGTAAGTGAATTATGTAACTTACTCTTGTAATCATCCAACAGATACGCTACAGCCTGGTAGCACAGGCATAATGTTAGACAAGTTTAATTTAAAGCTATAGTTGCATACATGAAAGGAGAGAGATGGTAGCACTGGAGATAATCTGAGAGATTAAAGGTTTTCCTTGTTCAGACATAAGAGGACAAACTCTGAAACAAAAAAGACACTGTCAGCAAAGTGATTATATAATAATATTAGCGAATTTGCCAGCTAACATTGGCTACATAGCTAAAACAGCTTAACATTTACCTTGTACAATACACAAGATAACAATAAATTCCTAATCAATAACAAATTGCTTGTTTGCTTGCTAGCTAGCAAACCACCAACATAATGTACCTGTTCAGCAATCAAAAATAAACCAACATTCCTGAACCCCTGCAGGCTGTTGACACCCCTGAAAAGTCAACACAATGTGTAGGAGTCACATGCGGGTAATGCTGCAGAGGATGACTGGGGTTGCCGTTCTGATGTCTCCATATGAGGCAGTATCTCTATCCTTCAATTCACTGACTTTCAGCACTGTACACATGCACAGGTATATCAGAACTGTGAGCCACGCCCCCTGTAACATTACTCAGGGAAACGGCCAATCGAGCCGGACCTTGTTTTTGATCCTGTGCGTGTGATTCGTTAATTCATAAAAACATCTGATGTGGTTCAGAAAACACTTGCCAAATCCGCCCCAACAGTTCTGAATCTGAATGAATATTTCATGCTTTATAGGGTGACTTGCAGAAAGACACTATATTTTAGCAGAAGGTTTTTCCTCTTGGCTTAGTAATGTGACTTCTTTCAATTTTAACAAACAAATGTTACCTAGTGCAGCTTTAATGACACAGTGACATAGACTGATAACAAATAGCTGGAATCTTCTCAACCTACAGACACACAAAGTAAATGAATGTTGACTATTTTCACACTTTTAATATTTAGCTATGTTCAACACAACGAAGATGTGGCCACAACTACCAGTGACATCATCACTGAAAAGGCAAACACTGAGGCCAAGTCTGAGCAGCTTTCCAAGGAAGTTCAGGAAATGGAGGGAGCTATAAAGACCCTTGAAGAAAAGCTTGCCGGAGTTAGGAACGAGCTTGAAGACACCAAAAGGAAGATAGATGCCAAAAACCTGGAACTTGAGAGTTATGTAAGGGACGTGACAAGCAAAAGCTCAGGCCTCGGAATCTTCGCTGCGATTGTGCCGTTCATTGGGCCAATCGTCAAGTCCATTTACGATGCCGCAACATCCCCCGCTGCTGCTGCAAAAATCAAAGCTCTTGAAAACCAGCTGAATCAGCTCACCTCTCAAAAGACGGCTCTGATGAACCAACAGTGGAGCATTGAGGTCCAGCAGATTGACTTACAGATGAAACTGGCCAAAGTAAAAATCGACAAGGGTGAGTGATGATTGGGTGATGTCTGCTGGATGACTGTTTTTGGTTATGTATGCTTGTCTGTCTGTTAACAGTTTTTTGAATAAGCTCATGGGTTCTGTGTGTAGTGTTACTGGACCAGTTCATCTCCACACATGTACATTAGTAAATGAGACTGTAAACAATCTATTTTTAAGAATACAAAAGTACACAGAGCTCTGAAAACACTTCCATAGCAAAACACTGCACAATTTTCCTGTCCTGTACTCATTGTTGGTTTAAATAAGCAGTCTGTGTTTCTGTTTGTGTGTACCAGGCTCTATACCCAGCCCTGTCCACCTGAACGAGGTCCAGCGATATCTGACTAAAATCCAGAACATTCTGATTCAGATCAAAAACTTCTGGCAAAAGGTGCACAGTATGTTGGGTGTCATGCAGAAAAAGACATTTGTTAATGAAGATCTTGTTGATGAACCTGAACTTAAAGAAGAATTTGTGAATTCAATCCAAAAGGCTTCAGAGGTAACTGATATATGAAACAGTTACAGTAAAGTAAAATTACAATATACAATGACATTTTTTAAAATTCAAAAACACTGCACATTAGAGTAATGCTTGATAAGTATATTGTGGAATCTATTGTTCATTATGTAAGTCAGAACAGTTGTCCAAATGGTTTTTGTATCTCTTTTACAGATTTGGTCAAATTTTGGTGGTTCCTGTGGTAAAGCTGCTGAAATATTCAAAATACAGTCCAAGGATGCCTATGCGTTCCTGGAGATTGATCCATCGTCTCTCTCAGACGCCGTGTGGCAGGAAGAGTATAACAGTGTTATGGGACAGCTACAGGAAATGAAAGTCTTGAACCAGACTCCAGCAGCCATCCAAAACTAAAGCACTAAATACTACTGTGCATTTCTCCTCTGAGGCTGTCAAATCAAATACTCTGTTAATTGGTGGTCATATATTGGTAATTTTTATAGATAATATTGATTTTCTGTATTTAGGTACAATCAGTCATTCCTTTTTTAATCAGAACTATATGACCTTGTAGTCAGTCATACACAATTTACAATGTATGTGTACCTGATTAAAATAGCGTAGCTTTCTCATTTAAGCCTCAAATCATTCAAGGCTGAAAAAAAAATCTTTCTCCTCTTTTAATTTCCCATAATGAACTTTACTGCCATGTGAAACTGGCCATTACAGCAGCTCAATGAATCTGTTTTTCAGAGCCACCTACTTCCAAATCTTTGTGGCCAGCGCTTGTGTAAATCATGAGGTGGCAGTAGATCATGTGTGAGGAAATCCAGGAGCATATAGACGCAACAGCTCCAAGTGCTCCAACTAATGTAGTAGTGTTGTAAACAGACCTGGTGTTGCTATGACAACTGTAGTATGACAGGTCACATGAAGCCACATAACATGAAAATAACACAAAATACCCATATCAGTGAAAGATTACCTTGAGTCTTTAAGAACAGAAGTTGCCTTTTTGGGAGAGTTCCACCATTAAACAGTATTTTATGCAAATTCCATCTGTGTATGTGCAACAGGTATCACCTTTTTTTTAAAAAAAAACAGCAACACCACCAGTACCAGGTCACACAAGTTTAATACAATTTAAAAACCATAACACTAAAACACACAATGAGTGGAAAATCTGGTTCTGAGTTTAAGCACAAATGGCTTCAATGACTTTTAACGTGGTCACCATCACACGTACATGAATCACTTCATCAGTACAATTCCTGATAAATATTTCCACACCACACCCAATAAAACCTTACATTACTGAAAAACTCAGAATCAGGAAATACTCATAGTGGGAACAAAAACGTGACTCAGCTCCCTGCACACAAAATACACAACAGATTATCCCACATCACGACAAAGTAAGCACAAAATCAACAAACAAAACACATTACATCATACTCCATTTTTACCAAAATTGCGTTCACCCGCTCAAAACGTTTTTACTTTTCCCACCGCCCTCCTTTCATTCAGGATGCAAGCTGCTCCCAAGTTGCCTATAAAACAAATACATCAGCACCTTAAACAAACTCGACTCCATACCAGCCCCGGGATCGGGTCACGTTAAAAAGAAAACACCCGAATCACTAACTGCTGCACCGCTGCTGTTTTCCTGTGTCTGTTCGCGCCGAATAGAACACTTTCCTAACCCGCACTTGCAGCCTCGACTATCTACCGACTGTGATGATCGCCACCTCATTCAAATGTCACTTAATGATGTCAAGTGACCTACAAAAAGTGGCATGCAACAGCTGGGGTGAATTGCACAGCGAGGACGGTGAGAAACAGGTTTCTGGAGGCAGGGCTGAAGTTGTGCAAAGCTAGAAAAAAGCCCTTCATCAATGAGAAGCAAAGAAGAACCAGACTGAAGTTAGTAAAAGACCATTACGACTGGACCGTAGAGGACTGGAATACGGTCATCTTCTCCAATGAGTGCAATTTTAAGCTTTATCCAACACCTGGTCGTGTAATGGTTAGACGGAGACCTGGAGAGGCCTACAAGCCAGAGTATCTCACACCCACTGTGAAATTTGGTGCAGGATTGGTGATGATCTGGAGGTGTTTCAGCCAGGCTGGAATCGGGCAGCTTTGTCTTTGTGAAGGACGCATGAATCAAGCAACTTACAAAACTGTGCAGGAAGAAAACTTGCTTCCTTCTGCTTTGACAATGTTCCCCAACTGTAATGGTTGTTTTTTTCAACAGGACAATGCTCCATGTCACACAGCCAGGCCAATCAAAGTGTGGATGAGAGACCACCAAATCAAGATCCTATCATGGCCAGCCCAATCTCCAGACCTGAACCCCAATGAAAACCTCTGGAATGTGATCAAGAGGAAGAAGGATGATCACAAGCCATCAAACAAAACCGAGCTCCTGGAATTTCTGTGCCAGGAGTAGCATAAAGTTACCCAACAGCAATGTGAAAGACTAGTGGAAAGCATGCCAAGACACATGAAAGCTGTGATTAAAAATCAGGGTTATTCCACCAAATATTGATTTGTTGACTCATCCTAAGTTGAAATATTAGTACTGTGTTGTTTATAAATGATTATGAGCTTGTTTTCTTTGCATTATTTGTGGTCTGAAATTTCTGTAACTGTTTTGTTATTTTGACCATTAGTCAATTTCATGTGTCCAAGTTAAACTTTAATGTCTTGACTGATCATGTCCACCACCAATTAACAGTTTATTTGATTTGACAGCCTCACAGGGGAAATGCAAAGTAGCATTTAGTGTATTAGTGTTGGATGGTTGCTGAAGTCTGGTCCAAAACTTTTGTTTTCCTTAGCTGTTCCATAAAACTGTCAGACTCTTTCTGCCACACGGCGTCTGAGGGATGATGGATTGATCTCCCAGAACAGATAGGCCTCTTTTCACTGTATTGTGAATATTTTAGCGACTTTATAACAGAAACCACCAAAAGCTGACCAAATCTATAAAAAAGATATAAAAAACATTCAAACCACTGTTTAGACTTATATAACGAATAAGAGTGGATTTAGAATGGATTCCACATAATTCCTGTCACATATGTGTTACGGAAAGATGGATGTGTGTGTGTGCTCCAGATCCACTGCCAGGATTTCCACCCTGATTGAGACTCCGCCCCTTTCCTTGCCGGCTTTCCCAACCAACTGTGTTGGCTATTTAAAGGCCCCTCCCAGGAGAGAGAGAGAGAGAGAGAGAGTGTGTGAATGAATGAATGAATGAGTGAGTGAGTGAGTGAGTGTTTCCTCATTTTTGGACTTCGTCTTTGGCTTCGCCCTTCCTGCTTCGGCAGTTGTGTATATATACCTATATACATATATATAGATTGTGTAAATATCGTTTGTTTGGTATTTTGGTGTTGGACACTAGTGGTAGGGAGTGACTGCTATTTTTGTTGGCCGTTTGTTTTGTTTCTGTTTTTGTGTTAGGGAGTTAGGGAGTTGTGTTGTTATGATTAGTTAGTGTGTAGTTTTATTTAATTAGTCTGGGTTTTGTTTGCTATTTTGGCTTGCATCACTCCTGAAGACAGTTGCACCAGTATGATTGTTTGTTTATGAATGATAAGCTCTGTAAAATACACTGAAAACCCCTTCCATTTGTGCTTCTGTTTGTTTTGCTGCTGCTCACTTTTTCACAACTTCCATTACATTAGCCATTTCTCCTTCTTTTTCCTTGTTACGGCCTCACAGCCTCACAAAATGTTTTTGCATTTTATAAGGTCATTAAAGGTCAACTCTTTTTTCTGCTCCTTGTTGGATTTGTTTGCTCATCACCTGTTTGCTGGAGTTGGCAGCGGTTCACCTGCCCCCATGGCAAAAGTTCCAAACCTAATATTGCCCTTAATGATAAATGGCTAGATAACAACAAGTTAAACATTGGTAGCAATAGCTTTTCTTTTTCCTCAAGTGAAGAAAAGCGGTTTTCCGCGTTATTTAAGGTATGTCACTCGCTCAATAGCCAAAGTCTGATATGAGTTTGAGTTCCCAGTGTTTCAATCAATAAATTACTATGCATAAGTATTTTTCATATGTTCTTCAAAACCAAGAATTCTAAGCCGTTTAGATGACCTAATTCGCTTTTAACTTCACTTTAGACAAACAAAACGACAAACACTTAGGTGAACACTTTAGACAAACACAATCAACTACATTTAACATTTATCTCTTTGTGTGCTTTTGCCTTTTTACTCTGAGCTCTTTTGTATGTATCTCTCTCTGAGCAGTTGTTCATCTCATAGTTGTATGTTTTTTATCAAGCTGGTGTTTGCTATTACTTTTTAAAATTTTTATAGGATGGCTTTTTCATAGTTATTTGTCATACAGATTTTTTTCACACACAATCATTTAAGTTTGCATAAGGTCTCACTTTCATTTTTGTGCACTGTTACTCCTTTTAATTGTTTTTATAACGTTAACAATCTATTCTCATTCACCAACACTCAGTCCGCACTTTCTATGATCCCGAGACCCAACCACTACAAAACTCGCTGAACAAAAGTCTGAAATTTCCAACTATGCAGAACTTTTAAAAGGCATCATCTTACCTTCAAAACGTGCGCTTCTGTCAATTTCAGCCATCACACACAGAACAATGCAGTTTTTAGGTGATCTGTCAGTTTGTGCTGATAACAGTGTGGGTCCACAGACAAAGTTCCCGTAGTACGGGCCACCGATAAATGTCGTTCCTAAATCCCCAGTCAGCTAGTTTTAAAATTAATCATTCAAATAGAAAATGATGATGCAGACTTCAGAATTAATAGAAGAGAACTGCTGGTCAATCCTTTATTGCAGGTTAACGTTAACAAGAATTACAGAGTCACCATCCGGAGTCATTCTGGTTGAAAAGATCAGTGGAGTCCTACATGAGACAGGAGACCTCATCACAGAGACAGTGAAAGCCGTCTGGACAGTGCGTGGTGCTCTGTGTTCTCAGCTGTGCAGCGCTACAGAAGATTCAGAATATTCAAACAACGCGTGCATGTTTGAGGGACCTGCTAATCTAACCTAGTGTCTGGCTCATACTGGGACTTCTTCACAGCTGTATGCTTTCACTGCACATGGACATCAGCATTACACTAGTGGCTGTTAGAGACACAGTCTCTTTGCCTGAATATCCTTTACCTTTGTCTTTTAGTTTGGTCTTTGCTCTATCTGATGGAAGTACACCTACCTCTCTCTCATTCACACACATCTTTCACACACTCTCTTTGTGTGTTGTGTTCTGTGTCTGTGTGTGTCTGTCTGTGTGTCTGTCTGTCTGTCTGTCTGTCTCTCTCTCTCTCTCTCTCTCTCTCTCTCTCCCTCCCTCCCTCCCCCCCCAGCTCTTCTCCACTCCTCCTTCTTTTTCCACTGTATAACCCTGTAGAGTTTAGAAAAGGACCTCACGTCTGTTTTTGAGTAAAGCCTGTTTCTCTGGTCTGGGGAATCCCTGCAGTTCTGCTGCTGCTCCACCAGAGAGCGCACTTGCAGCAGTCTCAGAGGTGCTCGGCGCTGAGCGCTAACTTCACCTAGCTTCACATGCTCTCTCTCTCGTGCATATTATATAGACCTGTGGAACACTTTACCTTGTTTGTGAGTTACTTTGAGTAAGAATTACAACACATCAGTCAAATCATGTTTTTCACTTCCTGCACTTAACTATCAAATCAAATTTATTTATATAGCACTTTTTACAACAGATGTCACAAAGCAGCTTTACAAATGTCCAAGTCCAAACCCCCAGTCAGCAAACCAAGGGTGACAGTGACAATTAAAAACTCCCTAGAGCAGGAGGAAGAAACCTTGAGAGGCATCAAGATTCAAAGGGGGAGGAACCAAACACACTAAATCTATCCTCTTCTGACTGCTATCTGTTCATAAACTCTTAGAAAGCTTAGATCAGCCTTGGATGGCCTACCAAACATTAAAACACCAAAATAGGCTTCATAGTATTTCATACCCAAAAGTAACTTACACTGAAGTAGGTATAATGTAATAAGTGCAATGCAGTCACTCATTTGCAGGGGTGCTTCCTCTCCACTGGTCTGTGTCTGGGCCTCTGCGTGGGTGTGTGAGTGGTGCAGGGGTGCTTCCTCTCCACTGGTCTGTGTCTGGGCCTCTGCGTGGGTGTGTGAGTGGCACAGGGGTGCTTCCTCTCCACTGGTCTGTGTCTGGGCCTCTGCGTGGGTGTGTGAGTGGTGCAGGGCTGCTTCCTCTCCACTGGTCTGTGTCTGGGCCTCTGCGTGGGTGTGTGAGTGGGGCAGGGGTGCTTCCTCTCCACTGGTCTGTGTCTGGGCCTGCAGAACAGCTGGTGTGCTGCCTCACGTGGGTCTTGAAGTACAGACATCTCCACCTCCACTAAGACAAAAATGGACATGGACACACAATTTCTATACATTACATCTCTCTCTCTCTCTCTCTCTCTCTCTCTCTCTCTCTCTCTCTCTCTCTCTCTCTCTCTCTCTCTCTCTCTCTCTCTGTCAGTAGAACATAGTTAAAGACTGTTGAAGCAGACCGAGATCTTTAATTTGTGGACATTCAAACCTACAATATGACACGTGGTGACTATTAAACAGCTTGTATTCAGTTTTAATCACTTGGGTGACACCTAGCCAAGGCTGTGCTAGTCATTACTAAAGCCATTTTCCGCCCATAGTAGTTTGGTAAAAGTACAGACTTACTACTACTCTTACTACTACTATACACACACACACACACACACACACACACACACACACACACACACGTACACACACACGTTACAATAAGTGTTGATGTGTTGCGTTTGGTACCTTCCTGGAGTTTCCATCTCAGGTGAGCAATCACCAGCAGAAAAAGAAGAGTCACAGGTAGAAAAACTCCACCACAGAGGAACCAGGCCGGTACGTGTTTCAGGAGCACAGCCAGCGATGACATGGCTCATCCCACAGCTGAAATGTTCTCTCTCACTCTGTGTGTGTGTGTTGTGAACTTTGGGCTCCATGTGAGTAACCTGTGATGACCTGCATAGATTTAGTGTTTGGTTAACCTCACTCAGCCCTTTGCCCTACAAGACTGCACTAACATGGCAGTAACAGCTTGGCCAAATTGCAATAAAATGTGTTCTGTCAGTTCATTAGAGTACTCCCTGAATTAATCAGCCTTTAGTTTATATGTACCCACATTTATTTAGTGTATAGAGATTTAGTGGGACAGTCAGTTTATCCCAAATCTTGCCAAATCAAGAATTCCACACATCATTTTAATACCCTATATATCAACAATTATATCTAAGGAAGGCAACTACAATAGTAAAACATATTGTACATATGAATGGACATTCGGTCTCTCAGAATATTCAGTGAAATGATATAATGTATTCCACCATTGCACATATGGTATTTGATGCATATTCCATCTGTGATTGTTACACTGTTCTACATTTGGTCATTTAATACATGGAGGGCTTTTACTCATTTCTGTCATTGTGTCTCCTGGTTCTGACATGGCTCATCCCACAGCTGAAATGCTCTCTCTTACTCTGTGTGTGTGTGTGTGTGTGTGTGTGTGTGTGTGTTGTGAACCTTGGACTCCATGTAAGTAACCTGTGATGACCTGAATAGATTTAGTGTTTGCTTAACCTTATTCAGCCCTTTGGCCTACAACTGCACTAACATGGCAGTAACAGCTTGGCCAAATACTACACTGTTTTACATTTGGTCATTTAATACATGGAGGGCTTTTACTCATTTCTGTCATTGTGTCTCCTGGTTCTTCCTTTCATGCATCTGGCCTGTGTCTTAACTCCAACCTCTGTGGACTAGAGAGAGACATGCTAGGATATAATTTGAGGACAATCGTGTCAGTCTGTACCACTCATCAGCCCATCAGAGAAACAAACGGCAGTCTGATCATGTCCTCTTTGTGTTTTAAGTAAATAGAATCGGAAACTGAACACTGAAACAGCAGCAGTGTGTTGCTTACACTTTTCTCCTAAGCACTGAAAGGAAATTGTAGGGAGAAGTCAAAGTACAAAAAGAAATCTCAAGGTTGTTGGAATTTTGTGTATGAAATGCTGACTGTAATACGGTTGTCAGCCTGTTTGGTGCAGCTGTTGGGTAGGGCAGCCTGACAAAGTGATCACACTGTGTGTGTTTTCATGGCTTTGCATTGGTTACTACAAGATCTCCTGGGTCAAAGGTCAAACATACTGCTGGGCATTGGAAAATATAGATGTTTCTTTTTGTTTCATTTTAGAGGGTTTTATTATTTTTAATTTAAACTTAAACAGTGTGTTGATCAAGTTAGTCAAAGAGTCCTTTAGTTCAACTTGCCACAAGTTTCTGTGTTCACATAATTAATTGTTAGATGATAAAACATGACAAGACACCTTTGTGATAAAAGACGTATTCAGTGGCAATGAGAACTGACCAAAAAACTATAAATATAAGCGAAACTGTAAGAGTTATTTAGATTGAGTAACAACAACAGTGGGTAATGGTAGCTCAGTGGTTATGGTACTTGACTTGTAATCGGAATATACATAGAATTCTTACATACATAGAATATATATATTTATCTGTATATATATTTTTTTCTCTATGCACCCCTGGTTCTCTTCCTCAGTTTGGACAGAGCACTCTCCACCATTTCACTGCGTGTTGTACTGTGTATGACTATGTATGTGACAAATAAACCAAACTTGAAACTTGAAACTTGAAACTTGGAAGGTTGCTGGTTCAAGCTCCACCACTGTTGGGCCCCTGAGAAGACCCTCAATTGCCCAAGTTGTATTCTTATATAATTGTAAGTTGCTTTGGATAAAAGAGTCAGATAAATGTAAACAGTCAAAGAATAAAATTTAGGACATAGCTAATAGAGTAATAAACTGATTCCAATGAAATAATTTTCACATTTAAGTATTATGCAGTGTTCTGCAATATTAAGGTCAAAGATTTGGGGTTTTTTATGGTATTAACATGGATGTAAGAAAATGTGTTTGTTTCTCTGTTAGGAAGCCCATGAGACAAACATTCGATCTCTTGAAGTTTAGAGAACATCCGTGCCCACTGTGGAAGATCTTTGTGATCTGTTGTTTTTAAACAAGCAAGCGGTTTACTTTGGGTTTGCCATTTTCACCAGGTATCGCTGTGCTATTATATTTGTAGCGTGGTATCCTTCATTTCAGAAATGTTTCTAATTCTATTTCACATAGGACTTATGTGAAATACAAACACAGAACAAAAAACTAATCTAAACACTATGAAAGGGCCACATTCCATCCCCCACTAGGTTACCTGTCCTGTCGTACTTTACATCTATTAGCACTTCTGTTTTCTGCATCTTATCCACCATCACAAGGCCTGCTTGTTTCGCCACTACTTCCTTACTTAGTCTGGATCAGGTTCAGCAGGAGTTTAGCCTTGTCCTATCTAGTTTTGACAGGTGACTTGCGTCATGAGTTACAGAGTGATGTATGGATTCTACAGATGGGAGGAAGTCCGGAATAACTAGATAGTAGAATGAGCAACCTCTCACCTGCATCTAGATTGTATCAGGTTCACTGGAAAGACATGTTGTTTCATCAGAGGTGTGCTTTTCTTCCCCAGAAGAGAAATGCATACATCCCTGCTATTCACAGTTAACCTGCCACCTGGACATTAAGGCTAACTAGGCCTATAGAAGGTAGACTAGCCTGACTTCACTGCCCACTATGAATCAAGGAAATATAGTTGCAATGTAGAAATCATAATAGACACTTTGATTTTTTAATGAAGAGCAGAATTTATGCACAAAGAGAGCCAGTTTAAGACCAAACCAGATTAATTGTTAAAGAATCCTGAGAAAATGCACATCGTAAACTGTTCTTGTGCTTCAGATGACCTGCTCATGAGAAACCCCTGCATCAGCTCGACAGCCCAACACTAACTGCACAAGCAAAACTGTTTAAAATGGTTTCTTTTAAAAAAAAGACCTGTGTCCTGTGTTAATGAGTGTCCTGTATATGACTTTGTATAGTAAACATCTTCAGACACAAGGCTTTATCCTTCAGGAGTTTGTGGGATACACAGATATAAACTTCACAATTGACCATTTTCAGCTGAATGTGGAAAGTCGATAATGTCATAGAATCTACAATGGTGCAAAGTGGATGATTGTATTATATTTACTAAATGGATTAAATTTATTAAGAACGAAGCAAATAAACAAATAAATATATAACGTGACAAATCTGAAATAGGCGGTTTGTGGCAGTCCAGCACAACTTCATATTTGAATTATCTATAGGACTTGATAGAAAAAATGTAAGAAATGCATCCCTCAGCATGTCTTCCAGCGAACCTGTTGACACACGAGGTGCAGAAGGTGTCGCTTCTATTTTCTAGTTAGACTGGTCCTCCTCACTTTTGTAACAATATGATATCTGAAATAGGTCATTGTGGCAAGCCTGCAAAAGGTTTTGTTTAAATAATGCACAGGACTTTATGGGGAGGGGGGATTAAATTTCTGGTGTATTTCCTATATTAACCTAAAGGCAAATAATACAATATTACACATTATTAAAATAAAAATTGCTTTTCATTTATGGCAAAAAGTTCTACCTTGGATTTATGTAGAAATCATAATAGACACTTTGATTTTTAAATGAAGAGCAGAATTTATGCACAAAGAGAGCCAGTTTAAGACCAAACCAGATTGATTGTTAAAGAATCCTGAGAAAATGCACAACGTAAACTGTTCTTGTGCTTCAGACGACCTGCTCATGAGAAACCCCTGCATCAGCTCGACAGCCCAACACTAACTGCACAAGCAAAACTGTTCAAAATGGTTTCTTTTGATGCCACTGTGACAGTAACAAGTGCATCTGAGACTAATCAAACTTCAAAGACCAGGTGGCCTTTCTTCAGAACTTCTTTCAGAACTTCTGGTTTTCTTCAGACCTTTAACTGATAAGAACTTTAACAGAGACTTTTAGCATCTGCCAAGTCTATTTCCTGATCAAAGAGCTGTTCTTGCCATCACATTATTACTTTCATGATATCATTTATGATATTCTGTTTTTGTACAAGTTGCATTAAATTCGCAGTTCCATTTTATCACTCCCATCTTACTGTGTGATTCTGAAAAAGTTGCAATGGCAAACACTCCTTAAACATAAATTAAATTGCATCATATTCCTCCCACGCATATCCATGAGATAAAAAGACCTGTGTCCTGTGTTAATGAGTGTCCTGAATGAGTGAATGAGTGTCCTGTAGATGTCTTTGTATAGTAAACATCTTCAAACACAAGGCTTTGTCCTTCAGGAGTTTGTGGGATACACAGATATAAACTTCACAATTGACCATTTTCAGCTGAATGTGGAAAGTCAGTAATGTCATAGAATCTACAATGGTGCAAAGTGGATGATTGTATTATATTTACTAAATGGATTAAATTTATTAAGAACGAAGCAAATAAACAAATAAATATATAACGTGACAAATCTGAAATAGGCGGTTTGTGGCAGTCCAGCACAACCTCATATTTGAATTATCTATAGGACTTGATAGAAAAAATGTAAGAAATGCATCCCTCAGCATGTCTTCCAGTGAACCTGTTGACAAACGAGGTGCAGAAGGTGTCGCCTCTATTTTCTAGTTAGACTGGTCCTCCTCACTTTTGTAACAATATGATATCTGAAATAGGTCATTGTGGCAAGCCTGCAAAAGGTTTTGTTTAAATAATGCACAGGACTTTATGGGGAGGGGGGATTAAATTTCTGGTGTATTTCCTATATTAACCTAAAGGCAAATAATACAATATTACACATTATTAAAATAAAAAATGCTTTTCATTTAAGCCAAAAAGTTCTACCTTGGCTTTATGTCTTCAGCCAGGAACCACACCTACCCAACAACATTGATTATGCAATCAGTCATTCAATATGAGCATTATCAACATTCCAGTTAACTATTCAGACAAAGATGTGCCTTTTCCAAGTACAGAAATGTAATGCAAATGTACAGAAGTTTGGAGAAAGTAGAGTTTTATAGGGAAACTTCCTTTTTCTTTATCTTTCATCACCTTGTCTTGGATTTCCTCAGACCTTTGACAGCAATTTCTTTCTGTGTAAGAGGCGGGGTGTGCGTGGTATAAAGGTTCTCCAGTGAGACCTCAACACACTCAACCAGCAAGACGTACAAAGAGTTACAGGTAAGGTAACCTTCTTAGTATTTGCACATTTTTTATTTTAGGTTCACGAACCAAAACATAGTCCAGTTGTTCTGTTTGATGATCTCATTCTAATCTCTTTTACTGAATTATAGGATAACACTGTATACAAGTCTTACCTGGTCTTACATACAATGGCTAACAGCAAAGGCAAGTTTTAATTTATTATTTTTTTCAGAGTGATTGATTGTACTTTTTCCAATTCTTTAGGACATGAGACGTTTTAGACATTATACCAGCAAGGGTGGTTGACCACATGTTTCATTCAAATATGTTTTAACCGATTCACAGAACTTGTGCCAACCAACTCCGTATGGAGTCCAGGATTCACAGAGGAGCTTCTCCCAACTTCTAAGCAGATATCCCTGCTGTACCACATCTCCTACCTGTGTCTGGCTAAGTTTCCAAACTTGGAGAGGCTCCTCAGGAAGCGTGCTGTGGAAACCCAACTTCTCTTTGGATCCTCTGAAGCTCTTCTGCTGAAGGTATGGTGTCAGTGTAGGGTGAGATCTCTGGTCGTTTCTGTCTGTCAGGAAGAAAATAATTTATAATGAATTAATAACAATCAATGACTGTATTGTGTAAAACACTGGAATCCAAAGTTATAATGACAGATTGGATATTCTAGTGAACTTACAGCAACACTTCACCTTAAAATATCAGACATAGCAAAAAAAAATATCAAACTGATAGTTTAAAGTTTTCTAGAAAATGTGTTGATAAATTATTTTGCAAATTAATATAAAGCGATATTCAAAACTACATGCAACCATAATTAACATTAGCCTTAGAAGAGAAATATTACAAATTGAAAGCATTCTTATTAGTAGAACGCTACATTTTCAGAATAACAAAATAGAGTCAGAACTCTGGAATCAACCTGTCCATTTTGTACAATCGATTTATTTTGTACAATCTCTTTTGCTCCATAGAACAAATTTGATTATTTCAAAAGGACTCTCTCATTGCCATAATGACACATTAAATAAAATTATGGTCTTCTCATTTGGGAAAAAAAAAATGTAATTACAGATTGAAATAAAAATCCTTAAACTGACAGTTTATTTTAAAAGTGTTATCAATGGAAGAAAAACAAAGTAAATGAAGATCACAATTTTGACACATGTTCAGTAGTAGAGGTTTTGTAACATAATAGCATCTGTTTCTATATTTGAAGAGCATGTAATCAGAGCATGTTCTCTGTTAGCTGGAAGTCTGCTTTTACAATTCAGGAGAAAGAGTGGTGTAAGATGAGACAGACCCTCTGCCTTGGTCAAAAGTCTATAAACTCCTTCCTCTTGGGGCTGATTATCATAACAGGTGGGGTGATAATCCCCACCTCATTAGGTGAGGCGGATGGGGTTGATGGTTCCGTGTAAATTCTTCATGTTATTAGGAGATTGATGTGATCTGCTGTGTACTTATTCTTATATGATCAATCTAGACAAAGAGTTAAAAGTACTACAGCTACAAGGTCACAAAGTGTCAGAGTACATTAAGGAAAAAGGTTTAACCAATCAGTATGATCAAATTATTTCACCACTTTAATAAACTATGCACCTCAGTGCTTCACAGTCCATATCAAGTTAAAATGTTTTACAAGAGAGACATAATAAAAGCTGCTACTCTACTGCCTCAGTAACTGACGCTCCAGAACAGAAACTGTGATGATCTTCAGTAATCAGACCTGCTCAAGTACCACAGAACCAATTTGAAAGGCAGGAGGCGAGATGTTTGTAATCACATCACCATAAATGTCTCTGAATCCTTAATGAGCTCAGTAACTGGGTTGTAGCCAATATGTCCATCACATGGAGGAACAGCAGCAGCAAAGGTCATATAAGGTGGGAGGTAAATGCTAAATTACATTCTGCATATCTTATGTTATTCCTTCAACCACAGTGTATGGGCACCAGTCATACCCTGGTTTCATCACTGTTTCCAATGCTGATACATGCTATTGAAAAAAACAAACCAACACTGGCAGTAAAGTACCTGGAAAAAGCAAGAACCTGGATTGATGAACTTATTGCAGATGCGGACAAGATGGTGCAAAGGTAACAACATGTATTTTTTGCAGCCTAGATCACCATGATGTATAGAAATGGTGTGAAGCAGTGCTGTTCTGTTAGTAGAGAAATGCATGTCAGATTAATAGTTTGAAAGTTAAATAATTATTAGCTTTTAGAGTTCTTCAATTTCAGTTTTATTCTGGTGTCTGTGACGCCTGTGCTGATGTGAAGATTGATATGTAGTACTTTAAAGCTGCACTATGTAGATTTTTAGAATTGGCGACCACTCTGGTGGAAGTATGCAACCGCATGAATCATGAACATTTTGTAAAGTTGGTTGTGCTGCCTTCCATTTCCCCAAGTGAATTTATCTGATGATTGCGAGAGCATTCATGTTAAAGGAGTGTTCACAGAGAATTTGATCAGATCTCTCTGGAATGCTCTGTCAGGATGTAAGTGCATTATCTAACTTACTCTTGTAATCATCCAGCAGGTACGCGACAGCCTGGTAGCACAGGTGAAATGTTAGCCAAGTTTCATTTAAAGTTATCGTTGCATACATGAAATGAGAGAGATGGTAGCACTGGAAATAATCTGAGAGTTTAAAGGCTTTCCTTGTTCAGACATAAGAGGACAAACTCTGAAACAAAAAAGACACTGTCAGCAAAGTGATTATATCATAACATTAGCGAATTTGCCAGCTAACATTGGCTACATAGCTAAAACAGCTTAACATTTACCTTGTACAATACACAAGATAACATTAAATTCCAAATCAATAATAAATTGCTTGTTTGCTTGCTAGCTAGCAAACCACCAACATAATGTACCTGTTCAGCAATCAAAAATAAACCAACATTCCTGAACCCCTGCAGGCTGTTGCCACCCCTGAAAAGTCAACACAATGTGTAGGAGTCACATGCGGGTAATGCTGCAGAGGATGACTGGGGTTGCCGTTCTGATGTCTCCATATGAGGCAGTATCTCTATCCTTCAATTCACTGACTTTCAGCACTGTACACATGCACAGGTATATCAGAACTGTGAGCCACGCCCCCTGTAACATTACTCAGGGAAACGGCCAATCGAGCTGGACCTTGTTTTTGATCCTGTGCGTGTGATGTTAATTCATAAAGACATCTGATGTGGTTCAGAAAACTCTTGCCAAATCTGATCCAACAGTTCTGAATCTGAATGAATATTTCATGCTTTATAGGGTGACTTGCAGAAAGACACTATATTTTAGCAGAAGGTTTTTCCTCTTGGCTTAGTAATGTGACTTCTTTCAATTTTAACAAACAAATGTTACCTAGTGCAGCTTTAATGACACAGTGACATAGACTGATAACAAATAGCTGGAATCTTCTCAACCTACAGACACACAAAGTAAATGAATGTTGACTATTTTCACACTTTTAATATTTAGCTATGTTCAACACAACGGAGACGTGGCCACAACTACCAGTGACATCATCACTGAAAAGGCAAACACTGAGGCCAAGTCTGAGCAGCTTTCCAAGGAAGTTCAGGAAATGGAGGGAGCTATAAAGACCCTTGAAGAAAAGCTTGCCGGAGTTAGGAACGAGCTTGAAGACACCAAAAGGAAGATAGATGCCAAAAACCTGGAACTTGAGAGTTATGTAAGGGACGTGACAAGCAAAAGCTCAGGCCTCGGAATCTTCGCTGCGATTGTGCCGTTCATTGGGCCAATCGTCAAGTCCATTTACGATGCCGCAACATCCCCCGCTGCTGCTGCAAAAATCAAAGCTCTTGAAAACCAGCTGAATCAGCTCACCTCTCAAAAGACGGCTCTGATGAACCAACAGTGGAGCATTGAGGTCCAGCAGATTGACTTACAGATGAAACTGGCCAAAGTAAAAATCGACAAGGGTGAGTGATGATTGGGTGATGTCTGCTGGATGACTGTTTTTGGTTATGTATGCTTGTCTGTCTGTTAACAGTTTTTTGAATAAGCTCATGGGTTCTGTGTGTAGTGTTACTGGACCAGTTCATCTCCACACATGTACATTAGTAAATGAGACTGTAAACAATCTATTTTTAAGAATACAAAAGTACACAGAGCTCTGAAAACACTTCCATAGCAAAACACTGCACAATTTTCCTGTCCTGTACTCATTGTTGGTTTAAATAAGCAGTCTGTGTTTCTGTTTGTGTGTACCAGGCTCTATACCCAGCCCTGTCCACCTGAACGAGGTCCAGCGATATCTGACTAAAATCCAGAACATTCTGATTCAGATCAAAAACTTCTGGCAAAAGGTGCACAGTATGTTGGGTGTCATGCAGAAAAAGACATTTGTTAATGAAGATCTTGTTGATGAACCTGAACTTAAAGAAGAATTTGTGAATTCAATCCAAAAGGCTTCAGAGGTAACTGATATATGAAACAGTTACAGTAAAGTAAAATTACAATATACAATGACATTTTTTAAAATTCAAAAACACTGCACATTAGAGTAATGCTTGATAAGTATATTGTGGAATCTATTGTTCATTATGTAAGTCAGAACAGTTGTCCAAATGGTTTTTGTATCTCTTTTACAGATTTGGTCAAATTTTGGTGGTTCCTGTGGTAAAGCTGCTGAAATATTCAAAATACAGTCCAAGGATGCCTATGCGTTCCTGGAGATTGATCCATCGTCTCTCTCAGACGCCGTGTGGCAGGAAGAGTATAACAGTGTTATGGGACAGCTACAGGAAATGAAAGTCTTGAACCAGACTCCAGCAGCCATCCAAAACTAAAGCACTAAATACTACTGTGCATTTCTCCTCTGAGGCTGTCAAATCAAATACTCTGTTAATTGGTGGTCATATATTGGTAATTTTTATAGATAATATTGATTTTCTGTATTTAGGTACAATCAGTCATTCCTTTTTTAATCAGAACTATATGACCTTGTAGTCAGTCATACACAATTTACAATGTATGTGTACCTGATTAAAATAGCGTAGCTTTCTCATTTAAGCCTCAAATCATTCAAGGCTGAAAAAAAAAATCTTTCTCCTCTTTTAATTTCCCATAATGAACTTTACTGCCATGTGAAACTGGCCATTACAGCAGCTCAATGAATCTGTTTTTCAGAGCCACCTACTTCCAAATCCAGTAGATCATGTGTGAGGAGATCCAGGAGCATATAGACGCAACAGCTCCAAGTGCTCCAACTAATGTAGTAGTGTTGTAAACAGACCTGGTGTTGCTATGACAACTGTAGTATGACAGGTCACATGAAGCCACATAACATGAAAATAACACAAAATACCCATATCAGTGAAAGATTACCTTGAGTCTTTAAGAACAGAAGTTGCCTTTTTGGGAGAGTTCCACCATTAAACAGTATTTTATGCAAATTCCATCTGTGTATGTGCAACAGGTATCACCTTTTTTTAAAAAAAAAAACAGCAACACCACCAGTACCAGGTCACACAAGTTTAATACAATTTAAAAACCATAACACTAAAACACACAATGAGTGGAAAATCTGGTTCTGAGTTTAAGCACAAATGGCTTCAATGACTTTTAACGTGGTCACCATCACACGTACATGAATCACTTCATCAGTACAATTCCTGATAAATATTTCCACACCACACCCAATAAAACCTTACATTACTGAAAAACTCAGAATCAGGAAATACTCATAGTGGGAACAAAAACGTGACTCAGCTCCCTGCACACAAAATACACAACAGATTATCCCACATCACGACAAAGTAAGCACAAAATCAACAAACAAAACACATTACATCATACTCCATTTTTACCAAAATTGCGTTCACCCGCTCAAAACGTTTTTACTTTTCCCACCGCCCTCCTTTCATTCAGGATGCAAGCTGCTCCCAAGTTGCCTATAAAACAAATACATCAGCACCTTAAACAAACTCGACTCCATACCAGCCCCGGGATCGGGTCACGTTAAAAAGAAAACACCCGAATCACTAACTGCTGCACCGCTGCTGTTTTCCTGTGTCTGTTCGCGCCGAATAGAACACTTTCCTAACCCGCACTTGCAGCCTCGACTATCTACCGACTGTGATGATCGCCACCTCATTCAAATGTCACTTAATGATGTCAAGTGACCTACAAAAAGTGGCATGCAACAGCTGGGGTGAATTGCACAGCGAGGACGGTGAGAAACAGGTTTCTGGAGGCAGGGCTGAAGTTGTGCAAAGCTAGAAAAAAGCCCTTCATCAATGAGAAGCAAAGAAGAACCAGACTGAAGTTAGTAAAAGACCATTACGACTGGACCGTAGAGGACTGGAATACGGTCATCTTCTCCAATGAGTGCAATTTTAAGCTTTATCCAACACCTGGTCGTGTAATGGTTAGACGGAGACCTGGAGAGGCCTACAAGCCAGAGTATCTCACACCCACTGTGAAATTTGGTGCAGGATTGGTGATGATCTGGAGGTGTTTCAGCCAGGCTGGAATCGGGCAGCTTTGTCTTTGTGAAGGACGCATGAATCAAGCAACTTACAAAACTGTGCAGGAAGAAAACTTGCTTCCTTCTGCTTTGACAATGTTCCCCAACTGTAATGGTTGTTTTTTTCAACAGGACAATGCTCCATGTCACACAGCCAGGCCAATCAAAGTGTGGATGAGAGACCACCAAATCAAGATCCTATCATGGCCAGCCCAATCTCCAGACCTGAACCCCAATGAAAACCTCTGGAATGTGATCAAGAGGAAGAAGGATGATCACAAGCCATCAAACAAAACCGAGCTCCTGGAATTTCTGTGCCAGGAGTAGCATAAAGTTACCCAACAGCAATGTGAAAGACTAGTGGAAAGCATGCCAAGACACATGAAAGCTGTGATTAAAAATCAGGGTTATTCCACCAAATATTGATTTGTTGACTCATCCTAAGTTGAAATATTAGTACTGTGTTGTTTATAAATGATTATGAGCTTGTTTTCTTTGCATTATTTGTGGTCTGAAATTTCTGTAACTGTTTTGTTATTTTGACCATTAGTCAATTTCATGTGTCCAAGTTAAACTTTAATGTCTTGACTGATCATGTCCACCACCAATTAACAGTTTATTTGATTTGACAGCCTCACAGGGGAAATGCAAAGTAGCATTTAGTGTATTAGTGTTGGATGGTTGCTGAAGTCTGAAGGCCTCTTTTCACTGTATTGTGAATATTTTAGCGACTTTATAACAGAAACCACCAAAAGCTGACCAAATCTATAAAAAAGATATAAAAAACATTCAAACCACTGTTTAGACTTATATAACGAATAAGAGTGGATTTAGAATGGATTCCACATAATTCCTGTCACATATTTGTTACGGAAAGATGGATGTGTGTGTGTGCTCCAGATCCACTGCCAGGATTTCCACCCTGATTGAGACTCCGCCCCTTTCCTTGCCGGCTTTCCCAACCAACTGTGTTGGCTATTTAAAGGCCCCTCCCAGGAGAGAGAGAGAGAGAGAGAGTGTGTGAATGAATGAATGAATGAGTGAGTGAGTGAGTGAGTGTTTCCTCATTTTTGGACTTCGTCTTTGGCTTCGCCCTTCCTGCTTCGGCAGTTGTGTATATATACATATATATAGATTGTGTAAATATCGTTTGTTTGGTATTTTGGTGTTGGACACTAGTGGTAGGGAGTGACTGCTATTTTTGTTGGCCGTTTGTTTTGTCTCTGTTTTTGTGTTAGGGAGTTAGGGAGTTGTGTTGTTATGATTAGTTAGTGTGTAATTTTATTTAATTAGTGTGGGTTTTGTTTGCTATTTTGGCTTGCATCACTCCTGAAGACAGTTGCACCAGTATGATTGTTTGTTTATGAATGATAAGCTCTGTAAAATACACTGAAAACCCCTTCCATTTGTGCTTCTCTTTGTTTTGCTGCTGCTCACTTTTTCACAACTTCCATTACATTAGCCATTTGTACTTCTTTTTCCTTGTTACGGCCTCACAGCCTCACAAAATGTTTTTGCATTTTATAAGGTCATTAAAGGTCAACTCTTTTTTCTGCTCCTTGTTGGATTTGTTTGCTCATCACCTGTTTGCTGGAGTTGGCAGCGGTTCACCTGCCCCCATGGCAAAAGTTCCAAACCTAATATTGCCCTTAATGATAAATGGCTAGATAACAACAAGTTAAACATTGGTAGCAATAGCTTTTCTTTTTCCTCAAGTGAAGAAAAGCGGTTTTCCGCGTTATTTAAGGTATGTCACTCGCTCAATAGCCAAAGTCTGATATGAGTTTGAGTTCCCAGTGTTTCAATCAATAAATTACTATGCATAAGTATTTTTCATATGTTCTTCAAAACCACGAATTCTAAGCCGTTTAGATGACCTAATTCGCTTTTAACTTCACTTTAGAGAAACAAAACGACAAACACTTAGGTGAACACTTTAGACAAACCCAATCAACTACATTTAACATTTATCTCTTTGTGTGCTTTTGCCTTTTTACTCTGAGCTCTTTTGTATGTATCTCTCTCTGAGCAGTTGTTCATCTCATAGTTGTGTTTTTTATCAAGCTGGTGTTTGCTATTACTTTTTAAAATTTTTATAGGATGGCTTTTTCATAGTTATTTGTCATACAGATTTTTTTCACACACAATCATTTAAGTTTGCATAAGGTCTCACTTTCATTTTTGTGCACTGTTACTCCTTTTAATTGTTTTTATAACGTTAACAATCTATTCTCATTCACCAACACTCAGTCCGCACTTTCTATGATCCCGAGACCCAACCACTACAAAACTCGCTGAACAAAAGTCTGAAATTTCCAACTATGCAGAACTTTTAAAAGGCATCATCTTACCTTCAAAACGTGCGCTTCTGTCAATTTCAGCCATCACACACAGAACAATGCAGTTTTTAGGTGATCTGTCAGTTTGTGCTGATAACAGTGTGGGTCCACAGACAAAGTTCCCGTAGTACGGGCCACCGATAAATGTCGTTCCTAAATCCCCAGTCAGCTAGTTTTAAAATTAATCATTCAAATAGAAAATGATGATGCAGACTTCAGAATTAATAGAAGAGAACTGCTGGTCAATCCTTTATTGCAGGTTAACGTTAACAAGAATTACAGAGTCACCATCCGGAGTCATTCTGGTTGAAAAGATCAGTGGAGTCCTACATGAGACAGGAGACCTCATCACAGAGACAGTGAAAGCCGTCTGGACAGTGCGTGGTGCTCTGTGTTCTCAGCTGTGCAGCGCTACAGAAGATTCAGAATATTCAAACAACGCGTGCATGTTTGAGGGACCTGCTAATCTAACCTAGTGTCTGGCTCATACTGGGACTTCTTCACAGCTGTATGCTTTCACTGCACATGGACATCAGCGTTACACTAGTGGCTGTTAGAGACACAGTCTCTTTGTCTGAATATCCTTTACCTTTGTCTTTTAGTTTGGTCTTTGCTCTATCTGATGGAAGTACACCTACCTCTCTCTCATTCACACACATCTTTCACACACTCTCTTTGTGTGTTGTGTTCTGTGTCTGTGTGTGTGTCTGTCTGTCTGTCTGTCTGTCTCTCTCTCTCTCTCTCTCTCTCTCTCTCCCTCCCCCCCCCCCCCCCCCAGCTCTTCTCCACTCCTCCTTCTTTTTCCACTCTATATCCCTGTAGAGTTTAGAAAAGGACCTCACGTCTGTTTTTGAGTAAAGCCTGTTTCTCTGGTCTGGGGAATCCCTGCAGTTCTGCTGCTGCTCCACCAGAGAGCGCACTTGCAGCAGTCTCAGAGGTGCTCGCGCTGAGCGCTAACTTCACCTAGCTTCACATGCTCTCTCTCTCGTGCATATTATATAGACCTGTGGAACACTTTACCTTGTTTGTGAGTTACTTTGAGTAAGAATTACAACACATCAGTCAAATCATGTTTTTCATTTCCTGCACTTAACTATTAAATCAAATTTATTTATATAGCACTTTTTACAACAGATGTCACAAAGCAGCTTTACAAATGTCCAAGTCCAAACCCCCAGTCAGCAAACCAAGGGTGACAGTGACAATTAAAAACTCCCTAGAGCAGGAGGAAGAAACCTTGAGAGGCATCAAGATTCAAAGGGGGAGGAACCAAACACACTAAATCTATCCTCCTCTGACTGCTATCTGTTCATAAACTCTTAGAAAGCTTAGATCAGCCTTGGATGGCCTACCAAACATTAAAACACCAAAATAGGCTTCATAGTATTTCATACCCAAAAGTAACTTACACTGAAGTAGGTATAATGTAATAAGTGCAATGCAGTCACTCATTTGTGGGGCGATCCAGATCCAGAACTTCCCATTCTCAGGAATGCAGGCTGCTCTCACGTCTCAGATCCAGAACTCTGCGTGGGTGTGTGAGTGGAGCAGGGGTGCTTCCTCTACACTGGTCTGTGTCTGGGCCTCTGCGTGGGTGTGTGAGTGAGGCAGGGGTGTGTGAGTGGTGCAGGGGTGCTTCCTCTCCACTGGTCTGTGTCTGGGCCTCTGCGTGGGTGTGTGAGTGGCACAGGGGTGCTTCCTCTCCACTGGTCTGTGTCTGGGCCTCTGCGTGGGTGTGTGAGTGGTGCAGGGCTGCTTCCTCTCCACTGGTCTGTGTCTGGGCCTCTGCGTGGGTGTGTGAGTGGCACAGGGGTGCTTCCTCTCCACTGGTCTGTGTCTGGGCCTCTGCGTGGGTGTGTGAGTGGTGCAGGGCTGCTTCCTCTCCACTGGTCTGTGTCTGGGCCTCTGCGTGGGTGTGTGAGTGGGGCAGGGGTGCTTCCTCTCCACTGGTCTGTGTCTGGGCCTGCAGAACAGCTGGTGTGCTGCCTCACGTGGGTCTTGAAGTACAGACATCTCCACCTCCACTAAGACAAAAATGGACATGGACACACAATTTCTATACATTACATATCTCTCTCTCTCTCTCTCTCTCTCTCTCTCTCTCTCTCTCTCTCTCTCTCTCTCAGTAGAACATAGTTAAAGACTCTTGAAGCAGACCGAGATCTTTAATTTGTGGACATTCAAACCTACAATATGACACGTGGTGACTATTAAACAGCTTGTATTCAGTTTTAATCACTTGGGTGACACCTAGCCAAGGCTGTGCTAGTCATTACTAAAGCCATTTTCCGCCCATAGTAGTTTGGTAAAAGTACAGACTTACTACTACTCTTACTACTACTATACACACACACACACACACACACACACACACACACACACACACACACACACACACACACGTTAGAATAAGTGTTGATGTGTTGCGTTTGGTACCTTCCTGGAGTTTCCATCTCAGGTGAGCAATCACCAGCAGAAAAAGAAGAGTCACAGGTAGAAAAACTCCACCACAGAGGAACCAGGCCGGTACGTGTTTCAGGAGCACAGCCAGCGATGACATGGCTCATCCCACAGCTGAAATGTTCTCTCTCACTCTGTGTGTGTGTGTTGTGAACTTTGGGCTCCATGTGAGTAACCTGTGATGACCTGCATAGATTTAGTGTTTGGTTAACCTCACTCAGCCCTTTGCCCTACAAGACTGCACTAACATGGCAGTAACAGCTTGGCCAAATTGCAATAAAATGTGTTCTGTCAGTTCATTAGAGTACTCCCTGAATTAATCAGCCTTTAGTTTATATGTACCCACATTTATTTAGTGTATAGAGATTTAGTGGGACAGTCAGTTTATCCCAAATCTTGCCAAATCAAGAATTCCACACATTATTTTAATACCCTATATATCAACAATTATATCTAAGGAAGGCAACTACAATAGTAAAACATATTGTACATATGAATGGACATTCGGTCTCTCAGAATATCCAGTGAAATGATATAATGTATTCCACCATTGCACATATGGTATTTGATGCATATTCCATCTGTGATTGCTACACTGTTCTACATTTGGTCATTTAATACATGGAGGGCTTTTACTCATTTCTGTCATTGTGTCTCCTGTTTCTGACATGGCTCATCCCACAGCTGAAATGCTCTCTCTCACTCTGTGTGTGTGTGTGTGTGTGTGTGTGTGTTGTGAACCTTGGACTCCATGTAAGTAACCTGTGATGACCTGAATAGATTTAGTGTTTGCTTAACCTTATTCAGCCCTTTGGCCTACAACTGCACTAACATGGCAGTAACAGCTTGGCCAAATACTACACTGTTTTACATTTGGTCATTTAATACATGGAGGGCTTTTACTCATTTCTGTCATTGTGTCTCCTGGTTCTTCCTTTCATGCATCTGGCCTGTGTCTTAACTCCAACCTCTGTGGACTAGAGAGAGACATGCTAGGATATAATTTGAGGACAATCGTGTCAGTCTGTACCACTCATCAGCCCATCAGAGAAACAAACGGCAGTCTGGTCGTGTCCTCTTTGTGTTTTAAGTAAATAGAATCGGAAACTGAACACTGAAACAGCAGCAGTGTGTTGCTTACACTTTTCTCCTAAGCACTGAAAGGAAATTGTAGGGAGAAGTCAAAGTACAAAAAGAAATCTCAAGGTTGTTGGAATTTTGTTCATGAAATGCTGACTGTAATACGGTTGTCAGCCTGTTTGGTGCAGCTGTTGGGTAGGGCAGCCTGACAAAGTGATCACACTGTGTGTGTTCTCATGGCTTTGCATTGGTTACTACAAGATCTCCTGGGTCAAAGGTCAAACATACTGCTGGGCATTGGAAAATATAGATGTTTCTTTTTGTTTCATTTTAGAGGGTTTTATTATTTTTAATTTAAACTTAAACAGTGTGTTGATCAAGTTAGTCAAAGAGTCCTTTAATTCAACTTGCCACAAGTTTCTGTGTTCACATACTTAACTGTTAGTTGATAAAACATGACAAGACACCTTTGTGATATAAGACGTATTCAGTGGCAATGAGAACTGACCAAAAAACTATAAATATAAGCGAAACTGTAAGAGTTATTTAGATTGAGTAACAACAACAGTGGGTAATGGTAGCTCAGTGGTTATGGTACTTGACTTGTAATCGGAATATACATAGAATTCTTACATACATAGAATATATATATTTATCTGTATATATATTTTTTTCTCTATGCACCCCTGGTTCTCTTCCTCAGTTTGGACAGAGCACTCTCCACCATTTCACTGCGTGTTGTACTGTGTATGACTATGTATGTGACAAATAAACCAAACTTGAAACTTGAAACTTGAAACTTGGAAGGTTGCTGGTTCAAGCTCCACCACTGTTGGGCCCCTGAGCAAGACCCTCAATTGCTCAAGTTGTATTCTTATATAATTGTAAGTTGCTTTGGATAAAAGAGTCAGATAAATGTAAACAGTCAAAGAATAAAATTTAGGACATAGCTAATAGAGTAATAAACTGATTCCAATGAAATAATTTTCACATTTAAGTATTATGCAGTGTTCTGCAATATTAAGGTCAAAGATTTGGGGTTTTTTATGGTATTAACATGGATGTAAGAAAATGTGTTTGTTTCTCTGTTAGGAAGCCCATGAGACAAACATTCGATCTCTTGAAGTTTAGAGAACATCCGTGCCCACTGTGGAAGATCTTTGTGATCTGTTGTTTTTAAACAAGCAAGCGGTTTACTTTGGGTTTGCCATTTTCACCAGGTATCGCTGTGCTATTATATTTGTAGCGTGGTATCCTTCATTTCGGAAATGTTTCTAATTCTATTTCACATAGGACTTATGTGAAATACAAACACAGAACAAAAAACTAATCTAAACACTATGAAAGGGCCACATTCCATCCCTTACTAGGTTACCTGACCTGTCGTACTTTACATCTATTAGCACTGCTGTTTTCTGCATCTTATCCACCATCACAAGGCCTGCTTGTTTCGCCACTACTTCCTTACTTAGTCTGGATCAGGTTCAGCAGGAGTTTAGCTTTGTCCTATCTAGTTTCGACAGGTGAGTTGCGTCATGAGTTACAGAGTGATGTATGGATTCTACAGATGGGAGGATGTCCGTTATAACTAGATAGTAGAATGAGCAAACTCTCACCTGCATCTAGATTGTATCAGGTTCACTGGAAAGACATGTTGTTTCATCAGAGGTGTGCTTTTCTTCCCCAGAAGAGAAATGCATACATCCCTGCTATTCACAGTTAACCTGCCACCTGGACATTAAGGCTAACTAGGCCTATAGAAGGTAGACTAGCCTGACTTCACTGCCCACTATGAATCAAGGAAATATAGTTGCAATGTAGAAATCATAATAGACACTTTGATTTTTTAATGAAGAGCAGAATTTATGCACAAAGAGAGCCAGTTTAAGACCAAACCAGATTAATTGTTAAAGAATCCTGAGAAAATGCACATCGTAAACTGTTCTTGTGCTTCAGATGACCTGCTCATGAGAAACCCCTGCATCAGCTCGACAGCCCAACACTAACTGCACAAGCAAAACTGTTCAAAATGGTTTCTTTTAAAAAAAAGACCTGTGTCCTGTGTTAATGAGTGTCCTGTATATGACTTTGTATAGTAAACATCTTCAGACACAAGGCTTTATCCTTCAGGAGTTTGTGGGATACACAGATATAAACTTCACAATTGACCATTTTCAGCTGAATGTGGAAAGTCGATAATGTCATAGAATCTACAATGGTGCAAAGTGGATGATTGTATTATATTTACTAAATGGATTAAATTTATTAAGAACGAAGCAAATAAACAAATAAATATATAACGTGACAAATCTGAAATAGGCGGTTTGTGGCAGTCCAGCACAACTTCATATTTGAATTATCTATAGGACTTGATAGAAAAAATGTAAGAAATGCATCCCTCAGCATGTCTTCCAGCGAACCTGTTGACCCACGAGGTGCAGAAGGTGTCGCTTCTATTTTCTAGTTAGACTGGTCCTCCTCACTTTTGTAACAATATGATATCTGAAATAGGTCATTGTGGCAAGCCTGCAAAAGGTTTTGTTTAAATAATGCACAGGACTTTATGGGGAGGGGGGATTAAATTTCTGGTGTATTTCCTATATTAACCTAAAGGCAAATAATACAATATTACACATTATTAAAATAAAAATTGCTTTTCATTTATGGCAAAAAGTTCTACCTTGGATTTATGTAGAAATCATAATAGACACTTTGATTTTTAAATGAAGAGCAGAATTTATGCACAAAGAGAGCCAGTTTAAGACCAAACCAGATTGATTGTTAAAGAATCCTGAGAAAATGCACAACGTAAACTGTTCTTGTGCTTCAGACGACCTGCTCATGAGAAACCCCTGCATCAGCTCAACAGCGCAACACTAACTGCACAAGCAAAACTGTTCAAAATGGTTTCTTTTGATGCCACTGTGACAGTAACAAGTGCATCTGAGACTAATCAAACTTCAAAGACCAGGTGGCCTTTCTTCAGAACTTCTTTCAGAACTTCTGGTTTTCTTCAGACCTTTAACTGATAAGAACTTTAACAGAGACTTTTAGCGTCTGCCAAGTCTATTTCCTGATCAAAGAGCTGTTCTTGCCATCACATTATTACTTTCATGATATCATTTATGATATTCTGTTTTTGTACAAGTTGCATTAAATTCGCAGTTCCATTTTATCACTCCCATCTTACTGTGTGATTCTGAAAAAGTTGCAATGGCAAACACTCCTTAAACATAAATTAAATTGCATCATATTCCTCCCACGCATATCCATGAGATAAAAAGACCTGTGTCCTGTGTTAATGAGTGTCCTGAATGAGTGAATGAGTGTCCTGTAGATGTCTTTGTATAGTAAACATCTTCAAACACAAGGCTTTGTCCTTCAGGAGTTTGTGGGATACACAGATATAAACTCCACAATTGACCATTTTCAGCTGAATGTGGAAAGTCAGTAATGTCATAGAATCTACAATGGTGCAAAGTGGATGATTGTATTATATTTACTAAATGGATTAAATTTATTAAGAACAAAGCAAATAAACAAATAAATATATAACGTGACAAATCTGAAATAGGCGGTTTGTGGCAGTCCAGCACAACCTCATATTTGAATTATCTATAGGACTTGATAGAAAAAATGTAAGAAATGCATCCCTCAGCATGTCTTCCAGCGAACCTGTTGACAAACGAGGTGCAGAAGGTGTCGCCTCTATTTTCTAGTTAGACTGGTCCTCCTCACTTTTGTAACAATATGATATCTGAACTAGGTCATTGTGGCAAGCCTGCAAAAGGTTTTGTTTAAATAATGCACAGGACTTTATGGGGAGGGGGATTAAATTTCTGGTGTATTTCCTATATTAACCTAAAGGCAAATAACACAATATTACACATTATTAAAATAAAAAATGCTTTTCACTTAAGCCAAAAAGTTCTACCTTGGCTTTATGTCTTCAGCCAGGAACCACACCTACCCAACAACATTGATTATGCAGTCATTCAATATGAGCATTATCAACATTCCAGTTAACTATTCAGACAAAGATGTGCCTTTTCCAAGTACAGAAATGTAATGCAAATGTAAAGAAGTTTGGAGAAAGTAGAGTTTTATAGAGAAACTTCCTTTTTTTTTATCTTTCATCACCTTGTCTTGGATTTCCTCAGATCTTTGACAGCAATTTCTTTCTGTGCAAGAGGCGGGGTGTGCGTGGTATAAAGGTTCTCCAGTGAGACCTCAACACACTCAACCAGCAAGACGTACAAAGAGTTACAGGTAAGGTTCCCTTCTTAGTATTTGCACATTTTTTATTTTAGGTTCACGAACCAAAACATAGTCCAGTTGTTCTGTTTGATGATCTCATTCTAATCTCTTTTACTGAATTATAGGATAACACTGTATACAAGTCTTACCTGGTCTTACATACAATGGCTAACAGCAAAGGCAAGTTTTAATTTATTATTTTTTTCAGAGTGATTGATTGTACTTTTTCCAATTCTTTAGGACATGAGACGTTTTAGACATTATACCAGCATGGGTGGTTGACCACATGTTTCATTCAAATGTTTTAACCGATTCACAGAACTTGTGCCAACCAACTCCGTATGGAGTCCAGGATTCACAGAGGAGCTTCTACCAACTTCTAAGCAGATATCCCTGCTGTACCACATCTCCTACCTGTGTCTGGCTAAGTTTCCAAACTTGGAGAGGCTCCTCAGGAAGCGTGCTGTGGAAACACAACTTCTCTTTGGATCCTCTGAAGCTCTTCTGCTGAAGGTATGGTGTCAGTGTAGGGTGAGATCTCTGGTCGTTTCTGTCTGTCAGGAAGAAAATAATTTATAATGAATTAATAACAATCAATGACTGTATTGAGTAAAACACTGGAATCCAAAGTTATAATGACAGATTGGATATTCTAGTGAACTTACAGCAACACTTCACCTTAAAATATCAGACATAGCAAAAAAAAATATCAAACTGATAGTTTAAAGTTTTCTAGAAAATGTGTTGATAAATTATTTTGCAAATTAATATAAAGCGATATTCAAAACTACATGCAACCATAATTAACATTAGCCTTAGAAGAGAAATATTACAAATTGAAACCATTCTTATTAGTAGAACGCTACATTTTCAGAATAACAAAATAGAGTCAGAACTCGGGAATCAAACTGTCCATTTTGTACAATTGATTTATTTTGTACAATCTCTTTTGTTCCATAGAACAAATTTGATTATTTCAAAAGGACTTTCTCATTGCCATAATGACACATTCAATAAAATTATGGCCTTCTCATTTGGGAAAAAAAAAATGTAATTACAGATTGAAATAAAAATCCTTAAACTGACAGTTTATTTTAAAAGTGTTATCAATGGAAGAAAAACAAAGTAAATGAAGATCACAATTATGACAGATGTTCAGTAGTAGAGGTTGTGTAACATAATAGCATCTGTTTCTATATTTGAAGAGCATGTAATCAGAGCATGTTCTCTGTTAGCTGGAAGTCTGCTTTTACAATTCAGGAGAAAGAGTGGTGTAAGATGAGACAGACCCTCTGCCTTGGTCAAAAGTCTATAAACTCCTTCCTATTGGGGCTGATTATCATAAAAGGTGGGGTGATAATCCCCACCTTATTAGGTGAGGCGGGTGGGGTTGATGGTTCCGTGTAAATTCTTCATGTTATTAGGAGATTGATGTGATCTGCTGTGTATTTATTCTTATATGATCAATCTAGACAAAGAGTTAAAATTACTACAGCTACAAGGTCACACAGTGTTAGAGTACATTAAGGAAAAAGGTTTAACCAATCAGTATGATCAAATTATTTCACCACTTTAATAAACTATGCACCTCAGTGCTTCACAGTCCATATCAAGTTAAAATGTTTTACAAGAGAGACATAATAAAAGCTGCTACTCTACTGCCTCAGTAACTGACGCTCCAGAACAGAAACTGTGATGATCTTCAGTAATCAGACCTGCTCAAGTACCACAGAACCAATTTGAAAGGCAGGAGGCGAGATGTTTGTAATCACATCACCATAAATGTCTCTGAATCCTTAATGAGCTCAGTAACTGGGTTGTAGCCAATATGTCCATCACATGGAGGAACAGCAGCAGCAAAGGTCATATAAGGTGGGAGGTAAATGTTAAATTACATTCTGCATATCTTATGTTATTCCTTCCACCACAGTGTATGGGCACCAGTCAGACCCTGGTTTCATCACTGTTTCCAATGCTGATACATGCTATTGAAAAAAACAAACCAACACTGGCGGTAAGGTACCTGGAAAAAGCAAGAACCTGGATTGGTGAACTTATTGCAGATGTGGACAAGATGGTGCAAAGGTAACAACATGTATTTTTTGCAGCCTAGATCACCATGATGTATAGAAATGGTGTGAAGCAGTGCTGTTCTGTTAGTAGAGAAATGCATGTCAGATTAATAGTTTGAAAGTTAAATAATTATTAGCTTTTAGAGTTCTTCAATTTCAGTTTTATTCTGGTGTCTGTGACGCCTGTGCTGATGTGAAGATTGATATGTAGTACTTTAAAGCTGCACTATGTAGATTTTTAGAATTGGCGACCACTCTGGTGGAAGTATGCAACCGCATGAATCATGAACATTTTGTAAAGTGGGTTGTGCTGCCTTCCATTTCCCCAAGTGAATTTATCTAATGATTGCGAGAGTATTCATGTTAAAGGAGTGTTCACAGAGAATTTGATCAGATCTCTCTGGAATGCTCTGTCAGGATGTAAGTGCATTATCTAACTTACTCTTGTAATCATCCAGCAGGTACGCGACAGCCTGGTAGCACAGGTGAAATGTTAGCCAAGTTTCATTTAAAGTTATCGTTGCATACATGAAATGAGAGAGATGGTAGCACTGGAAATAATCTGAGAGTTTAAAGGCTTTCTTTGTTCAGACATAAGAGGACAAACTCTGAAACAAAAAAGACACTCTCAGCAAAGTGATTATATCATAACATTAGCGAATTTGCCAGCTAACATTGGCTACATAGTTAAAACATCTTAACATTTACCCTGTACAATACACAAGATAACATTAAATTCCAAATCAATAATAAATTGCTTGTTTGCTTGCGAGCTAGCAAACCACCAACATAATGTACCTGTTCAGCAATCAAAAATAAACAAACATTCCTGAACCCCTGCAGGCTGTTGCCACCCCTGAAAAGTCAACACAATGTGTAGGAGTCACATGCGGGTAATGCTGCAGAGGATGACTGGGGTTGCCGTTCTGATGCCTCCATATGAGGCAGTATCTCTATCCTTCAATTCACTGACTTTCAGCACTGTACACATGCACAGGTATATCAGAACTGTGAGCCACGCCCCCTGTAACATTACTCAGGGAAACAGCCAATCGAGCTGGACCTTGTTTTTGATCCTGTGCATGTGATTCGTTAATTCATAAAGACATCTGATGTGGTTCAGAAAACTCTTGCCAAATCTGATCCAACAGTTCTGAATCTGAATGAATATTTCATGCTTTATAGGGTGACTTGCAGAAAGACACTATATTTTAGCAGAAGGTTTTTCCTCTTGGCTTAGTAATGTGACTTCTTTCAATTTTAACAAACAAATGTTACCTAGTGCAGCTTTAATGACACAGTGACATAGACTGATAACAAATAGCTGGAATCTTCTCAACCTACAGACACACAAAGTAAATGAATGTTGACTATTTTCACACTTTTAATATTTAGCTATGTTCAACACAACGGAGACGTGGCCACAACTACCAGTGACATCATCACTGAAAAGGCAAACACTGAGGCCAAGTCTGAGCAGCTTTCCAAGGAAGTTCAGGAAATGGAGGGAGCTATAAAGACCCTTGAAGAAAAGCTTGCCGGAGTTAGGAACGAGCTTGAAGACACCAAAAGGAAGATAGATGCCAAAAACCTGGAACTTGAGAGTTATGTAAGGGACGTGACAAGCAAAAGCTCAGGCCTCGGAATCTTCGCTGCGATTGTGCCGTTCATTGGGCCAATCGTCAAGTCCATTTACGATGCCGCAACATCCCCCGCTGCTGCTGCAAAAATCAAAGCTCTTGAAAACCAGCTGAATCAGCTCACCTCTCAAAAGACGGCTCTGATGAACCAACAGTGGAGCATTGAGGTCCAGCAGATTGACTTACAGATGAAACTGGCCAAAGTAAAAATCGACAAGGGTGAGTGATGATTGGGTGATGTCTGCTGGATGACTGTTTTTGGTTATGTATGCTTGTCTGTCTGTTAACAGTTTTTTGAATAAGCTCATGGGTTCTGTGTGTAGTGTTACTGGACCAGTTCATCTCCACACATGTACATTAGTAAATGAGACTGTAAACAATCTATTTTTAAGAATACAAAAGTACACAGAGCTCTGAAAACACTTCCATAGCAAAACACTGCACAATTTTCCTGTCCTGTACTCATTGTTGGTTTAAATAAGCAGTCTGTGTTTCTGTTTGTGTGTACCAGGCTCTATACCCAGCCCTGTCCACCTGAACGAGGTCCAGCGATATCTGACTAAAATCCAGAACATTCTGATTCAGATCAAAAACTTCTGGCAAAAGGTGCACAGTATGTTGGGTGTCATGCAGAAAAAGACATTTGTTAATGAAGATCTTGTTGATGAACCTGAACTTAAAGAAGAATTTGTGAATTCAATCCAAAAGGCTTCAGAGGTAACTGATATATGAAACAGTTACAGTAAAGTAAAATTACAATATACAATGACATTTTTTTAAATTCAAAAACACTGCACATTAGAGTAATGCTTGATAAGTATATTGTGGAATCTATTGTTCATTATGTAAGTCAGAACAGTTGTCCAAATGGTTTTTGTATCTCTTTTACAGATTTGGTCAAATTTTGGTGGTTCCTGTGGTAAAGCTGCTGAAATATTCAAAATACAGTCCAAGGATGCCTATGCGTTCCTGGAGATTGATCCATCGTCTCTCTCAGACGCCGTGTGGCAGGAAGAGTATAACAGTGTTATGGGACAGCTACAGGAAATGAAAGTCTTGAACCAGACTCCAGCAGCCATCCAAAACTAAAGCACTAAATACTACTGTGCATTTCCCCTCTGAGGCTGTCAAATCAAATACTCTGTTAATTGGTGGTCATATTTTGGTAATTGTTATAAATAATATTGATTTTCTGTATTTAGGTACAATCAGTCATTGCTTTTTTTAATCAGAACTATATGACATTGTAGTCAGTCATACACAATTTACAATGTATGTGTACCTGATTAAAATAGCGTAGCTTTCTCATCTAAGCCTCAAATCATTCAAGGCTGAAAAAAAATCTTTCTCCTCTTAATTTCCCATAATGAGCTTTACTGCCATGTGAAACTGGCCATTACAGCAGCTCAATGAATCTGTTTTTCAGAGCCACCTACTTCCAAATTTTTGTGGCCAGCGCTTGTGTAAATCATGAGGTGGCAGTAGATCATGTGTGAGGAGATCCAGGAGCATATAGACCCAACAGCTCCAAGTGCTCCAACTAATGTAGTAGTGTCGTAAACAGACCTGGTGTTGCTATGACGACTGTAGTATGACAGGTCACAACCCCCAAATCCTTTCGGTTCCGTGAGCGGACTGGAGGCATCTCCTGAACATTGAGGGTGTTGTGTATAATGTAACCTGTTCCACCTCGTGACAAACTTCTCAGAACACGGTGTCCTGCAAGACTACATTATACATGAAGCCCCATAACATGAAAACACAAAATACCCATATCATTGAAAGAAGAAAATTACTGTGTGTATTATGCAAATTATTGTTTTTGGCTTACTTCTTTAAGAAAAAAAAAAAATCTTTTTTGCATTTTTTTCAACCATTGCACATATGGTATTTGACGCATATTCCATCTGTGATTGCTACACTGTTCTACATTTGGTCATTTAATACATGGAGGGCTTTTACTCATTTCTGTCATTGTGTCTCCTGGTTCTTCCTTTCCTGCATCTGGCTTGTGTCTTAACTCCACCCTCTGTGGACTAGAGAGAGACATGCTAGGACAAATCAGCAAAACATTGCTTGTGCATTGTAATCAGATAAAGTGTAGCGCATGCATGTGACGCTCTTGGGAGAATCTGATGCAGTCATGGACATTGTTGGTGAATAATTTGAATAATTCCATGTCTTTTGGACATGGAAAGGAAGAGGCTTATTTTAGCTGAAGTTTATGTGGCATTGTTTGGGTGCAGTTATGAGCTGGTAGCTGAGAGATGGTTCAGTGGCCTCTAGCACGGATAACAATGATAAGGGAAGGTAATATGCAAATACATGAAAAGACAAAACCAGAAAAAAGAGATAGACAATACCAAGACATGCAATAAGTGGTTAGTAAAGGCAACAAAAACGAGAACTATAAAGACTTAGAACTAAATTAGCAGGTCCTCAGTGCTGCACAGCTGAGAACACAGAGCACCATGCACTGTCCAAACGGCTTTCACTGTCTCTGTGATGAGGTCTCCTGTCTAATCTAGGACTCCACTGATCTTTTCAACCAGAATGACTACTATTCCTAAGACTGCACTTCTCTGCTCTCTCAGACTGTTGGTACAGAAAATATTAGAAAAGAAGGAAAAAAAATTGAAAAACGAATACTTACAGTGCAGTGCTTAACAGCACCTCCAACAGCTCGCTCAAGTCTATGTTTTAAGCAGAGCCAGCCAATCAGACGTGGAAACTGTCAGCCAATCAAACATGGGAATCTGCTGTTCAGCATGGAAATGAATGCAGCCTTCTTCACCAAAACGACTGGATGTGCATCAGAGCAAAACCCAACCCACGACTCGATTAGAGAGGCGTCATCAGTCATGACTTATCACACTGTTCAAAAGAGCCTCAGCAATGCCTTCTGCATCTGCTGATCCAAATTCCATCAAGCCTTAAAAAAATATTTGGCTCACAATTATTACCCGAGCACCTTAGGAACACAGGCGAGATTTCTTGCTCTCGTCTGCGGTCTCATGAGTGACTGCTGTATTTTGGCCTTGTAGACTTGGCGCATCTCTCATTTTTAAATAAACTACAGTCTGCCCATGTGACGGGAGCGGAGTACGCCAACGTAACACGCATGCCGGCTTAATGCTCAAAACGAACCTTCGCAACGGAACTGAATCTCAAAGTTAAATAACGTCTCAAAAACGTCAAAGACAAACCCAGAATAGAGAAACGTTTATTTCAAAGTGTTACACAGACAGAAGTTTGTATTCAATAGTGGGGCAGAAATCACAATACAAGCAACTAAACCAAAGGGGCAAGAGTGACGGGTCCAGTAGAGGGAGGGAGGGAGAGAAACCAATCTAAAAACCGGCCTCATTTACATGTGAAAGATTCCATGGTGGTGAATCCACGTTACACGTGTCCCTTATTATAAAACAAAACTAAATATATTAAAAAATTTGAAAAAATATTTTAAAAGGGGCAAAGAGACCTCTCTCATCTACCCATCACATTTAAAATAATCAGATCACAGAGAAGACGATGCAGAAACATGGGGTGAAAAAAAGAAACATTCGCTGAAGCTGGGAAGCTGTGCAGGAAAAATGACAAAACCATGTCCTGAAAAGCTGCCAGTCAGGAAATATTCCAGGGTGTGAATTGGTTTTAGTGCCCCCCCCGAGAGGTAGACAAAGTGCACCTCTCCGTGGTGGAATGTGTGTGCTGTGTGTGTGTGTGTGTGTGTGTGTGTGTGTGTGTGTGTGTGTGTGTGTGTGTGTGTGTGTGTGTGTGTGTGTGTGTGTGTGTGTGTGAGAGACTGCGTACGCGGAGGGTTAGCACGGTCATGAGTAGGGAACATTCCCACCGTGCCTTCCCAAACACTGGTCCCTTAAGAAACACACCAATGAGAGTTGATATCTTAAAATAAGTCCCACCTTTTCTCCCAAACCAGACTCTCCCAGTCCCCTTTAAAACCGATCAGCTGGCATATTAAAACACCCATAACTGAGCAGAATGTAAAATTCATCTTTTTAAGCACATTTCCTCCCGTCTTCACCCTTCTGTATGACCAGGAATGTCAATTGCTGCATAACAATTAAAAGGTATTCTGGAACAAAAAAACAACGATAAACGCAAAAAAGACGATTAAAAGCCACAATACATGTTAGCTAAGTGGTTCTGCGTTTTGAACGATAGATGCCAAATACGGGTATGTGAGGCGCAGACGTTCCGGTCTGGGTGAGGAGGTCTTCTCTCATCCTCCGACCTGAGGCGGACACTCGCGGGGAGAATGGAGGGACGGTCTCCACGAGCGAAGTGAGAGAATCTCACAGGCTCCAGCTCTGCAGCAGGAAGAGAGAACAAGACGGCTGGTTGGTGAAGGGCTCACATGCCAGTCCTGGCACCCGTCAGTGGTCAAGATCAGCACTGCTAAATGCCTTTCATTCATTTGGTACTTCGGCTCGCTAATAACATCCATCGAGCTAATTGGTTTGATTAACGGGCAACTTTGCCGATTGTTACCATGGAAACACGAAATGGTCATGCCGCTGGTAACTCTAAATAGCCATGTGACCAAATCACCACATTATGTACGAGCTCCATATTGACAAGTCTCAGCTCTGTTTAAGAGCCCCCACATTAGATCAGGACAGTGCTTCTCCCATCTCTCCCTCAATAGATCATCAGGGCACCCTAAAGATGAAGAATGTGGTGGTGTCTTCCTTCTTCAGCACTGGCTCAGTGCTCGGATGCCGCTGACCCCAGATTCAGGTGGAGATGGTGGCTAGAACTACAGAAGTATCAAACAAGCAAGTTGACGACATCACACACTGGACATATGCACGATAGAGTGTCCTGATCAAACTACTGCCTGTGGACCTTTCGGACTCCCCTTTGCCCTGGTGAGTTACTGTTACGTCGGAACAGCTGATTGGGACACCGCAACGTTGCGGCCTGACTGAATCTGACACACAGAGAGCAGCTATTATGAGAGGAGAAAAGATCCAGGTAACATCAGCACTGGTTGCCAGGGTGTGTTGGTAGGGCGTTACCTCCTCTGCTTTATTCATCTTCCTCGGCCAGATCTGTCTCCTTGTGCACCACCACCCGCGTCACAGACATGTCTGGGTGCTGCTCTTTGGCTTCCTTTATGGCCTGGGCCAGTGCCTGACCGTGCCCCACACACAGGCAGATAGATCATGAAAGATTAATCAAACAAGATGAACTAAGTCCAAGTGAACTGATAGCAAACACACTCCCACGCCAACAGCTACAGTGTGTGTGTGTGTGTGTGTGTGTGTGTGTGTGTGTGTGTGAGTGAGTGAGTGAGTGAGTGAGTGAGTGAGAGAGAGAGAGAGGGAGGAGATACAAATTGATAGGTGTGTGGGTCTGTCTTGGAGAGAGAACTGTGACTGCGGTGGTATTTCTGAGACACCAGATTCACCAGACTACACCCGCCCCACTTCAACCTATTCAATCCTCCCAGTACAGTCCCAGTACAAAAAGCCCGAGGTTGAGTGACTGCCCCTCACCTGGTCATGGTCAATGTCAGAGTCACCCGTGATAACGATGCGCTTCTCAATCCGCGTTTCCGACAGCCCGCCTTTCAGTGTCTGACACACACACACACACACACACACACACACACACACACACCACTGTCAACATCCATGCTGATTAGGGAACACAACATGTTCTAACATCTTGGTGAACCAAATATCTCAAGAGTGACAGTGCTGGATGTCCCTGCAGGCACTGTACCAAGATGCTCTTCACTGAGGTGATGGTGTGGGCAGGCATGAGAACACCTGTGTGTGTGTGTGTGTGTGTGTGTGTGTGTTTGTTTTACCTTGGTGATATGTGTAGTTGTAGTTGTGCACAGAGATTCAGAGGTGATGGTGTGGGCAGTCATGAGAACACCTGGCTCCACGTCTCCACTACCGTCCAACTGCCAAACACCACACAATACACACCACACAAACACAACAAGCAGACTCACTGGATTGTAAATCCATCTAACCATCTAACCGCAACAGCTCCAAGACGTCCAGGAATGGAATATCGCAGTCATGATTGACCACTGGTGAGCACGCAGTACCTGTGCAGCCTCGTAAGTGATGGTCTTGGTTTCCGTGTGGACGATAGGCACCTCCTTAGTGGTGATCTCCGCCTTCTGAGCAGAAAATGTGTCTGAAATGGTCACCATTTCCGTTTTCACCACCGGAGGCTGGGAAAAAGAGGGCAGACCGTTGGTGACGCACGCCAACGCGCCCCGCCCCACACGCACAAACCCCCCCCCCCCCCTCACCCAACCCCCTCCCCCTCCCAAACAAACCCACACAGACCAGAAATGATTCTTCATGCCTCGGAACCAAACTAAATGCTAAAACGAACCTGAAGTCTTCAGAACGCTCATGCAAATTAACTTTGCGCATGCAGACCGTCACAGGAAGCTGTTCAGTCACCCTCTATGGTGGTGACTTTACAACCACTTTAGAAGCGCTGCTTTTCCAGGGTAAATAGGTGTTAAAGAGCATTTTTTCCCCTCACGAACCGTCACCCACCCACCCACCCACCTTGACCACTCGCTCAACCACCTTAAGTGGGTCGCATGCACTTTAACCCCCCCCCCGAAACGCTTGTCTCACATACAAACACAAAACATGCAATAAGTGCAGCACAAGTATCAAAGTACCACACACACAGCACACAACTGCTCCAGACCACGCCAGAGACGACCTCTGCTAGTGCCCTTCACCACACAAACGTCCCACTCTTACTCGTGTTCTACGTTTTGTGTGTGTGTGTGTGCGCCCAAATGAATGAAATGAAAGAAAATCCTAAGGTAAAAGAAAAAAGGATGACAATAGGATGGGTGGGATGAAGTTTGAACAGAAGGTTGGGGTTAGCCGTGGAAAACACTCGCCACTGTGTGTACGCTGGTGCACCTCCCGGCGCCCCACAGGATGGCACCAGCACACTACCTCCAGAACACCTGGCGCTAAAGCTTATTGCTACCTCCGCGGAGTTTCTTTCACTGAAAAATGGGAGCACAAAAAAAAAAAAAAAAGAGGAGGGAGAAGGAGAAAGAGAGAGATCTGTTCTCCAGCCACAGGATGAAGGGATGACGGAGGAGCAGGAGAATAGAGAGCTGCAGAGTGGTGAAGATGGCCAATTTTTTTATTTTATTTTTTTTGCAAGACACAGTTCAGGGTTTTCGGCCATTTACCTCCGAGCAACAGATCACCTGTGGCGCATGCTCCCCTTCCACATGAGACACGTCACCGTTGACAAAGCTTGGCTCCTCCTCTTCATCAAAGAGAGTGGGAGGGGCTTCACTATCATGGGTATGGCCATTGGGTGCTTTCTCAGGTATGACCAACACCTCCCCTTCCTGTTGCTGGGCATCTGCTGGCTCTGCCATGTTGGCCGCTGTAGCGGCAGCCTCGTCTGTAACATCCTCTCTGATGATACATGGCTTTAGCGCAGCGGGCGGGGCCTCCTGGTTTAGCCCCACCTCTTGCTCCTCCTCCTCCGGGTCCTCTCTTATGAGGTGGGCGGAGCCGGAAAGCTGAGGGTGATACTCCGCTTCCTCTTCGCTCTCACTGTCAGATGACGCACTCCCCTCGTCCTTCCCCTCGAGGGCTGGCTCCGTTGCCGCGGTTTCGGGGGCAGAGCTCTGGGGCCTGGCCACTCTGACGACCTCCTCGATAACAACTGTCTCCTCCACAACCTCTATGACCTCTGGCTGACCGTTAAGCCCTGAACTCTGATCATCCTCTGTGCTCTACAATGGACAACAGAACAATAAACAAAGGAAGGGTGAAGAGAAAACAAGAAACATAAAAGGACTACACACACACACAGAAAAAAAAACACACACCACCACAACAAACTTTAAATTAAGACCAAGACAGTGACTGTATGAAAAAAAATACACACAAGCAACACAGCAGAACTAATGAGGAATGAGATGAAAACGACAGATGGAAGAACAAATGAATTTATAGATGTGTAGATGAACAAGAGAGAGAGAGAGCGCGAGCAGATGGTGGAACTGGTGGGCGTCTGCGCTGGAATGAGAAGTACTGGTGTTAGGTGTGAGGCTGGGTCTGTGGGGGGGGGGGGGGAGGGGTTAGGTCAGTGTTAGACTGAGCGAGGCTGGCACCACCTTGCTGATGTCTCTGCTGTCAGACAGGGCACTCTCGAGGCGGGTGGGGCTTTTCTGCGGAACATAAAAGGTAACCATAGGCAACCGTCACTCAAACACTTCCTGGTAAAAGGGCACAAGGGCGCGCGCACACACACACACACACACACACACACACACACACACACACACACACACACACACACACACACACACACACACACACACACACACACACACACACACACACACACACACACACACACACACAGCACAGTGAAAAAGCCAGTATACGGAGAGTTAAGGTAACAGAGGAGCAGAAAAGGCACCGAATTGCACTCTGGCACACAGCAGGAAACTAGTAAAGGCATTTATACACACACACACACACACACACACACACACACACGAGAGAGCAATAACAAAGCAGAGGATATTCAGTCTAAACATTTACATATGAAGTTTATGGCCAGTCTGATTCATTTAAATATTTTTCAAGGTTTATAAACTGAAACCTAAACCTCTCTGGCTGTAGCCCAGTACACAGACAGCAGTCTCAGGCTCATTATAACTAGGCTGAATTTAGCAGGCTCCTGCACACGGGGCTGATGTGAAATCCCATCTCGGGGGGGTGGGGGTGCCCAACAAATAAAACAAAAATGAAAAAAGGGATAATGTGCACCAATGATTCCAGAATGAATACCAACCAAAATGGTCTGGATGACAGATAAATAATCATACCAGATCTGGACATGAACTTCTGCTTGGAGAAAAAAAAGGAAATCAAGCAGTTAGTCACTACACAGAAAGAGAGCGAGAGAGAGAGAAGGTGAAGATGAGTGGAAAAGTTTAGGCCTTAGCGGAGAGCACCTCGGAGACTGCTGCAAGTGTGCTCTCTGGTGGAGCCACAGAGGTACTGCAGGGGTCCATCAGACCAGAGAAACAGGCTTTACTCAAAAACAGAGAGGTGAGCTCCTCTTCTAAACTCTACAGGGTTATACAGTAACAAAGAGGGAGGGGTGAAGAAGAGTCAGGGGAGGGAGAGAGAGAGAGAGAGACAGACAGACAGACACACAGAAAGAAAAGACAGACAGTGTGAGGGAATGAGAGAGAGTGAAAGGGAGTAAAGTGCATCCATCAGGCAGAACAAAAACACGCAGGCAGAGAGACAGTGGCCGTAACCTTTCTAAACGTTCACATTGCGAGCCCAATGTGCTCAAACCCCATCTGCAGCAACAAAGGGGTTGGTTGGTTGGTTGTTTTGGGTTAGACTGCTCACAGTGTATTTTTAAATGTGTGACACTAGTCTGGACAGGTCTCACTCCCAAAATGACCCTGGCCCAGCCACGCCCACCCACAACACCATGGACCACAGTGCCGGGAACCGAATAAATCAGATTAAGGGATTAAGTGGCGTTTTATCTGTTTACACTCCTGTAAAAAAAAAAAAAAAAAAAAAAACTATAGAGAAACTAAAGAGAACAGGAGATAGGAGGACACGTGTCTACGAAGCTGTTTCTAAACATGGGGAAAGCCGCATGAACACATGAAAGATACGCCAAAGCGTAAACATGGAGAGTGAAATTAAGAAAAGGAATAAGAACAAAAAAAGGTACGTACGTACGTGTACACACACACACACACACACACAGATAGGGCAGACAGCTAATGGGCATTGGACTGGCATCCTGAGATCCAAAGCACAGGGGCAAAGAGTGAAGAGTCCTCGTAAGGAAACAGAGGGAGATGGAGGAGAGAAAGGGCCTCCTAGAGGGCAGAGTGCACAGAGAAGTGACTGGATCATACTGGTGCTTCCAGGCCACGGTGAGGAAGGACCACACCCCCACACACCCCCACACACACTATATGACCAGGCAGTAAATATCACTGTCGAAAAAGCAACAGGGAAGAATACAGCACAGAAAAATTAGAACAAGTAAATGTGAAAGTAAAAAAATATTTACAGCAAAAATATGCAATCACATGAGAATAAAGCAAGAAAAAAACAAAAACAAACAAACAAAAAAAAAAATCAGCACAAAGCTCAGACAATCAGGAAAACAGCAGGAGATTCAGCACGACTCTCAGAAACCAAAGGACCAATTGGACTGTTATGATTCGCCCCGAGGAGAATCAAGTAACCAATCAGATCATTGCGGTGCTCACAGAAGAACAACAACAAAAAAAGGTTTTGGAGAAAGTCTGGACTTATTTTCCTGTTGAGCCGAGACCAATTTTACAACTATGTCAGCAGGTGGTGAACAAAAGACAGGCAGAGCAACAGACAGAACAAGAGAGTGAGCGTGAGAGAGAGAGAGCAAGAGAGAGAGAGCGCGCGAGTGAGCGGCATGCAGGTGTAGCAGCCTGGATCCCGGTGTACAAGCACACATACCCCATGGGCCTGCAGATGCAGGCTGGTAGCAGGACTGCCCGTCAGGCGCTTATCCCACTGATCAGGCCGAGGCTCTGGGGCCGCCTCCATAAAACTGCGCTTTAGCTCGCTAACGCTAGCCTGATGCCTCAAAACCTCCTCCTGAGTCTTATCCAGGTCCTAGCACCACAGCACCCAGGGGGAGAATGGAGAGAGGGACCAACATACAGGGAGTGGGGGAGGAGGAACCAACATTCAGAAGGGAGGAGGGGCAGGGAGCAATATTCAGGGAGAGACCAACATACAAGTAGTAGGGGAGGGGCAAGGAGGAACATACAGGGAGTGGGGGGGCAGGGAAAGGACCAACATCCAGGAGTGGGGGGGGGATCAACATCCAGGAATGGGGGGGGGGAGGGTACCAACATCCAGGGCATTAGTTTGAAACATCCACAGTCATGGTGTAGTGTATGCCAAGCCTCACTGCTGGTGTACAGGAAGCGGAGGGGAGTGTGGGACAGGCACGGAGGAGAGCTCCATCTGCAGAATCAGCAGAGCAGGGTGCGTGTGCGTAGGGTTTGGGAACCCAGAGCAATGAAGGCTTCCCCAGCTCACAACGCCTATAAATAGAATGAGCACGGGCCAACGGACGCCATAGCAATGGGGGTGCCAATTAAAGCACGCTCTTCTGCCCATTTGAATAAAATATCTCCCACCACCAAGTGATTCTGCTTCCAGCTGAGAAAATCCAACAGCCTTGTGTTGAGGGGAAATACTCCGTCCAGGGGTGCTGGAGGATGCATGTGCGCAGCAGTGAGACAAGGCTTACAGGTTTTTTGTCTTTACTACCGTAGTGTCGCAGCACTACAACACCTTGGTGTGTAACACACGCACACACACACACACCTGTCCTGCAAACCTACTGCTGAAGCCCTGTGTCAGTTCAGCTGATGACAATAACAGACGGAGATCACTCAGTGATGGAGGGAGCTCACTTATCATTTTTTTCCCTAGACACAGGGAACAGCTAGCACGTGCGCGTGTGTGTGTGTGTGTGTGTGTGTGTGTGTGTGTGTATATATGTGTGTGCGCGCGCACACAGAGCAGATTCATCCCCGGGGTCAGTAAAGTTTAGTCTTTAAACCAAACACATATGTTCAGAACATAAATTACCCAGAGCATCCAAAGCAGAAAACCCAATCTGGTCTGGTTAGGGAAACCATATTAGTCTTATTATTAAAAAGTGCAAAACAAAACAACAACAACAAATTTGATATAAACAAAACTACAATCCACATAACTGTAATTTGATACTTCAAGCATACGGCCAACAAAAATCAGCGGTACATGCAGTAACACACACAGACACATCATAGCAGGCCATGTACACCCCCCCCCACAGCCTACCAGAAGGAGAGTGAAGGGCAGGCCAGCGGTACAGAAAACAGACCCAGGCCCTGAGAGCCATTCTGATTGGTTATTCTTAGGTTTGTTTTGCTACTGTTGTGTACAGTCGTTGCCGTGGCGATACCAACCTCCAGCATTAGTTTGCTATGTCTGACATAAATATTCTCCCCCTGCACTCTCGGCTCCCTCTGCAGAATCAGAACACACACACACACACACATGTCAAATCAAAAAAAGCAAAACGAAAATAAAGAGGAATAAAGAAACCCTTCAGCGTGAGAATGGCGGAAAACGGCCACAGGCAAAAAAAGAGAGAGATGGGGGGAACCCACGTTCCAGGCCTGTCCAAACCATCCGGATCAGAACCTCCAGACTCCAGAGGATTTCCAAATGAAAGCAAGGACACGTGTCAATGGCTGGATAAACATGACATAACGCTTAACGTGTTTGATTAGTGACGGTTTGGACAGGTTGAGCCCATTTCTGTAATTGCATCACTCATATCACAGTGAAGCAGTGAACACACAATAAATAAGTGATTAAAAAAAAATCAAAAAAAAAATCAAAAGGCCCAAATAATCAAAACAAGAAAGGATGCAAACACTCTGCCAATTTCTATCTGACACTATATGCAAATCACATCAAACTGAATGGACCCATGAAAATTATATCATTCAGCAATTATATTAATTAACCTTTAATTCAGAGGAATCGTCCGCAGCTTTCCAGGTCTGTTAGCGTGATTGGAGGGGGAGAAAAAGTAAGAGTTAGTATGAAACATTTACAAAAGTCTTGGAAAGTCTTTTCGTTTGAGTGCAAACGGAGAAAGTTGGCAGACCTCCGAGGCAGGCTCAGCAGGAACTGCAGTAGCTGCTCCCTTGCCAGGCTCCGCCCCTTCCTCCACCTGTGGACTCTGATTGGTGGAATAATGGACGAATCGTCAAGGAGGGAAAAGAAAAGGTGAAATGGATGATGGGAAGGCCTGCTTCCTCGATGACTGCGCAGTAAACATGCTAAGCCATGAGGAGCGGGGGGCGGGAGAGAAGCCCCTGAGCTCAGGGATTGGCCGGTCACGGGGCGGGATAACGTGGCGGATGTGCAGATTCGTTGTTTAGGCGCGGTGACGCAGTTTTCTGTGCACGTGCAGTTCTGTCCCCTCTGCTGAGACTGGGTCTGAGACTACAGAGGGGAAAAAAAAACAAAACAAAACAAAAAAACCACCACCCAAAACCAAGTGGGCTTGCACGCGACAGTCCGCCTGTGCTCTTATTTAGAAAGAATAAATCATTGATAACTTCAGCTGATTACAAAGGGATTACAGCATAGGTTTAGGGCCCTAAATAAGGTGCACAAGCCAGCGTGTGCACAGTAGTGAGAGCAGCCTGCGTCCTCGGGGCCCGCGGCTGGAATACTGGGACCCAGGCTGAGCAGGAGGGGGCGGGGCCAGAAAAGAGAGGGAGAGAACAAAGGGGATAGAAAACCAGCAACTCAAGGGCAATAGCAGCAGGAAGGAGGGTTTACGCAAGTGAGGGCAACAGGCTGTTTTAGGCAGCGGGGTCACAAATCTCCTCCTGAGAGGTCGTGTCCGCAGCGACCGCAGCCACCCGGAAGCGGGTGTGCGCCTTGGGCTCCAGGTAGCACAGCGACACAGCCAGGGGCAGTGCCAGAATCAGGGACAGCGCCACCGAGTGGCAGGCAGAGAGAAAGACGGCGAACACGAGGAAGAAGGAGGGCAGCAGTGAGGGGGAGGAGAGGGGCAGGCCGCGACGCAGAGCGGCGCGCTCGCCCCGGGACCCGTACCGGCCCGGCGGTGCCGAGGAGCCGAGCCTGACCGCAGCCGCGGGGGAGGCCTGCGGCACAGAGGGCACGGCGGGCTCGTCCTCGTCGGCAGGCTCAGCGGGGGTGTCGGTCGCGCCTGGCAACGCCTCGGGCTCAGGGTGGAGGGGGAGGTCGGGGCGGTCGTCCTCGGAGACGTCGGACGGGACGTCGAGTTCGGAGATGGTGTCGAGGGTTGGGGCAAGGGAGGAGAGGGAGGAGCAGGAAGGAGAGAACGGGAACATAAAGAGAGACTGAAGGAGCCCGTAGTAACCGTGACAACCCATGTACCCACGTGAAGGCCATGCAGGGATGAGCAAACAGAAGCAAAGGCGTCAGAACGCATAAGAACAAAAGAGTGGGGGGGGGGGGGAGAGATGTGCATGACAAAGAAAAACAACAGTAGAGGAAGGAGGAGTGGCCAGGAAAAGAGAAGAGAGAAAAACACGTTAGTCAGTGAGACAGTTTAAGGTCATAGGTCGCAGTGCAGCAGAGAGGATTATGGGGGGGGGTTAAGAAAGGAGTGATCAACAGTGCCAAAAACTAAGGGTGCAATGTGTGCACGCGTGTGTATATATAATTATTACATCTGAGACATTAGAACAACTAGGGGTACAATGTGTATAAGAGTGTGTGTGCGTGTATATAATTATTACACCTATGAGGCATTATCTCTGTGCATGACCCACACTTAAGCTTACAGTCCCCCACTACCAGATCAGCAGCACCAGCCGTGGGCCAGTAAACAAATGTTATCCAATACAGCGTTTATTTAAATCGGTGACGATATGAAGCAAACGAAGGTACTGTCAGAAACGACTGCTTCCCCGTCACATAGCGACAACCGTGTCCCATCTAAATGACCTCAGCTTTATCTAAGCAAGCAGTATTAAAGAAGCGTTGAAGTGCTGATGCGTATGCAAACGCAGCGAAAACTTTGGTACGTAAGCCACTGCTCGGAGACCTGCTGAACACAGAGAACTTTATATATTACCGGCATTGCACACAGCGAAATCACAAAGCAAGCACTCTGCCCAGTGCCCACGGAATTTAAAGTGCTGTCGGGAGTCCAAAGAAAAAATGTTTTGGCACGGACAGCTAAAACGTCAAAGACGGTTACGGTGTGTTTGGGCTCAAGTCAGTCTGCACTGATGAACTTTAAAATCAGTAACTACTGGAGAACTACACATCAATCAAAGCCGGTTCTGTCTCCTTTAACAGTGTTTTCTTTTGCAGATTTATGTGAGCGAGAGGGAGAGCGAGCATGCAAGTGCTAGAAAAAGAGAGAGAGAAAGAGAGAGAGAGAACACACACAGCTAGGTTTTCTTTGATCGGAGGCAGAAGGGAAGGGCTGTCCTGGTCCCCTGCCCTCACCAAACTCACCCCCCAAGCCCCCCCCCCCCCCAGCGCCAGTTCTCTCTCCGGGCCCTTTGTCCAGTGGAAGACGGGTGGCCGGGCCAGAACCGCCTCGCTGTTCGGATTCATCACAGGCGCCGGCCCGCACACGGTCTCACTTGGACAATAAACAATGGGGCATATGTGAAAGGCCGCAGGGGTCTCAGTCACCGCAACGTCGCGTTAGTGCCAGTGTCACTTAAACGAGACAAAACGCAACTGCTTGAGAAGAAAAAACTATATAGCAAGAAAACTTTAAAACAAGCCTTGAGAAAAGAGGGAATTAAAGGTTAATTCATCAATAATTAAAGGTTCATTCCACGACTTTTTTTTTTTTTTTTCCGAGCTGTGCAAGAGAATGGGGGTGGAAAAGCGTGGTTAGTCTTCCTCACCTTGGAATCAGAATAGAGCTCCAGGGCAGAGTCGCGGCCATTCTCGCCAGGCCCCGCAGCGTGGGTGGAGACCAGAGGGTGGGTGTGGTCACTCACGCTCACCACTGGAGCTGCAGCACAGAGGAACACGGCGAGGTCAGAGGCTGCAAGAGGCTCAGCTCGACATGTTCAAGAGTCCGTCAGCCCTGAGCTCAGCCACCATAAGGAAAACAGGGAAAACATGGGTGATGGTCTTAAAACAAACAAAAACGAGCGAGCTCGAAATAAAATATCATCTCATTTGAATCACCATTTGCATAATTTCATTTTGCATCGCACCGGCTAATTTAAGCAGCAGCACTAAAAGAGTCCCACTTGGGCGGTTACAACGGACGTCACCGATTGGTCTTCACGCAGTTGTTTCAGGCCAGTAAACCCCAGCTGAGGAGGGGGGCCCACGGGGCTCTTCTCTGAGCCTCCACTAGGGGCCGCTGTGGGATAGGGACTGAGAGCACAGGACCGGAAGAGAGTGAGGAGGAAGGGGGAGTTCATCGGGACCAAGAGCCTCAGCGTCCAGCATGTGTAGTACAGCTGCTGTAGAGTGAGAGCATGAGAACACACTCACACCAAAAGATGACAGCACGATGGCGTGGGCTGTAGCGGTTAGACCGGCTACAGCAGACACTGTGGCGGACAGTCGCTCTCAGTCTGACCCAGCTAGGCTGTTCATTACTGCACAATGGCATGACCTTAAAATCACTCTGCAGTAGCAGAGGAGTCCTACAGTACGTCTACCTTCACACTCACGAACCCCGCCAGCCCAGACGCGCCGCCCCGGAGCAGAACTCCACAGAAACCCCCGTCATCCCACACTCCTCTGTCCCTCTACCCCTCCGTCACCGTCTCTCGGGCCAGGCGCAGGAAACAGATGGCTCTTTTCATTTACCACGTCCATGTACACACGCACATTCCCTCGCTTTCTCGCCCCTCTCAAGAGAGATAGACACACACAAACACGGTCTGACTTTGAAAATGCTGAAACACGAACACCAAATACGCTGCAGCTGGGCTAAAAAAAATCTCCTGCAACAACAACTTGAAACTGCAGACTCAGGCACCTGTGTGTATGTATGTGTAGGAAGAAGAGCACCAAGAGAAGCAGATGTGCTGTATGGAGAGACGTGAGGAGATTGTGCCCTCAGGCTGTGAAAACGTACGGGTGGCTGTAACACACGCGCGCACGCAGTGGGGTGGGGTGGTGTTACCTCCATCCAGACTGCGAGCGCTGCGCTTGCTAGACGTTCTCTGGAAGTCAGGTGGAGAGCGGTGGATGAGTGCGCTGGCTTGCCGCGTCTGAGCCTGCGTGCGGCCGCTGTAGCGGAACCTGGAGCCCAGCGTCAGGAACTTGGACTTGACCGGCTGTTCAGGGCTCGTCAACCTTTCACACACACAGACATACAGGAATAAGACCCATATTCCTAGGAGGCAGTTCACATGTGATCAGCCCGTTTCAAGTGTGTACAATAGTGAAGAGCTGTGTATGTGAGAGAACAGTCTCCTTTATCCATCCAGTAGCAGCGTGTGTGTCTGTGTGTGTGTGTTTGCACGCATGTGTGTGTTTTGGGGGAAGATGGGTTTGTTAGTCAGTCACAGAACATTAGGCAGTGGCCTTGATAAGACCACCAAAACAGGAGACAAAGGCGCTCGTGTGTGTGCGTTCGCTCCTGAGGTGCTTGTTCTGCAACGTGCACGTCCGAGAGAGGGAACAGAAGATAAACGCAAGCAGGAGGGAGGAAGGGAGGAAGAAGTGAAAGATACACAGCCAGCAATGGATAAGAGACATAAACCAATGTGAGAGGGCGAGAGAGAATGTGTGTGTTTGATTTGTGTATTAGGGTTAGTCTGACAGTGCTATTGCTCTGGATCCACTCTCATGCTGTCAGAGCCAAGCAAAACAGTAACAGATGAAACTGCAGGGAGATCTTAGCCTGGTCTGCTTTGGCACGCACGCACACACACACGGAGAGGAACCAGTATCAAAGCAGCACACACACACACACACAATCTCTCTCTCTCGCACAGGCAATCACGTGAGGCCTTAAACCAGGTGGACTGTGTCCAGCATGACATCTTCTGTGTCTAGCCCACTGAAGGGGTTTTGTCATAAATAATAAAACTCTCAGAGTAGAGTGGAGACCACTGGAGCAGATAACCAGGAGGTAGGACACACACACACACACACACACACACACACACACACACACACACACACATATATATATATATATGTATGTATGTATGTATGTATGTATGTATGTATGTATGTGTGTGTGTATATATATATATATATATATAGTGGGAGGAACAAAGAATGGAATGAGAGAGGGAGGGTGAAAGGAGCAAATTTTTTAGGTTGTGTTTCACTACCAGAGGAAGTGACCGTCCCTCAGTCTGTCAGTACAAGTGAAGCAAGGCTCCAGATGCCTGCACTATGCCCTGGTCACATCCCCAATGGCCTGTGCTCATCTGTGATTGGAGGGGACAAAAACCCAACCTCGCTAGCTTCCCCATCATTGGCTGAGTGTGCAGTGAGGAGCCCACGGTGCTCCGCAGTGTCCCAACTTCCCAGAACCAGAACATAACAGCTTGTCTGTGTGTCTGTGTCTGTGTGTGTGTGTGTGTGTGTGTGTGTGTGTGTGCGTGCGCTTCCAGAGAGCTGGCCAGCAGCGCAAACATGAAGTGCACACAGTGCTTTATCTCTCTGGAGACAGAGCAATTACACACCTCAGTAAGCTCATACACATCAGAAAGCCACAGGGAAGACTGACCCAACACACACACACACACACACACACACACACACACACACACACACACACACACACAAATAACATGCAGAAAGAATGTTTCACAGCGTCACACTTTTAACGCATTCCACAAGCAATATAGTGCAGGGCAAGCCTAATGAGGATGTGTGTGTGTGGTGTGGGGGGTTCACCTGAAAAACGTGTGATGTTCCACACAGACTTTCCAAATCCGTTTGGCAGCGCGATGATTGGGCAGCTTAAATCCTACTGTGCTTTCAAACTGCTCTGTCTAACACACACACAGTATAAACACACTTGTAGACATAAGTGTGTACACAAAGATGAACTTTACCAACACCCTGAACTGCAGGCAACACTTCACAACGCACTGGCGTTGCCATGACAACTGCATGCATCACTTCCAAGCCCCACAGCACTGGGTGTGGGGCTGCACATCAACAGCAGTTCATGTGCACGCGCATGTGTGTGTGTGTGTGTGTGCGCGCGCGTACCTCTCCAGGTCTGATCTTGATGTAGAAGTTGCAGCGCTTGTATGAGATCTTGAGGATTTTGGGCCAGGCAAAGCGGTTGATCCTCAGACGATCCTTATAGATCAGCAGTCCGTTAGCACACACACCAAGCATGATGTCCACGCCCTCCGAGTCCTGACACACATGCACGTACGAAAAGACAAAGTCCAAAAAGACAATGACTCCCAAAGACTGCTCTGATTGGTCCTAAGAGAGCAGAAAGACAGGCATGGGCTAGTGTGGACACGCCCACCGAGCACAGGCAGGAATGGGTTAGCGTGGACACGCCCACCGAGCACAGGCAGTCGTGGGTTAGCTGAGGAATACTTATTACCCTCTGGACAGTTACTGCTCTACTCCAACTGACCCTGGAATAGCCGATTGCTCCAGAGAACATGGTGTCTTATTTTTAACATCTGGACCTCAAGAGACGAGAACAATGGCATGCATCTCACACACACACACCCCCACACACACACACACACACACACACACCCACACTGTGTATTTTTGGGCGATGGAGGCAAGTATTAAAGGAGTTATTTCTCAATGCAGCAGATGATCCAACTCCATCGTGCCATCTTATAAATCACGTGTACAGTTTGGGGAGGGGTCACTGCAGTCAGGGTCATGTGATCAAACGCACACCATGGAACGAGCCTGGCTCAGAACGCTACAGGAAAACGTCCGTGTTCATCATACGCTCTCAGCCTGGCTTGGGGGGGGGGGGGGTGTTTCTGGGGCTTTCCACATTCTCCACACCTGGTACTGAGCTTAATCAGGTGTGTTAGAGGGAGAGCAGAGAAGAGAAAAAAAAAAAAAAAAAAAAAAAAAAAGAAAGAGACAGAGAGATCAAAGGAGAGAGAGAGAGAGAGAGAGAATGCCTGAAGGTCAAGCAACTCTACTAATGTACAGGGCATGAGACACAGAAGTCTGATAGAGCCCCTACGCACGCACACACCATGTTTGTACAGCTGATGCAGGTAGTTTGGTGCAGAGGAATCTGCATGTCTTAATTTTCCACCAGAGTTTAAATCCTGGGAACATCAAAGGACCTTCATTAAAGCACATGGAGGGAGAGACAGCATGTGTGTTTAAGGGTGGAGGGGTGAGAGAGCGTGTTTGTGTTGAAGGGTGGGGGGTGCACCTTCGCGTGATGTAGATCCACGCCATACATGGAGAGCTTCTTGGCGTTTTCCAAGAACTGAATATCAGCTTGGGCTGGAGTCATTCCCCTACACACACACACACACGCACACACATACACACGCACACATACACACACATATATATACACACACACACACACACACACACACATATACACACACACACACACACACACACACACACACACACACACACACACACACACACACACACATACACACACACACACACACACACATACATACATACACACACACACACAGAGAGAGAGAGAGAAAATCACAGTAGTGCTATTATTCTAGGGACGATGCACTTTTGTTTACAATAAATGAAACCTAATAATCAGGTCTGCAGGCCTTTTGCTGTTGGAAGCTTTAAAACAGCCACTCAGGAGAGCTCCACCCACTGACATGTCTCTGCCTGGGGGGACAGAGCTCATGTAGTTGGGACTGGACGTATTTATATTTGCTAAGCAAACAAGCATTTTGCTTGTGCGAGAAAAAATGTACATGATGGATGACTGGTCTCCATGAGAGTGTTTTAGTCCATGAAGAGAGCATGTGTTTGTGCCTGTGGCTGTGTATATATGTGTGTGGGTGGGGTGGGGGGGGCCTACTTGTGGGATTTGTGCAGCTCCGCCAGCTTCACCTCCAGCTCCTTGGTTTGGGTGGGGGCAAAATGGAATTGGGCGATGTAGTCGGAGCGATGCTGGTCAGGGTCGTAGTCGCCAAGCTCGGCCTGCAAGGTGTAGGAGCCCAGGAGGGCATGGGTCACAAAGGAGCAGGGCAGGCGGCCCAAGGAGATGTCCTGCCTGAGCTGCAGACACAGGAGATACCTGGCCCAGGGGGGAGAGAAACCATAGAGGAAGAGAGGAAGATGGAGAGAATGGGGGGATGGATGAGTTGATATAAAAGGTAGGGGGGTGTGTGTGTGTGTGTGTATGAAGTAGGAGTTGATCTCCACGTGAGCCGGTGATGGACGTGGTATTGATCAGTAAGTGAGGGGCAGGGGATGCATGTGGTGGTCTGTGGATCAGTACATAGCAAACTGCGCCATCTATGGGCCAAAATATGGGCCAAAATATGCACGACAAAAGAAAACCTATGGCTTTCCTCAGGACGAACAAGGACAGGACGTTTTCAAGACAGGACATCATGGCTTTGTGCAGTGTGGTGAAGCAAATGAACCCAATGGCATTTAACTAACGCAGTCACATGAAAAATGTATGGCCGTGAGCTACAAACAAACGCGTGTACCTGGTGATGTCCTCGGTCAGTTGGGAGGGGTCCGGAGGGTAGAACTTCACGCTGAAGGCAAACTGCCACTGAGAGTCTGGAGAGAAAAGAGAAAAGCAGACACGACCATTAAACAGTGAAACACCAAACAGAAAGCAGTGCGGCTGCGCGCCTGCCGTCACGGCATTTGGCAGGCGTGAAGTACAGAGGCGCTTCGGCTTGACGCGCGCCACACACGTGCGGTTCCGATAACCGTGGGGATTTCGCTCCCACGCTGGTTGTACAGAATTAGAAAAGTAATGAAAATGATTTAGGAATGAACGACCTCGCTCTCAACCCCTTTCTCTTCCCCATCTGGTCCGTTACTATGAGACAAACCGAACTGGATCCATCCTGGATTAGCCATTAAATGACCTCACTCCATGCCATATCCCATAATTCCCCTAGCACTGTAAATGACCCCGCACTTGCTGGTGGAGGGAATAGGGTGGAAGCATGACAAACCATGTGACCAGTCACCTAATGTGCATGTGAGGTGCCTGGTCTTCTGAACGAGAGCTCCAAGCTCTGATCTGGGTACAGGGGCAGTCTGCTGGGCTTTCTGACTAGGGCAGGGTCAGCTCTGATCTGGGGACAGGGGCAGGTTCTCCTCCACTGGGCTTGAGGAGGTCATCTCCCCCCACTACCAACCCACACACACAGAGCAGGGGTGCACAATACTGCTAAAATGTGTCCCTTCACAAAACCGCAACTGTGTATCTCTCTCTTTTTGTGCACAAATTCTTTGATTGTGTGTGTGTGAGAAAGATTTGAGAGGAATGTAAAGTAATAAATTACCACAAAAGCCAGAGCTCCCAGACCACCTTAACAGTGGCTATATTGTGGCCAGATCCCGTGGACAGCTTGGGCGACAGAGGGGGGAGGGAGAGAGAGAGAGAGAGAGAGAGAGAGAGAGAGAGAGAGAGAGGAAAGAGAGAGAGAGAGAGAAAGAAAGAATGTGTGCGTGCGCGCGCACGTGTGCGACAGAGAGCAGGGACCAAAAAAAAAAAAAAAAAAAAAAAAAAAAAAAAGTGTGTGTGTGTGCATGCGTGTCAGAGAGCGAAAGAGAGGGAGAGAATGCTAAGGACGTAGAAGAGACAATGTGAGAATGTGACAGTGAGAAATAACGGGAGAACGAAAGAAAAAGAAAGGCATGAAAGACGGGGACAAAAGAGTGGTCTGGAAAAATGTGTGTGGCCCAGCCAACATGCACACTGCTCCAGAAACAGCGCGGGGAGATGGGAAGAGGCATGAGAGAGACAAGGTCACGAGCATTCCACGGGTCTGCCTCAAACGTGCAGCCGTTTTTACGCTTGTGGGTTGTTTTGGTTTCTTTATTTTTAGAGCTGGAACGGTCCGTGCTGAGTGTGAATCACGGGGGAGAGAGCCCACCACCTCTCCTGGTTAACACCGCCGTCCACATCCATGGAACATCGCACAGAAAAGCCCTGCAGCAGCCTGTGGGAGCATGTGTGTGTGTGTGTGTGTGTGTGTGCGTGTCAGATGAAGCAGAGGGGCGTTCCAGCCCTCTGACTGGTGAAGGTTTTACTCTGTCCACGGCTGAGCTTTCACTGGCAAAAAAAAGCGCGCCTTCACTCCTATCAGACAGTGCAGAGAAGGAAACACACACAGTGGAGAAACCTGATCTGAAGGATGACTTCATGACAAGATGATTTTCCCGAGAGCCACTCGGATCTCTCTCTCTCACACACACACACACACATACACATACACAAAAAAGCCCAAAAAATCCAAAAACCTCTTCGATCAAACTAAATGAAATGTACAGCCAGAAGCTCATTCCTTTCCTGTGTGTGCGCATACACACAACTGGGGTGGGGGCAAAATATTGATGAGGGACACAACACTTACTGTGAATCTGGTGCTTGATCTCCTTAGTGGGATCCAGCCAGCACTAGAGAGAGGGGGAGAGAGAGAGTGAGCGAGCGAGAGAGAGAGAGAGATATTAGTTTAACTGCTGGGATAATGGTTAATAAAAATACATTTTACAGTGCTATTACAAGGGTCTCCCAGGGTTCAAACGCCCCTCGACTTGTTCCATGTTCTGAAATGTTTGGGTTGGCCTCTGAGAAGCTGCCAACCAGTGTAACATCGCTCAAATTCCTTCCAAGAGGGACAAAATGTAGTGTCAAAGGTGGAGTGCAGCTCGGGTAACAACACCAAGCCCAAGGTCACGGGTTCGATTCCCTTGAAACACACACTCAACACATAACTCACAATTGTGATAGTGATGTTGAACAAAAGCACCACCCACGTTCTGTAGATGTAAGAGAGAAGGGAGCCACACTCATCCATCACACTCCAAAGCCTGACCACACAGGGCTCAGACAGGAAACAGCACCAACTGATCTCAGATCAGACATGTGTTCAAGTAGACCCATATGAAGACCCATCCCATGCTACAAACTGACCTTAAATCAGTAGAGATTCATTTAGCTTTATGAAGCACCATCAGTTTGCCACTCACTAATGTTCAACATGCGCATGAGCATTTTTAGAATTGTCAAAACCTCCTGGACATCCACCATCCTGCAGAGTTGAGCTCCAACCATGCTCCAACCAAGTTTTGAACTGGTCCAGATATTGCTTACAAAAGCCAGAACAAGGTCTGGATTTAAGAACCAGTATCAAGGTAATAGACCCTAGAACCCCCAACACCTAGACAACATCCCTAAAGCACAAATAACCCCTTTCCTGGTGCACATTCCATGCAGCTGGCCTGTTATGAATGCTACGTGAGTGCTACATGATGGTGCTACACTGCTGACGATGTGTACTCACCCTCTGATCTGTGTTGTCTTTGAAACTCAGGCCAAAGTAATCCTTCTCCAACAGGTTCAGGTGTTCACACACCTTAGAGAACAGGTACTGACCCTTTGCCCGTTTCTGGAGAGAACAACAGAGAACAAGAAAGAGAGAGAGAAGGAAGTTACATGTATAGTATACCTGTAGCCCAGCTGGAGGATATTGTGTGTGTATATATAAAAACCACATATATATATATATATATACACACACACACACACATATACATACATACATATATATATATATATATATATATATATATATATATATATATATATATATATATATATACACACATACATACATACATACATATATACATATATACATATATACACACATACATACATACATATATATATACACAAACAAACACACCCACCTACCCCTTCATCCCCCCCCCCCCAACCCCACACACGCTAACCACCAATCTACCGTGTGTGTGTGTGTGTGTGTGTGTATGTTTGTCTCTCAGCACTGGGGTCTTGGGTTCGAGTGTATGTGAGTGGAGTAGTTGGCTCCATGGTCTCCAGGCTGACTGGATACTCCAGTTGTCCTACATGTCCAGGGATGGCTGGGGCTCTGTCCTGGTCTTAACCTCGCCCCCTTCCCCTGCACCCACTGCAGTCCCACGGGGGCTACGCCATGCAAATTGGCTACAGCTTTTCATCGGTGTGTGTTTGTAAATACTGATATCTGTCTGAAAAGCATAATTGAGTCTGAGAAAGGATCAATAACTAATAATAATAGGAATAATTGATTATTATAGTAACTAATAATAACAATAATGAGATGCTGTTCAGGTGTATAAAGGTAACTGTGGAACCTCATGATCAGTAGGGGAGTTACAAAAAATACAGCTCAACTTACTTGCCATGTGTGTGTCTTCTAAGGAATGAGGAAGGCAAACTTCGGTTAAAACATTAGACACACAAATGCAGTTATCTGTCTCTTTATCGTGTGTGTGTGTGTGTGTGTGTGTGTGTGTGTGTGTGTGTGTGTGTGTAAAAGAATTTTAACCTTGAGGACAATACCCCACCCCCAACTGTCCTGTAGAACAATGCTCTGCATTTCTGCTTTATGACACAAAGAGAAAGCACGACTGACACTGGAGAGGAAACAAAACCAGTGACATTCTCCCGACATCAGTCTAAAGGGCAGTAGACGACTGGGGGACGCCGGCGTCCGCCCCCCCCGGCCCGGGAAACTGTGGCTGGTGCAACACCTCATTATCTGGTCTCTACAATAGAGCACTGTCAGTGGTGTCAGCGGGAGAAACGGACAGAGGGGCAGGACCGTGGGCCTGCAGTTGGGTGTGGCTTCAGAAATAGCCAATCGGAGTGAGGGAGGGTGCCAGATTTAGGTCAGTAAATTCTGCTACAGCTATACCAGCAGAGACTTAAAAACCACTTCAGTTACAACTAGTTAACTGCCATTAGGAACGGCTAAATATCTTTTGCTCCTTCACACACACATGTCCAAACAGGTCATTAAACAAGTTTATCTAATGCCATTTTCCAATATAATGCCAATTTACTCACAATACTTTGGTGCCATCATTGGGAAGAGGCTGTGAACTTTGTCTTAGCCTTCACAACCCAGCCCAATCGGTTTAGCTGAGGACATGCGTGCACACACACACACACACACACACACACACACACACACACACACAACACACACACAGACACAATATACTTGAAGCTGCTCACTCATGCTTTTAGAAGAGTACAGTGAGGTGTTGTTTCCATAGTAACCTACTGGGTTCAGCTATCAAAGCTAACGAGTGTAACAGAGGGCGGGTATGCACTTTCACTGGGTTTCTTTAGGTGTGCACTGATTATACACATATTACTACACACAACTCTTCATTCTGAGATCGATAATCTATTACAAAAGGCGTACAACACAGCCACTGAAATGTTCCAGAATGGCACCAGAGCACTATAGCTGTCGCGTTTACACATGTGCATGACGCAGTGTTATTTTAAACATGAGGGGCCAGAGTTAAGAGGCCTCCGGGTCGCCGGCATGCAGGTAGCAATAGTGTGTCGGGTGCAAGGTAGCAGTGCATCTGTTTAAAAACACCCACCCACAGGTCAGACACAGACTGAGACACCGTGCGTAAAAGAAACCAGGGAGTGGTTATGCCCCCAAGCTTGTTAAAGAGGAAGCAGTTAACGAGAGAGAGAGAGACGTTGTTTAACACTGCACTCTCTAAACCGCTTGTGCAACGCTGTATAAATGAGTGTGGGGGGGATGCAGTGGTGTCCACAGTACCACACACACAGGCAGGGACAAGAGAGCAGCATAGTGAGGTTGTGCCAGAAGTCATAGGCAAGCAGCCACCTGGGGTGTGTATGAACATCGAGTACTGCGTGTCACACACACACACACACACACACACACCACACACACACAGTAAGGCTTTGTTTGATGTGGACGCCCTGAAAAGCTCAGCGCTCAGAAACGGGGCACACCCACGAACCGAGCCGGGCCGAGCTGACCCAGCCAGACGTCTGGATAATACAGACAGGCATCCGGCACGGATACCCCCGTGAGCCATTACAGTCCCACTGGGGTGGCCCACCACATGGCTGTGCCATTAGAGAACAGCTCCCAGCGCTCACCCACTGGCCCGGGGCCCAGGACAGAATGTGGAGCGGGTCTTTTCCATGGGGAAAGAGAAAAGGTTCACAGCTGGAAACATCGGCTCCACTGTGGCCCCGTAATCTTGCTGGACAAGAACCAACCCAACTGTGAGGAACGAAGGTCATTACAGCGCAGCGTCCTTTACCTATTGTTTACGCCATCACATTGCTTACCTGCTTTCCCGCCATTTACAACTAACAGCATTAAAACCACAGCAAAAGAGCATCAACCAGTGGGCCTGAAAAGTTAAAAATACCCTAAAGGAAAGCAGCTCAACTAGCATGTTGCACCATCTAGTTTGGCCAATTTCTTCCAGCTTCTGCTTCCAGATCAGGGACACCCACTTCCAGATACCCAAGCATGGGACTCGCAAACCAGTGGAAACGCAGCCCTGCTCTTAAAAGGTTCACTAGTTCACAGGACCCAGCACCAACATCATGGTGGTAGAAAAGTGGAAAGGGGGCCTTTACAAAACAAAAGAGAAAAAACACACACGCGCACACCTGCTGTCACCAGGCCTCCCTGTCTGATTACTCCTGCTCACCAATACAGGTGATTTCATATCTAGGTATCGATACACATCATGATATAGCACACTTTCTGTACCTTCAAAGAACAGTTCATAAAATGAACACATGGGAAAACCTACTCATCTGAACTATATACTCAACAAATAAAAAGGTACTTACTCATATATCATTATTTTTCTCTTGTTATTTTCAAACCTTCTGTTTTAGAAGACAGAAAATAACACTTTTCAACTTTAGCTTCAAACAAAATAACTAGAGGCCTGAAATGTGGATATGACCACACAGTCAAAGCCAAACATGTAACGCAACACTAGAACAGATATCTGGATGTCTCTGGCTGGGTGTTTATCCTCGGTCACACCAGTTCTCTGCACACTCCTGATACAGCCGTGACCGTGCCTCACTCAAAGTTGCTCAGATCTTCCCGTGGAAATATATCCGCTCACCTTACGCTGCACTCCAGGGTCACGTGTCTAATAACCATGGCAGGTTTCTCGAATAAACTGCCCATCCAATGTATGTAAAATGTAAAACATGGAACACTCACTTTCATAACAAAAACAACAGATATAATATGAAATATGAAATGTTTTTTTTCTGTCATCGTGCAATGCATCGTCGTCTCACACACCGTACTGCTGACCGTGGCCTCTGCGTGCCTGGGTCAGGGCACTGGCCCAAGATCAACACGAGGCGTGTTCTGGGCATACACACCCAAAGAAAGGCGTTAGAGCTGTCCAAGCCCACAATGTCAACCAGACAGCACAGCCGAGCACACACTCGACTCCAGCGCTCTGCTATAGTGCTTGCGCACACGCACACGCACACACACACACACACACACGCTACTGGCACAGTCACCAAGAAACACATACACAGCCTCAGATGTTAGGCAGTCTAATCACAAGCAAAGGTGACTTCGCTTCCAATTAATACAGAAACACACACTGGAGTCTCCTCCACATGCAAAAAGGCAGCATGCAGGCAGCAAGGAGCTCCAGAACTAGATCATGTCGCGTATCTCCGGCAGCGACAGTGGTTGTTCTCACATGCTCACGAGAGCAACACACCAAAGGCAGCCAAGTCAAGGTTAACGCAAGCCTGGATACCAGCGGCGAGTATGCACACGCACGCATACACACGGACAAACGCGGAGTGAAACCACCACTGTGGAAATGTTCGATTTTGTAAGACCACAGGGGAGACCGTCCACGATTCAAGCACATTTCACAAATATCAACGTGCTTGAGTAAACTCAGTAAACGAAGCCGCGTCAAGAGGAAGCCAGCGGTACGCGGGACAAACCAGCTGCCTGCAAGAGAGACAGGTTAACCAGGACAGCAGCGTCGTTTGACCCTGACCGCGCAGCACTGCTGACGAGCGTGAAACACACCCTAGCAGGCTGCATCACAGAGCCCAATGTCTGAGGGGACTCGAACCGGGGATATCGGACTGGACCACGCAAGACCACAAACCCCAACACCTGCCCGTTATTTGAGACGCACGTCCGACGAAAGCAGTCATTTTGACTTTGCTTGCAGCTGAAGGGTCGGGAGTCGTTTATATTTCCGCGTGAACGTCATTAGACGCAGCTGGTTTTAAGAGAGTACGGGTGTGTGGAGGAGGTGTGGTTAGGTCCAGCAGAGCTGAGCTAACAGCACCTCTCCCGTCCAAGCCACCAAATAATTCTGTGCATTACAACACACAGAAACAATGAGCTGGATAGTAGTGTGACGGTAAACAGGCAGGACTGGGCTGCTCAGACACACGTCTGATGAGAGATGGGAGGCAGGCAGCCACACCCACACACGTGCGCGCACACACTGATCAGTAGAGAAAGAACCACCCCAGCCCCAAACAACTCTCACCAGCTCTTACACACACAGGTCATCCATCATGTGAATTTTCTCTCGTACAAACAAAACTTGTGTGCTTAGCAAATCTAAATTTCTCCAGTCCTGCCTAGATTAGATCTCTCCACTCCACAGGCAGTGCGCACGCACGCACGCACACCCACACACACCCACACACACACACACACACACACCCACCTCCACTTCGCACGGGAACTGAGTGCCGTCTAGCAGGGTCACATGACACACCGTGATCTTCATTTTCTTGCCGAGTTTGAGAGCAGAGGGAACGCCGCTCTCCGGAGCCCACTCTTCTCCTTCCTTCTGCTTCACAGGCTGGAGACAAACAGAGCAGCACAGTCACGAGAGGGAGAGAGAGAAGCAGAGCGTGAAAACATGCAAGAGCAGAAACAACGCTGTGCACGCTCTGTTGGGAGATGTGAATGTGGTGTGGCCCAAAGCTTTTGCACGCACGCACACACACACACACACACACACACACACACACACACACACACACACATGTTTTCCACTGAAAAGGATGGCTGGGGGATGAAGTCAATGGGTGGGTTTGGAATTAAAATATGGACAAACAAACCAATTGGGGGGAAAAATGCAAAAAGATTTCATGGATTAAATAGGCGAAATATGAGCATTGAACTGTATAGAGTATAGAGGACGCCACCATATATAATTCAGGAGTTCTGAAAAATAAAAACTACTAACTAGCTCCATTGTGGAGACTGAGCCAGTGGGTAAGATTTAGCATTCAGCTGCTTCAAAAAGTAAAACAAACTGTGCTGGCAGGAAGGTTAGAAAAAAGACATAAAAAGATCTTTCCTTGGAAAAAAAAACAAAAAACAAAACAAAACAGGCTGACCTGCAGTCTGTCTGCTAGACCCTTGGAGAAGCAGAAGCCTGGAGCTCGCGCTCTCTCTCATATTGCAGGGCAGTACCAGGAACAAGCACAGTAAATTATAACTAATTACACATAGCCAGGTTGAACAGCTGGAAAACACCGCCCCTGCTAACCTCTAGCCCCTCTCGCAGATGACACGCCCATACAGAACACAGTATATACACATTAGTCTGAGAACCCACAAGTGCTCTGGGACACTTCAAGACCTAGAGACGACCCCTGACCTGCGTCTCCGCGTTGGCGACGGGGCTCTCCTCCTCTCCGCTCTGCACCTCCTGCGCTCCCCCCGTTGGCTGGACAGCAGTGCCTTCGCCTTTTGGCCCCTCCTCTTCCTGTCCGTCCTCTAGCTCCTCCTGCGTCGGCGGCTGAGTGGGCGTGTCGGTGGGGGCGTGGCCGTCCCTGGGCTCCGCCTGGCTATTGGACTTCTGCCGTTTAAGCCATGGGGGCAGGAAGCGAGAGATGCCCTTTTCTTTCTTCTGCCCGTCGGGCGAGGGCGTACTCAGAGGGTCAGATGGGGCAGGCTCTGCCTCCGCGTTCTAGAACCGCCCCCAGGGAGGAAACATGTCAGTACTGCAGAGGGAGCAGTGGCCTGCAAAACCTGTTCCAGGGTGCACTCACGCAAGCAACTGACGGATATCACAAACACAAAAGCAATCAAAGTACGATCGATGGACGCTCACATGGAGGTTATATTTCCAGCTAACGTTATTGAGCGGCAGGGGTACCTAGTAACAAAACAGGCATAGCCATCTTACAGTTGTCCAAATAATGGTAATAAAACACAAAATGTTTGCACAAACCTGTCCCCTTGCAACTGGAACATCCAATGGTGTCCTGCTCACTAATTTCACCCTCACTACTATCACGAGTGACTAAGCATTAAGGCTTTTGCAGACTTTGCTTAGTGCACTTCCACCACCAAATCTAAATTGGGTGAATGTTGGGAAACCTGATTCCTGGCCACATGTTGATGTTTAGGAATCACTAGATCTCTGGTCATCTGGATGGATCGTTGTCAAGTCCAACTGTCTTTCATTTTAAGCAGATTATGGCTTGTACTGGTCCTGGTTTTGCTCCTTGGTACGACCGAGGGGGCGTGTTCTGACTGAAAAGCAACATCCGCGCAGTCCCTCTATAGATGCAACAGAGCTCCCAGTGACCTGCCTACTACAGTAGCATTCTAAATAGATGCCACATTGGTAATAATCACTTATTTACTTCCTTTTTTTTTTTTTAAATGCCACAAAGGGACTGGGCTCCACATTAAATAAGTATTGGGACGCAGGTGCTCTAAAATACGAGTAGTACAGGATCTTGTTCCGGAAAGATCTGATCCCAAATCAAGGACCGCTGCGGCCCCTCTCTGCCTGAGAACGTAGCCGCTGTGGCGTGTGGCGTTCTTACCTCTGCGTTGTCGGGGGCAGGCTGGGGCTCGGCGTCCCCGTTGGGTGCACTCTCGCTGGGATTGGTCTGCTGCTCGGCCTCCTGCTCCTCTGGAGACTTCTCCGGCTCCTTCTTCACTTCCGGCTCTGATCCCACCTCTGTCGTCATGACACCCAGTCACGCTAGGCCGGTGGGGGGGATGAAACAGAGGGGTCATCTTGAAACACAAATCTGTTAGCTATACTCAAATGTCACACAAGAACAAGCCATGAAGAAGGTTTTCCAACAGTGATATACTGGCCACATCCCGCCCGAGCGATCAGAGAATTTGGTCTACATCAACGATGATATTTCTGTGCTTCCCAAACTGTGATATAAAAAACCTTTCACCTTCAGTTTGAGACAGGGTATTCAGAGGGCATGCGCACTTAACAAATGCGCACACATGTACGCACACCCATAATCACCCAGGAGCGTTTGAAGATTTGTACAGCAACACCACACACAGAGTACACCAAACACAACCCCGCCAATACCATACACCAACACCACGCTAACAAGTACAGTGTGCGACAAGACTATCTGTATTACTAACACACAAGGGAGTGTCCCTTTGGCTGATCTGGTCAGTCTGCCTAAGGGAAGGTCTCAGGACAGACGCTCAGCTGTGCTTGGGCTGGTGGCTTCTCTGTGCGCACCTCAGGTGAGACAGGGGGCATTATGGGATGGTTTCTAGTAAGTGTAAATAGTGAGAGAGTGAGGTTCTTTTTAGTAATGTAAACTGTAGAGGTCTAATGTATTACATCGGTCTGAATGCAAGACCGATGGGGACACGTGGAGGTCAAAAAGCTGCCTGCATGGTGCCAAACAGCATGGACGAGACAGTTTCACAACCCTTAGGCCAAGAGCTTTAAGACAAATAGCAGACATCTCATGTACACCCATACACACAGTGAGACCAACACCCCCTGTTCCAAAGCTATTTCTGCATGATTGCAATATAAGATGAGATTCCGTGGGAAGTTTGAGCCATGAAGGAGTGAGGCAGTACAGAAGAGACAGGGACATGTTTCAAATGCCTTTAACAACCCAGGTCAGCACAGTTATAATCCACGCAGATTAGCCCCAACAGATCAGAATGACGGGGCGCTGTGGAGAATAAATAGAAAGGAAGAGAGAGTCGGGGGGGGGTTGGATAAGCTTGTCACTAATGTTTAGCTGGGTCATCAGGATAGGCAATATGCCACATGCGCATATCTGAAGCATCATGTCCAATAACTCACTGAGCCACTGACACCTACAACTAAACCATGGGCACTGTGGGACCCAGCACACTAATGAAAATACAATATAAGACAGAAATGACCCCAAAGAGACAGACAGCTGTGTGGTTATCTGAAAGAGAGAGAAAGAGAGCGAGCACAACAGAAAAAGTGAGTGAGAGAGAAATGCTTGGCTGAGGTAAGCAATCAGACAGTGTTGTTCCACGGGACACCAAACAGCACCTCTCCCCCAACACTGGGAGCGCTCCATTTGGGCTGCAGTGACTGTGCAGAAAGACTGAGAGACCGACCAAGAGCCTTTCCCCACTTTTCCAGAGGAAGAGCAGCATAATAAAGCCCCAGCTGTGTTACAGCACAAGGAACGCAGGAAATAAGTAAACTCTGTGTGTGTGTGTGTGTGTTTCACTGAAAGGATATGCAAGAGAGACCAGATGTCTGATTTCATAGTAATCTTTCTCTCTCCCTCGCACACATGGTACAAGTCCCCAAAACACAGAGCCAGCAGACACAACCTGAGAATCAACATGAGCTGTCTAAACCAACCAATGCCTCACACACACAGCCCCTCCTCTCTCTCCCCCTTTATTACTAATTAATTAATTAATTAAATATTATATACATATACACACACACACACACACACACACACACACACACACACACACACACACACACACACACACACACACACACACACACACACACACACACACACGTGTGTGCATGTAAACACAGAAGTAGAATTTTGCTTGCACAGCTGATAAACAACCTCTGTCCAAAAGCATTTCGCTGCAATTCTGACTCTCTCAACATCTTTTGCTACAGTACACTGTAGTTTCTCACCTATTCCGGGACATCTGTGCATGTCTCATTGAAATGCATGGGTTTGTTTTTTTTAATGGACAACAGCCCAAACTCTAACCCTTCAGCATGTCCGATCGGGCCTACGTGGAGTCATGCAGGTCCCTGTGCATGTGAGCGTGTGTGGACCCAGTCCGCAGCAGGGCAGGCCAGGTGTTCTCCAACGTCACTACAGTAAACAAACCTTCCCAACATTCCACCCCAGGGATGTTACTGCTGAATGGTTTACTGCAGCCTCTCCTTTACATGAAGCATCAAAGCCGACTGATCGATTATTTGTTGATTAATGTGTATGCATAATCGATTTGTTGGGTTTTTTTGCAGCTATATTCAGGTAAAAAACGAAACAAAAAAAAAAAAAAAATTATGTCCTCTCTCTGACCCTGTTTTTTCTGACTGCTGAGAGTAGGAAGTGCTTGTGTGTGTGCGCGCGTGCGATGAGCAAGTGGTGCTGGGTAGACATTGTGCTGCTCAATATCATGTGACCCTTTATGACTAGAGTTATACAAACAGCCAGAGCAGCTGGTGACAGCATCTAAACCATGGTGTTTGGTTGGTACACACACACACACACACACACACACACACACACACACACACACACACACACACACACACACACACACACACACACACACACACACACACACACACACACACGAATGACCAGGACTGATTAGATACAACAAATACTGAAAAAGCTCCCAGCCAGAACAGGCATCGGTCTGAGCAACATGACCAAAGCCACATCAAAAGTCCGCAGCTGCACACTTCCCAGGTTCCCCCTCGTGTCCAGACCCGTGCAAAACCGCGCCGCACAACGTGTGTTGGGCCCCTGCGCCGGGGGGTGGGGGTGGCTTGAATCATAGCCTGCGGTTCCCCTGCGTGCTACATCCAACCCCACAACAGGGTCTTTTTATTAAAGCTGGAAATCCCTGCACACGCAAGCAGCAATTCAGAAATACAGAGGTTTTGATTGCAAACAAAATAACTTTGTGCAAAGTAAGGAGAGTGAAAGTGTGTGTGTTTCATAGTAAGGCTTAGTCATAGTGAAGGTTTTAAAAGAAGTCCGGATTACAGGTTGGGTGTATCCGAGCATGCCTTTCTGCTCTAGCCTTTGAAATATTGAGGGCTGGTATTATTAAAAGTGGGTTTAGCATATGTGCCAGCTTCCGCAGTCAAAGACTTCCATAAGTGGTATCCATGTGCTTCAGAGCTATTAACCACCACCATCCTCCTCTCTACACACACACACAAAGGCAGCAACATGAGGGCTTGCGTTCCATACAGCACACTGCGGCTCCTGTCTCTGCGCGCGCACCCCCCCCCCGGACTATTATTACTCTCTACTGCATTAGATCCCATCTGCACATGCTATACTCGCATACAGCATACACACACCTGCAGACTGCTGTTCCACGCACTACAGTGCTACACCCCCTGCAGACTGCTGTTCCACTCACTACTGTGCTACACCCCTTCTGCACACACTTCACACTACCTGCTACCTATACACTGCACATTGCAACACAATACATTCACAGGCTGAAACAAGTCAACACACACACACACACACACACACACACACACACACACACACACACACACACACACACACACACAGAGGGAGTAAAGTGCACGTACCATCCTCCTTAGTCACTGCTTTACTGCCTTTCACACAAGCCAGTGCCTCTCTCCTCTCTCCCACTCCCTCTCACTCTCACTCTCTCCCCCTCTCTCATTGCCCCCCTTCCCTCCCTCAAATGCTGGAGGAGTGAGAGAATGATGGGGGATGAGAGAGAGAGAGAGAGAGAGAGAGAGAGAGAAAGGCCACACCCTTGCAGGAGAGGAGCGATGGAGGAGAGGGGCGAGGAGAGGAGAATTTAATCAGAATCTCACAGGGTCAACCTGCAGTAGCCATTAGAGGACAAGCATTTCAGGGCTTTACATCACAGCCCCCCACTAAGATGGCCCCTCCTACAGCCCCGCGTGTACACAAGCGTAAACACTCTAAACCTCAGAACATCAGCAGCTGTCAACAAGCCCCGCCCACCTCCAGAAACTCCTCCCCTTGTCCCAGCGATTCTTGGCAACCCCAAGACAGAGGTCATTATTCTGACTGCTACAGGGGTCCAATAATTACTACTACGATGTTATAACCAACTCCTATGCAGGCTACAGGGATGTCTGTGAACTCCTACACAGGGTACGGGTCCCATTTGTGGGGGGGGCCATTCCATGTCGACGGCAGTCTTGACGGACACTTATTTGTCACATACATAGTCATACACAGTATAACTCGCAGTGAAATGGTTTGAGTGCTGTCCAAACTGAGGAAAAAAACAGGGGTGTATAGGGAAATATATATATCTATATATATACAAAATATATTAACAATGTATGTACAATATATATATGGATATGTATAAATGTATGTACACAATGTACAGTTCCAGGTAATGGAACTGGTAATGGTAATGGCCTTTTGGTGTCTCATCACTGTTGTTGGAGTCTGAGTCACACTGTGGCAGCAGGTGCTTTTCTGAGATTCGTCCTTGTAAAAGGAAGCTTTCCTTCATTCTCACGCCCTGTTATGTTTATGAATTATTTATACAGTAAAGCCTAACGCCAACATGTGTTGCGATTACAGTTCCAGCTTACAATTGCATATTTACAGTTACATGGTGGTGGTGGTCCCCACAGTTTATCAGTTGCCCTGATTCAGGGCCCGAATGGCCTGTGGGAAGAAGCTCCTCTTCAGTCTCTCTGTCTTGGTCATCAGGGAGCGAAAGCACTTCCCTGACCTCAACAGAGAAGAGCCTGTTGTTGGGATGGGTGGGGTCCTTCACAATCCTCCTGGCCTTGGTCTGGCACCGCTTGTAATAGATGCTCTGCAGGTCAGGAAGTTCCCTATGAGTGATGCACTCTGCTGAACGTACCACCCTCTGAAGTGCTTGTCTGTCATGCTTGGTGCTGTTCCCAAACCAGACTGTGATGTTCCCCATGAGGATGCTCTCGATAGTGCAGGTGTAGAAGTTCCGCAGTACCTTGGAGGGCAGTCTGAAGTCTCTTAGGCGTCTGAGGTGGTAAAGACGCTGACGAGCCTTCTTTGCCAGAGAGTTGGTGTGGCGGGACCAGGACAGGTCCTGCGAGATCTGAACACCAAGGTACCTGAAATTATCTACTCTCTCCACCGTGGTTCCACTGATCCTCACAGGTTGGTAGTGCCGCGCCTGCTTCTTGCTGCAGTCCACAATCAGCTCCTTTGTCTTGCTAACGTTTAGGAGGAGATTATTTCCCTGGCACCAGTTTTCCAGGTGTTTAATCTCCTCCTGGTAGGCCCTCTCATCGTTGTCCGAGATCAGGCACATGACGACGGTATCGTCAGCAAACTTGACAATGATGGTGGAGCTGGAAGTGGCTGTGCAGTCGTAGGTGTACAGTGAGTAGAGCAGGGGGCTTAGGACACAACCCTGAGGAGCTCCAGTGCTGAGGGTGAGGGTGGATGAGACACTTGTGCCCACCCGTACTGATTGTGGTCTGTCTGTTAGGAAGTTGGAGATCCAGTCACACAGGGATGTATGCAGTCCTAGATCCTCCAACTTAGTAGTGAGTAGGGAGGGGATGATGGTGTTAAATGCTGAACTGGGCAGAGCTTGCAGACAACGAGGATGTGCAAAATGAGATGCCACTCCTTTCCCCACAGACTGCGCATCTCCACTGATTAATGTCAGAAAATAAACCAACTGCCCCAAAAAACATGAAGAGGTGAGAGTGAACAAGCCCTTTGGAGAATGAAGGACACAGAGAGGTGGTGGTTTGTGCACATGTTTGTGGAGGTGGGGGGTGTGTGGAGCATTATCCAGCCTGCTGTCCAGCGTGTGCTAAACAAGCCTGTCGGGGTCATGACACTACCTGAATGAATATAGCATACTGTAGGCCTAAATCATTTGCACAGAAAACAAAGAAATCCAATCTCACTGGTAACCGCAACACATATGTTGGCGTTAGGCTTTACTGTATAAATAATTCATAAACATAACAGGTCGTGAGAATAAAGGAAAGCTTCCCGTTACAAGGACGAATCTCAGAAAAGCACCTGCTGCCACAGTGTGACTGAGACTCCAACAACAGTGATGAGACACCAAAAGGCCATTACCATTACCAGTTCCATTACCTGGAACTGTACATTGTGTACATACATTTATACATATCCATATATACATTGTATGTTGTGTATATAAACATACTATACATATATTGTACATACAATGTCAATATATTTTGTGTATATATTTCCCTATACACCCGTTTTGTTTCTCCTCAGTTTGGACAGAGCACTCTCAAACCATTTCACTGCGAGTTATACTGTGTATGACTATGTATATGACAAATAAACCAAACTTGAAACTATATTAGCATGTTTGATTTATTGATTGATTGGAATCAGTCAAAACCACTAGATCCCACTCAAAACCCTCTGGTGAGTGTGAATATCTGTATGGTGTGCCACTGTATTCATTTGGTTTTCTCTTCTCTGAAATTTACCATCCGATCGCGTCCTTTGTGTTTGAACCTCAGAGCTTCAGGGTGCATGGTTACCTAAGGTGACAGGTTTCCAAGGGGTACAGCTGTAGTTTGAGTGATGTGACCACAGCACTGATGTAAAAGGAAGGGTCAACACTGAGGCCTTAAACACACGTGCATACAGACACCTGCGCGCTCGACCGATATGGGTTTGTTAAGAGCTGATGTCCAGCAACTGAAGGCCATTACATCTAAGGCCGATATCTCAACTGATAAAATAATTACTCTTCCACCACCTTCCAAGTGACTAGAGGAGACAATGTGACAGAGCAGAGACTCTGTCCCTCAGAGCTAAGACGATTATTCCACAAATACAAATTGTAGATTAGGCCATAAATTCGCGCCCCAAGATGTTGTTGGCAAGATATGAACATGAACGCCAACAAGTTAAAGCTCCTATTAGCAAACGCAACTGCCAACTTGCGCAGGTTATTTTAGAACTATGAAATGGACCGCTTATGATAACAGGTTGTTGAGCTGAGCCCTGTGAGCTAGCGTATCTGGTTAAACGCTTGCCAGCATTGGGAATTGTAAACAACATATTCCCATCTTCTCACTAAATGAATCAGTCCAATCACACAGACAGTAAACACCGTATATGTTATTAATAGCAACCATTTAAATATATTATCCTGTGCTTCAAAAGATTTAAATTAAAAGTTATCATTTTCTCTCAGGGAACATTACGTCCAGCATTGGCATGCACGGTTTCACAGCACTCACTGACGTCTGCCCGTAGAATGGTGACGAGGACACAAGGGGGCGCTCTAACCGCTCCACAGCATCCAGACTGACAGAGATGCCTGCCTTGTGCCTGCAGGCTTTTTTGGATTATCAGCCTTGTGAGTGCAGGCATCGGATGATGGCGTTAGTCAGCCCAATTAATGGGCCGCTAACACACACAGGTCTGTAAGTTGGAAGCTGCTGAATGCCTAGTGGGGCAGTACTAATGGGCCTCATTAAGCAGACTAGGCCAAAGCTTGAACACCCTTAGCTAAAACCACACACACACACACACACACACACACACACACACACACACACACACCCCTACCTTTCTCCATTGCTCTGATGGAATACAGCAAACAAAACACCAGACGCCCTGAGAAAAATTAACTCAGTATCTCCATATCACTAAAGGTAGCTGATACAGCCCAAAATGCTCCAGGAGACAATACCAGGCTGCGTTATCTTCATTCCACATCAACCGTTTCAGAGAGCACGGGGCAGATAAATATGTTTAGACTCAACCAGGATCACAACAAAGCTTCCTTCCGGAACTTTGCGCGTGGCACACAGACGCATGCAAAAGCTCCTTCGGTATTCCTCTATAAACACTGCTATACCACCCAGGAAGGGTTAAACTGTCCATAGGGTCTGTGTGTGTGGGGGGGGGATCAGACAAGAGTGAAGCGGTCCAGTGTAGGGGCAAAGCTTTTGAGCCCACTGAAGGTGAACAGAGCCCCAGCCACACCTGCAAGCTCACGCTCTTCTCCCAAGACCAACCGCGCTGGCCCTGATCAGCTTGTGTGCTCCATCAACCACCATGTCTCTTTCTTCCTTTCATTTCTTTTTGCCCTCATTTCATTCTCTCTCTCCTCCCCAAGAGGTTTATTTTAAGACGCCATCTGCCATCGGATGGTGTGGCATTTTCTGGTCCTGTCACGATGAAACCGTCCCCTGTGCCATAGCCACGAACTCTTAGTGTTCAACATTAAGCACGTTTACCGTCCCAGTTTCAACAGTTACGTGTGTGCGTGTTCTGCACCTTCCACCTCTGTGTGTAACACACACACAGCTGAGCGAGGAAGGGTTCTTACAGAACCCCCCCAGCAGCTTAACCCCTGTGTTGAGTACATCACCATCCCAAATGCCAGCCAATCACATTCCCAACACTGACATGCCAACACCACCACCTTTTCTCAATGTAATCACAAAACAGGTTAGCTGTAAACTTGTGTAACTTACTAAGAGGCAGGGAAGTATGTGTGCGTGCATGTGTGTGATCATGTGTGTCCCTGTTTTGGGCTTGACAGTCAATTGAGATGACATCATATGCCGCTCCACCCTAGTGGACTCAGAACCAGTCCCCCACCCAAAAGAGAAAAACACATCTGGGCTCCATGGAGTCATTCTGACCAGATCCAACTACGCCCCCCATCAGAGCCTAGATGCAACCCAGCCTCAGGGTTCAGCTGACACCCACTCACACATAGTGCTTAAACAGTACTGTAACGTGGTGGCCAGTGTGCACGACAGCATAACCAGCGTCTAATCCACGTCAACCACGTACACCAACAGGTATGAGATTATGGTTAGCCAACATAGACCATTAACCCTTTAGCTCAAACATGAGATTAAGGGATTATGTGCTGCAAGTGCAGACCCAGCATGTGCTGTCACACCATGGTGCTCGGACAGAACTGTTTACTCAGCCAGAATAATGAAGACATACAGAGACGATTCAACCCACCATACTCCCTTCTCTGTGATGCACACACTTCAATCCCTGACATCTGCTATGGATATGAAGTTTCACAATATACTACAATACATCCTATGGAATAATATTCATGTTTTGTATACGAATGTCTGAATGTAACCACGTGAAATAGAAGTTTATCAAATTAAATGATTTATTCTTAACACCATAAAAAAGACAGGAAGTGAACATAGTGAAGCTAAACAAAGCTTAAAATACTTCTGAATATATTCAAATGCATAAAGCCCATACACAGGGGTGGTGGTGAAGTCGTGCCCACAGGCAGGCACTGAGAGAGCTTGTTATCCCTCACGTGCCCACAGGAGGGCAGAGTGGCAGCTGTGGGATACAGAGCTGGGCTCCAGCTCAAAATAACAGTTAAACAAGATGGAGTCACAGGGAAAACCATTACACAAAAATGTGTGCGCGTGTCTCTTTCTCTCTGCAGAAGAAAACGTGACTGCCCAAAGGCCACGCTGCCCAGATTTTCTTCCCCAGGCAAACGTTCCACAACCCCAATGCCACAATGGGTTTGGATGTGCAACACAAGCCATTCAGTGCAGCCCCTAGTGCCCCAGCAAACTCCCTCATCGAGCCTAGAGGAACAAGGTTTATCGCTACACAGGTGAGCACGCAGCATAGCAACAGGTCTCTAGGGTTGACCGTGCTTTACACCAAGTGAACTCATATGGCACTCCAAATCTCCTTTTCAAAACAGGAAGACTTGGTGGTGGTAAATCTTATGGCCGGTAGGCATGGCAGATATGTCTTTTAAGCTCCCATTAGCTGACTGAACAGTACAACTCCATGAAAATTCTCAGCATTAAACACTGAGCTCTAGAAGTACATAAAATCTCCACAACTGAAAAGCAAAACAAGAACCGAAAAACTCTGCACCACAAGTTGTTTAATAATGGTTATGAAATTTATTCACAAAATAATTTGGGTATAGGTGTTGAATGTCTTATGCACGCGCGCACACACAATATTTTCCCACAGAATCTTCAGGACTTCCAAGCCTCAGCAATGTCCCCTTAAAAGCCCACGATCTCTCCCCCTTAACCCCGCTCTCCCATGGGAGATGGGGATCAGGAAGTCCGACATACTGACTGCCCAGCCGCTCTCATCGGAGCCGGGCCATTTCTTCTCTCTCGTCAGCAGAGGTGATTGCATAAGCTCTCTCCTGCTTTCTTTGTGATAGTGGATAGACCCATATCAACACTGCCACCCAGCGAAGTGATGCTACTATTGTCCACAAGACCCCCCGACCCATCACACACAGCAGCTCGGAGTAGCAACTACACCGAGCAGCTCTTCTCACCACTGTGACAACAGCATGTCCATCTGGCCCCAAACACGTCATCACATTATGACCCAAGGCTAGCAGGACTCAGACTAGCTTGAAATGCATAAACCAGCCCCATGTAGATCCTTACCCTTTTGTTTCTGATGGGCCCAGACCAGAGAGACCATGCTTGCAGGGTAACCTCAGAAACATATTCCAGTCAGTCAAGGCCTTTAGTAGCTCTTGAACTTCACAGCCAGTTCTCCACAAACATACGCACAGCATCCCGACTGAACAGGTCAGGTCAACGGCTAGGTGAAGGTGAAGCCCGGTACACACTGGCCAATAAAAACAAGCAGATACGACTGGCGCACTAATACACTTGGGCACCCCGCTGGCATCGTCGAGACAGCCAGAGACAACATGAGCGATTAGCATTCACCGGTGCCCACAAACCTCTTTTGAAGTCCCCTTTAGCTGCCTATAGAAAACGCCTTTGGGAAGCCTTGGGTGGAAACCAAGCTCTCTCTCTCTCTGTCTCCCTCACACAGACACAACTGAAGCACAAGAGAAGCTGGGATGTACGCGTAGTCATATCCGCCTGTCCGTCCGTCCGTAAGGCTCATCCAAGTGAGAGCACCGCGCTTTTTCAGTGTCGGCCCTTCGTTTGCGAGGAAGCGTGCATTGATGCACCGTGATGCGATTCATCGCGATGCAGCAACTGACGACACACATCCTGGCGACGAACGAAATCACGTTGTTTGTTATGCACCTGACCTACAACAAAGCTCTTACAATAGCACATTATAAATGCGCCTTGATTTTTTTTGTATCTTCTTTTAATTGCAGGGGGAGTCAAAATTCTTATTTAATACTTGCACAGTATTTTGCATTGTTTGTGCTCCAGGAATGCTTGTTTACAATAGGCAGGGGTAGCTTAGCAATTAAGATACTGGACCAGTAATCAGAAGATTAACCAGTTCAAGCCCCACCATTGCCAAGAGGGCCCCTGAGCAAGACCCTTAAACCTCAATTGCTCAAATTGTACTTGGTCAAAATTGTAAGTTGCTTTGCATGACTGTCTGCTAAATGCCATAAATGTTTACAGTACATTTTGTTTACAATTATAAACATCTGCATCTTCTAATTTCTTTTAATTACAGAGGACTAAAGATTCTTTTTAGTTTAAAAAAAAATTGGCATTGGTTCTACACAAGAAATAAATGTTTTATTTTTCTTCAATTATATACTTAAACATCATGAGAAAATTAAATCGTGAATCCAGTATCGTATTGAGTCATGAGTAGAGTGCATCGTTCCACCCCAATTAGCGAAAGTGTCCCGTAGGCTGGTTCTAGGGAATGATGGCTCACCTCCTCTTTTCTGTCCATCGACAGCACTGCAGGCCAACCCCGGGCATCTGCCAGCTCAAGCGTACAAAACCCAACTTCCTCCGAGGATGTTAAGGAACTGTGTGCAGTGTGAGAAAACAACAACCCGTGACTCCTGAATTTACGTTGTGGAGAGAACACACACTCTCCCAGCCATGCCCGGCAGGAGATACTATCTAAAAAGTGGTCACCAAGAGGGTTACCGGTGCTTCCTGGGAGGATTCCAACCTCACAAGCCAAGTCTGCCAAAAGTTCTCCGTGTATCGCTCCTGCCACCTGTGTATCGCAGCTGGGCTGAGCGCATGAGCGCAGCCCCGAACGCGGCGCTTCCGCGGCTGGGTTATTAACAGGACCACACCGGCATGGCCGCACAGAGGGCGAATTGGAGCCCAGCACTGAGGGAGCAGTTACGCCTTAACTCGGGGCGATTCGGAGGGGGGAGGGGGAACGGCCTTAAGCCACTAAATCGGACCCTGACAGATAAGCCTTTTTTAACCATGTTTGAGAAAAGGCCCATTTGAAAGAAAGGTGTGTACTCCGACATGGCAGGCCAGTATACCCCCGCCCCCCGCCAGGCCCTCTCACCAGACCAGCAGAACATTGAGTTAGCTATAAACGTCAATCAGTTGGCTCAGCACTGCTAACCCCATTAACTTTGTCTGTAGGGACACAGTGAGACAGAGAGAGAAAGAGAGAGAGACACTGGGGAATATGAGATGCCTAGCTTGAAGGGGCAATAAAAAAAAAAAAGACTATATAAAAAAAAGGGATCAAGTTCCAACTGTTTCACATTTTAAAGCCACTGCACAGGTTCAGAAAGGAATCCAGTTCCAGCTGCGAGTCGTTTCTAGTCCCTGCGTGGACTGTTATCTGTGATCCAGCCCACAAACATGAGTGATGCATAAGCAGTGGGTGGAAAACATTCATCAATCAAAAATTCAACAGCCAATGTGGCTTCCAGGCTTAAACCACGAGACACGACCAGGACCCATTCTCTAAAAGCATTACTGCGCTGGGGTCAGTTAAAGCACAGTAAGAACTAAGACTCGCCCTACCACTCCACAGCATGTCTCAGCCCGAGAGGGGAGGAGAAACCGAGAGGGAAAAACTAAAGATGGTAAAGAAAACAGAACTGGTTTTGATTCGTGTATAGGTCTCCTGTAGTTAGACATAATTTTGTTTAACAAAGTCGGGTTCAGACACAAACACACTGCTGCAATTATGTCTAACTTGTCATTTATGCCAACAAGATTTTTTTTTAACTCATGACAACAATAATTAGAATTCCAAGAGGACAACTTGATTATTTTATCTAACATTTAACATCTATACAAGTTCTCTGTGTTCAACAAAACCAAAATACTGCCAGAGGCATGCTGACGCCCAAGCTCATCCATTTTTCACTCACTATTGGATAGTAGGTCACATGTACCAGAGAGAGTAGATGACGCGTTCCAGTTTTTTTTTCCATGCACATGGATCCCAGTTTTCGCCACTTTATAATATTTTCAAGTGGCACTTTTAAAAAAATATGGGCTGTGTATGTAGTTAATTAGTTGGTGATTTATTTGTATGACCAATAATTGAATACATTGTCCCCTCACTTCATCCTGTTAGAAAACATGTCATATGGAGGCACACACATGCATGCACACAATCCCCCCCCCCAATCATCATCATCATCATCAACTGCCATTTCCAGATTTAATATTAGGAGTTCTGTAAAATTCTAATGCATTCAGCATCTATAGATTCTTTCCCTTCCATCCTCATGCAAGATTGCTAGAACACACACAGAATGACATCTTACTGGATTATAGAAACAAACAGACGCACGCAGACAGACAAACGCTCCATGCTTTCACAGGATATCGAGTGCTCCGAGCCCATGGGACTGACAGCACAGGGGCAGTGGCCGCAACAACTACCCACCAGCACACAGTAAAGCGCAGGGTTCAAGGTGCAGATTCAACCGCAGAAATCCCCGCTCGCTGGCAACAAAGGCGCCGTTTATAAGAGAACGCTGTTAATAATTGATGGCGAGCTTTCACTGGGGACGCGCGGGCGGACTCGTGTTTAAATAACGCCGCCGTTCCGAAAGCGGCTGTCTTTATCTCGCTCGTTATCGCCCCGTCGGAGAGCGCCAGATGGAGATGGAGTGAGGTGTGAGGAAAGCCTTCCCGCCGCGCTGGACGTGAAGCGAACACGGAGGCAGAACTGACGTGCGGAGGCACGCGGCAGGATCCGTCGCAGAGTGCTCGAGGGGACACTCACTCGGATCATCTCAGCGATGACCGAGTTACGGGTGCCTTCGGAAGATCCAGGCCAACATTAAAGTGCCGTTATAGCGCCAAGACACAACATTTATATTTGAAAACTAATTGCTTATAAAACTTGACTTGAAGTTTAATATTAAATACAGCCACCAGTCTCAGTCTCCTTAGTGTCAAGTTCAGCCCTCATGCTGACCACAGCCAAACTAACGGAGCCCTCATTACTGCTGACAGCACTAAACACGGCCAAATACAGCCAATATTCATTATTAAACATCAAGGCCTGCCTGACACAGGTAGCACAGCCATCCTACTGCGACCGTCACACACAACCTGCGCCGTGTTTGCGTGTTACTGCAGTCAGATAAGTGGGACGAGGGGGCATTTACGCAGAGGCGAGAGACGTTTATTGCCTGACGTTCTCTGCTTTACAAAGCAGCTCTTTGAATTAAAAGGTCCCTGTAACAGCTGTCACTCAGTAAGCAAAATGGCCATGTACGTTTATCGTATTCAAAAACAATTTTGTGCATGGCTTCCAACCTACCCAACTTAAAAGATGTAGCTATACATTGCTAAAAAAAAAAAAAAAAAAAAAAAAAAAAAAAAATGCAAAGTTAACACATGAAACCACTTATTGCCACCACCGTTTGTTTGAGCGGCGTACAAGTCGACAGAAGGAACGGGATGCAACGTCGGGCAGGCGTTGCGACCTGCTCCGCTAGACCGGCGACTTGCCCGGGCTGCAGAAATCCGTGCGCGAGATTGCGGCTAACAGCTAAGACAATGGCCTGAAAAGATGGCGCCGATTGCTAGCTCCTTTTCGAGTGGACATCTCTAGCTAGGCAACACCTCCGGCTAGCTAGCGACTGACTTCAGAACAGCTGTTTTCAACTCGACTATTATTACACTGGACTGCGAGATGGCGAACGCTAGGCAGCGGTGCGAGGGTGGCGCAGCTAAACGCGACGCGCAGCCAGGAAATGCACGGAGTTTTAATCTTAATGCATGAGACGGAATAGCCTTTTTTGTAAATTGACAATTATTTTTATCGTATTTGGTAACTGTTAGCTAAAAGCGTAAACGGAAAATCAAACATCTGTTTAGCTAGCTAGTTGGCAAAGACAACTAACTACTGTAGTAGAGATCGACCGTGTACCTAACGCTAGCTATATAGATATTTCGCGTTGTTAGAATATCTTATTTACCCCTATTCGTTTTTTGCATCTTGTGTAGAAATTCACAGTAACTTAGTTAGCTAACCTATCTTAGCAGGCTGCTGTTTCCTATGAGCAGCACACGATCATTCATTCAAACCGAAGAGTGCTAAAGTATATGGAAACGTGTGTACACGTCCCCGTATTCGCCGACCTAATTAACGCCGTGGAGCTTTCGCTCCGTTTGGAACGCCGCGTTCCTTTTTAAATCTGGTTCAAAAAATAACGACAACATCTCGCGGCGTTCCAATCCCAACGTCCTCAGAACTGCGCTGCTAGCATTAGCATTATCTGACTGAGAGCTCATTTAACATGGCCAGCGATGTGCGAAGCAATCTCGGAACTTGGCAAGCCGAACACTGGGTGCTAACCTGAAGTGTTTGGGTTGTTCTTTCCGAGATTTTAACCGTGTCCTTTAACCTTTTGATTGTTCTTTCCGAGATTTTAACCTTGTCCTTTAACCTTTCGATAAACTTTTAACCTAGGAAGCTAGGAATACCACAGAAATCTTAACCCAGCTATTTCTATGACAACATCACGTATAGGTTAACTACCTTTACGGATTAAGCTGGCAAATTAGACACTGCCTGAATATACCTTCATAAACGCATTACTATTTCTCTCTATTTTAGCTAATACAGCTGAAATTATTCGTGGTGTGGATTTATATCAGATATGGTGGCTAGCTAGTGAGAAGTTTAACTAGGGTTAGCTGACCTAGCTAACGCTAACCCGGTAACCTAGGTTAGTGATGCCTACCTAGTTGGCGATAACTGGCATCCAAAATATAATAAATGCAACAATTCGTCAAAGTAATGCTAATAAACTAAATAGATAATAAATTAACTTACATGCCGACGTTAATCAAAAATTCGTCAAAATGCCCCGTTTTTAATCAATCAAATTAAAAACACAAGATATTAAATGCATGAAAAATAAATCCATTCATAAACTCCATACCTGATGCTCTGGAGACGAACTCAGTAAAACTTTCGGGAAGCGGAGAATGGAAAATGTACTCCCTAAAATGTTTTCCGAACTGTAAAATTGAAATTCCCAGACCAAAATCTAAACTGGGAGGAAAGCCAACGTAGTGAAACGCTGGTCAATCACACACCCTCCCCTTTCGCTTTGCCAGAAGAAAGCCCGCCCACTGTACTTTGATTGGCCGACATAGACGATAGGCGCTTACCATTTGAAAGCTTATTGAACGTTTTTGTTGTTTGTAACTCTTAGGCGTATTTTGTCGACTACCAACCCAAAAGAGGAGGCTGAAAACTGAAACATGGAGAGACCAGAAGTGAAATGCCTCCCACTAGTGGACGAATTCGAAACGACATAATTATTGTACACAATTAAATTCTGATGTTAATCTTTTTTTGTTTAAAATTAACGCACAGACAGTATATCGAGTATATCGAAATAAACAGACAGTATATCGAGGAATCACATTTCGCTTAATGGAGTAATAATCTGAACGATGGAGACTATAACTGGTGTCACTGTAAACACGGGTGTGATGTTTTGATGCTCTCCACTCACCACAAGCAGGATGACGCGGTCCGGTGCACATGGGTTACCATGGCAACATGCAGTCCCAGTCCATATGGGTTACCATGGCACCGTACAGTCCAGTCCACATGGGTTACAAACAGAGAAGAACGCATGCACATAAGTGAGGCAAAGCACTGAGATTCAAATATACTTTAACATTTCAACCCTCTTAACTCTAAATTAATATCAAATTCCTCCTTCCGCCCCTACAGTTTAACTGATCCACTCGACTCCCCTGCGTTTGACCACCTAGGATTAACACATGAAACGGATTATACACGATTATAAATCCCAGGGAAAGAATTATAGCAGAAGAGCACTGGTTCCTGCCCACCTTCTGCCACCCAGAATTCAACCCCACACACCATATCGCCTGCTCTTAACACACTATAGGTGTCTTCAGTTCATCTGACCTCAACAAATACCATTTTGTGTGATTCGTACTGACAGCAAAGTGCAGGGTCAAAGGTGAAAGGGTCTTAAGGAGGAGGAGGTGCAAAAGCTGTAGCCCTCTTCCTCTCAGAGATCCGGGACGCTAAAACGCACCCTGTTAGTCACTTGAGACTATCACCTGAAAAATCCTATCAATAGCAACGGCTACAAACCAACACATCCACGCCTTCGGTAAACTAGTCGCCAGAGCGGGCTGTACAGACATTAGGGGGGGAAACCATTTTAATCACTCACGCGGAAGCAGTTTTACTTCTTTCCTTTAGGCTTTCTCATACAAGATCTCGCAGCAAAAACAACAATAACAAAAAAGCCGCCGCCGTGAAGCCGCAGCTGTTGCTCCTCCGCACGCCCGTAACCCAAGCAGCGGGTGTAGCGTTACACAGCACCAGGCACAGGTGTGAACGAATGGGGAGAAGCGGCGCTAACCGAGCTCGCCAAACAACCCTCTAAACCCTTTCTTATCTAAACCAGGACGCCCGGTTACCCAAGCGCAAGTTCCTCCCAGCCCGAGGAACCTTTCGATGGATTCAGAATGTGACAGGCTACAGGCTCGGAGTATAATGCAGACTGTGCGCTCTTAAATAACAGACCTCTCTCACACATCAAGAATTTTAGAAACCGTGAAAACAGAAACGGCTGCAGATGGTCTTACGTTTTTGGGCATCGCAAGCGCCCGCCTGCACTATTCACAAGGCAATTACGAGTAACGCCACCATATCAGGGACAAGAACCTCAAGTCTGTGTCTTAGTTCAGCGACATTTAACGCATAAGAAAGTCTTGGCCCAGGAGAGCAGGGAACGGAACAAGGGACGCTGCTCTGATGTCAGCCGCGAGTCACAGTAACCTTGGCTGCCGAAACTTTCGTTTTCAGAGGCGCAGCCTTTTTTGACCCTCCTGTCGTCCCGTATCTGTTTACAAAAAGCAGCAGGACCTGCTTAACCGACTAGCGAAGCGCGAGCGTCGACTTCGCGCCAGCGAACGTGCCCGTTTTGCAATGCTGTGGCGTCGCGTGGCGTCGCTCACGGGGTCGTCGCGTGCATTCTATACAGGCGCCCGCGCCGAAGTTGTCGCGCCCGAGCTCCGGTCGGTGGGAGCGACTCCTCCGCCCGCGCGCCGAGCGTCCCGCGTGGCTCAGGGAGGAGAGCGCGCGATCGCTATGCAACCCGTTCCTGCGGCCGCCGCCGCCGCCGCCGCGCGCGCCGAACGCGAAGCGCGCGCGCGACGGCGCCGCGGCGGGCTCGTGTCGCCGCGCGAGGACGGCCCAACGGTCAGGAAAAGCAACTCCGCTGGTGAGAAACCGCGACGGTGTGGCCGTGAAATTACACTAAAGCAGAAATTCAAACTAATACTAAAGTGATAATGAAAAATAGTTGTTGCTTGTATGTTATGGACGCATTTCATACATATTTATCAGGGGGTTTTTTTGGAGTTCACAGCAGCTTTGAAGATCTTGTTGTCCAAACAACAAAAGTGACCGTTTGACGGTTTGGGACAAATAGTAGAAGAGTTTAGAAATGTACCATCCTGTTCTGCTGCCTGTGAAGTCCTTATCACCTCATCAACACCCTACCTCCCCTTCTTCTGGTTTACAGATGGCAAAAAGGTGAAGAAGAAGCCGAGGAAGGTTGGGGCGCGTGAGCGGAGGGCGGCGCAGTCGCAGGGTACCCTCCACCTGCTGGCCGAGCTGCCTTTCGCCACCGCAGACGCAGACGCGTGGACGGAGCTGGGCTGTGAGTCACCTGCATCACGTCTGCAAATCTACGACCCGCGTGAGGACGAGACACCCCGGTCCCCGGGTCGTCCTGTCCAGTCCCGACCGGAACAGCTGCACCGGAACCTAGTCGCGCCTCGCCCGCTGTCAGCCGTCTGCCCCGGCTGCCAGCTCAGTCGGCACACGAGCTCTGTCCGTCCGAGCGGCGCGGGACGTGCCCCCCCCACCCCACCCTGTTTAGTCATTCACAGTAGGCACACTGACACACACCTTTTCACCGTCAGGACAGTCTCACCCAACAGAGCGTAGTCATCTTCCAGGCAAGAGGAGCGTGGCTTGTGGCGCTGTAAGCACGGCAGAGACAGAGTGCTGGAGATTCACCGATTCACCCTTCACTGATCTGGCGTTCAGTGGGCGTCTTTGGTTTGCCAGCCGACACTAGGGTCTCCCTAGCACCGCAGCTGGGCCCTGTATTCAGATTTGACCAGCTGGCCAAATCTGAAGAATGCAGCTGTTGTGTGCGCGCGCACGCGTGCGTGTGGTATGTTTGTGGGGTTGCGTGCCTGTCTTTGTGCAGAGTCTTAAAAAAAAAAAAAAACTCAATTCCACTTTACTTATAACCAGTTTAGAGATTGTGTGTGAGATGTTATGACTTTTGTAGTTCAGCGAGCCTTTGGTTAGGAGATGCGCTGTGCCCCGCAGCTGTGTAAGTGTGATGCTGTGTGTGTTTCAGTCTCTGGCACGCAGCAGGGTGAGAAGAAAAAGGGAAGGAGAGCAGAGAGGGAACAAGGTGACGGGGAGGAGGTTGGAGAGAACGAGAAGAAGAAGAAGAAAGGGATTCCTCGGCCAAACTACTTTGTCTCGTTCCCCATCACCAACCAGCAGGTTCCATAAACACTTTAACTTCCTCCCCCCGATGAAGCCGCCGGTTAAACAGCGCCTTAAAACAGCTTAAATGTCTCTGGAGTTACCAGCACAACACCTGTAACACATAGTGAGACAGACATCATGGACTGTCAAACATCTGTAACACCTACTGATACAAACATGTAACACGTACTGAGACAGACATATGTAACGCGTACTGACACAAACATCTCTAACACCTACTGATACAAACATGTAACACGTACTGAGACAGACGTGTAACACCTACTGATACAGACATATGTAACGCGTACTGACACAAACATCTGTAACACCTACTGATACATATGTAACACGTACTGATACAAACATGTAACACATACTGATACAGACATGTAACATGTACTGACACAAACATCTGTAATACCTACTGATACAGACATGTAACACCTACTGACACAAACATCTGTAATACCTACTGATACAGACATGTAACATGTACTGACAAACATCTGTAATACCTACTGACACAAACATCTGCAATACCTACTGATACAGACATATGTAACACCTACTGACACAAACATCTGTAACTCCTACTGATAGACATATGTAACACCTACTGACACAAACATCTGTAATACCTACTGATACAGACATATGTAACACGTACTGACACTCCTAAGCCACTTTATTAGAAACACCAGCCTTGTACCGATATATTGTTGGTTTTATTGTACAGTGTGTCTTTGAGTACATTGCACATAATGACCAGTAGAAGTGTGTGTGTGTCCAGATTAAGCAGGGGGTGGAGCAGGTTCAGGCTGTGGTGATACAGAAGGAAGCTCGTCTGGCCAGAGCTCTGATTCCACCAGCCACGCTCCATGTCACACTGCTGGTCACACACCTAGCTACGCAGGAGGAGGTGGACGCGTAAGTACACACACACACACACACACACACACACACACACACCTGGCTACGCAGGAGGAGGTGCACACATACGTATACACAAACACACACCTGGCTACGCTGGAGGAGGTCGACGCGTAAGTACACACACACACACCTGGCTACGCAGGAGGAGGTGGACGCATACATACACACACACACCTGGCTACGCAGGAGGAGGTGGACGCATACATACACACACACACACCTGGCTACGCAGGAGGAGGTGGACGCATACATACACACACACACCTGGCTACGCAGGAGGAGGTGGACGCATACATACACACGTACACACACACACACACACCTGGCTACGTAGGAGGAGGTGGACGCGTAAGTACACACACGCACCTGGCTACACAGGAGGAGGTGGACGCATACATACACACACACACACACACACACACACACCTGGCTACGCAGGAGGAGGTGCACACATACATATACACATACACACACCTGGCTACGCAGGAGGAGGTGCACACGCACGTATACACATACACACACACATACCTGACTATGGAGGAAGAGGTGCACATGTACGTACACACACACATCCGGCTATGCAGGAGGAGGTACACACATATGTATACACACACACACACATACCTGCCTATGCAGAAGG